>NC_057764.1:21589841-21903393 GCF_010389155.1 Erigeron canadensis
CAAGAAATAATCATCAAATAAGCGAGAATCAAGCCAAGGTTTCCCATTTTTTGTAAGTAGATAGTTCTGGATCAGCCGACGGTTAGTGGGGTAAGAATGTATTGTGTTGAAAGTTGTTGTGTGAAAATAATGAAGTGTGCGTTGAAGAGGTAAGTATTTATAGGAGTATAAACATAAAAAAAAAAAAAAAAAGAGAAGGAAAAAGCCGTTGAAGCCAACGGTTAAAAGGAAAAGAAAGAAAGAGAAAGTTTAAATTTTGTATTTTTGTAATTTTAAATTGGTAATTTGTGATTTGAGTGGGTAATATTAGGTATCTAGTACCAATATACCTTCACCCGGACGAACACGTGTTACATTATACATTTTATGATTATAAAAAAAATACAAAACATCGTCTCGGAATCTGACGTTAAAAGACCAAATTTTATCTTTTCTATTGTGTGTTTAAGCTATTGCAGGAAAGTGTGCAGCAGAAGCAGATCACAGACGTACTTCATAAGCAACATGATCAGTAAAATTAATGTCGCTAAGTTTCTCTTTCCCTTTTTACACTCATTTCGTCATGATTAATACATCGAGGACAATGTATATCTTAAGAGTGGGGGGGAGGGGATAATTAATTGTTACTTTGTAATATATTGTAAATAAGTGTGTTTAAATTTTTCAAAATTTTAGTTAAATTTTAAAAATTTCAATAAATGTACATTAATTTTAACGTTTGTCCTCATAGGAAACTAGTCACTTTTGACACCTAAATGATCAAATATTAAAAAGCGACAAATTTCTCCTTGACTAAAATGTTTTAATTGGGAGATGTATCACGATCAAAAAGATAGAATTGCATGACTTGCACATTTATAGCCATACCCCAAATATGTGAGGTTTTTGAGCCTATATTAGCATTCACTTTTAATGTTTCGATAATGTCTTTGCTATAAGTGTGTCGGTGTTGCAATAAATGTTAGAACTTGTTCTAGTTGATACGTTTCGAGACCGCAGTGAGATCATTTTTGTGATTGCATGGTTGGATAAAGAGGTAATATTAGGATAAACCTGATTTTCAAAAGTTTAGCCCGAATTTCGAAAATTGTTTATATTAGCTAACTGCATTGGTTAGTTAATCACCATGTGAAAACCCTTGTATCACTCATCTTTAGTGCTAGAAACACTTAGAAACCATGTTGAGCCTAACCTTTTTTAATCATTTAAACCACTATAAATATATACACCTATCCTGGCCATACCGATAGTCGAAATCTATGGTGGGTTGTTAGTTGTCTTGGTTTGATTGAAAGATTTGGGATTTTTGCCAGTGTTATGTCATTTTAAAAATTCTCACTCTTGAGAAATTCTTCACTTGTCATAATGTTTGTTCTTCTCTAAATTATTTAATCAAATCAACATTGAAGAATAGAAGTGATTTTGTCAAGACGAATACCGATTTGTTGCAGGGTAAAAGTAAGTTCAAAAAAAAAAAAATCTAAAAATCTGTTTGTATTTATAAGTTCCTTTCATTGTTAGAAAAAATAATGCATATGTAGAAATGCTTGTATGCACATATGTACGTGGTTAGGTGATTAATCAGAAAGTTTCCATCATAGGTCATTAACTATGTAAGAATATTGGCAATCCATCCTTCAACTCATATCCCATAACTCACTCAAAACCATCATTTTCATTCCACATCATCTTTACCATTTCCAAAACTCACTATATTATTGTGTCTGTTACCCATTTATCATCCATAATTCACTCAACACTCTACCTTATAAATAAACTTTCGTTTAATAATAAATAATAATAATAATAATAATAATAATAATAATAATAATAATAATAATAATAATAATAATAATAATAATAATAATAAACAAATCCTTTACCACACCCATCTTCCATATATTGTCAACATTCTGATTTCAGTGTGCAAATTAAGTGGCATGTACTCCGAAAGGTCACTAGACCCAATTCTGGGAAAACAGAGGACGCTATAGTTCAACTTTTCTGAAAGACCACAGTAGGAGAATGATTTCTTCAAAAAAAAAAAAGAACTAGGACTGTCTATCGGTATTCCCCTAGAACAAATCACTTCTTATGCACAAAAACCACATTTTAACAACAAAGGATTAAAAGGTTTTATGTCAGTTCGAACATTGTACACCACAATGGTCAATCCGTATTGATCTATTGTATGTTTTTTTATTTGGGCAGTCATTTTAAGAGGTTTGCGGTTTGAGGCAACTAATAACACGGGTTGTGTTGGATTAGACTATAATTTTTCTTTAAAACCATTTCAATATATACCACATACTTTTTCAAACCCATTAAACCCAAGGCCTTCAGAAACATTACAACCGATTGAATTGCCTCTTTGGATGATCATGCTAGGTGCTTACGCCATGTCGGTGGAGAAATGATTCTATTACAAGCCTATGATTATTTATGCAACGTAACTTGGCCATATATGAGTGATTCAGATATACACCCTCGTGAGACATTTATATTGATAGATACTTTAGAGATGTGAGAATCATACACTATCATTGAGCAGGTGCTAAGTCATGTATATTCGTGCTTGAGAATCATTGAACATCTCGATTTTCATAAATAAACTTAAATTGCATAGAACTAGAAATAGTTCTATATCTTCTTGAAAATTGAATGTTTGAAAAGTCAAGTCAAGAAAGTTCTATGTTTAAACGATAGTTTGCTTGAGGACAAGTAACGTTCAAGTGTGGGGGAATTTGATAACGCTTAAATTATACATATTTAATTTAGCGTTATTGTGCAATTTAACGTATAATTATAACTCATTTGAATGTAAATTAATGTATTTCAGTTACTTATTGTGTGTATGAGTGATTTTACAGGATGCAATGGATTTTGGTGAAAAAGTGCTTGAAAAGTTACAAAATTGACGTTGATGCACTGTTTTGGTCATAACTTCTTCATTCGATATCCGTTTTTGACGAATAAGCTGGCCACGCGAAGATGAATGAAAAATCTACAACTTGCCAATTTTACTTTTACCAATGGAGGATGTAATCAAGTCAGTAAAGCCACGAAATGGAGAAATGCACAACATACAATTAATGTCAATATTGACATTCGAAAGCAAAAGCAAAAAGTCAAATTTGCTACACATCAAGTTTTTCAACACCTGACATTTTCTTCACTATTTGGAGCAAAATCCCCCTATTCATAAATTGACTCCATAGCTCCTAAATGTCTCCCACAATTAAGAAAGCAGTTGGAGAAGTTGGCTATAAAAAGAAGATTGCAGAGAACGTCCAGAGTGTGCCTGGGAAGTCTTCCATGGTTGCCTAACCATTTCCAGTCACAACCAATTTCCAAAATCATTGTCCAATTTGTTCACTCTTAGTTAATAATAAAGTTGTTTTAGTTTATAAGTCGCGAAACCTCCTGTTACATTTCTCATTCAGATAAAAAGTCCGATCATTGTTACTTTATCAGTGTGTACTACTTCATTAATATATTAGTTGTTGTCTTCAAGTTCCACTTTGAAAGTCCAATTTAGTTCACATTTGGTTAATCGTATTTTGTACTCTTCCGACTTAAGGTTAGTCATTTCCGCTTATTAGTTTACTAATCGGATAGTGACAGTCCGATTATAAACTGGGGGTTGAAAACATTTTCTAGTTCTAAAAATCAAACAAACTCTTTTCGTTAAAAATAGTTAAAAACTATTTTTAGGCTGTAATGACCTTAAGATTTAAAATTCGCTCCTCTTACGCAAAAATTTCTTTTTTAGTCATTTAAAAGCTTTCAAAAGATCACTTGTAGTTTGTTAAGCAACGTGACAACTCGGTCACAACCCCCCAATTTTACACTTTCTTTTTAGATTAAATTTAATAGTTTTATTTACTACGAATACTAATTTCCTGTGGACGATCCTGGACTTATTACTAGCTATACTATACGCGACAGGGTACACTGCCCGTGAACAATTCAACAAATTATACACTCAAATTACACATCAGTCGGTTTGTGAAGACTTTTTGTAAACTCTATAAATACAAGACCATAACCCTCCCATTCGATATACAATCACCTCTAGTCGATTTTAGGGTTCTTTGGGGCTATTCTCAGTAGCTTTTTCGTCCATAAAGGTCTAAGGGTTGTTCGTGAGCTTCAAGGCATTCGGTTATCTATTTTCTTAGCGTTTACTTGTTTTCTACACATTGGTACAATATGTTCTTCTATATTTTTACTTTTTGTGCTTTGTTTATGATTATGAGTAGCTAAATAATTCGTCATCCACTGAGATGAAGTGATACATTGAATAATGGTTGCATAATCTTTTGAATTCAAGTTGATTTGATTTAACGTTGTGTCGTAATCTTAGCTTATTAATTCTTTTTTATTTAACTCTTAATTGCGGATAGTTTTTGCATGATCTCAGTGGTAACTTAGGCTGTATAGAAGTTATTTTGATTGCTTGGTTAGAAGCAATTATTTCTTTGACGGGTATGGTAGAAAGTAATTAATAGTTAATAAGGGTTAACGGGTTAATGGTTGGGTATAATCAATAGACACAATTGTTATCTAAATAACCAAAACAATTAGTTGGCTAAAAAAGTTATGAAAGGCGTCTTGGGGTACCGGTCTTAGTAATGGAACTAGTTAATTAAGGGAATTGAATAAAGTAACGAACTTGACGGGTACGGGGTGAGTCTTTGTTTAGTTCTCGGTTATAATCAACATATTTGAATTGGTTCTTCAATTATATGCAACCTAAATAATGTGTATCATGGAGTCAAAGTGGATGATCTTCCCATCCTATTTGATTTAAAACAAATTTCTTTTCGATAAATTCTTAGGAATTTCTAACTCTTTCAATCAACTAACTTTTAATACAAAATCAAGATGACGTGGTGTCTTTAAAAACCAAAATCTTTTTAACTACTTAAAACTCGCTAGCTCTTTGTAGTCTCCGTGGAACGAACCTTTACTTACTTTAATCTATATTGCATTTGAACGGGTCCACTGCCCGATTGTGTGTGGTATTCGATTCGGAGTATTTTTAAGGATTTTAATTTAACTAGATTTTCACACATCAAGTTTTTAGCGCCGCTGCCGGGGACTAATTTAAGAGCTTTTGTTTGAGATTTCGTAGTTGATCCTTTCTTGTACTCAAGTGCAAGAGAGTTACTTGTTTCTTAGGTTAATTCTCAATTTTTAGTTTTAATTTTTTGTTTTGTTTAGTTTGTGTAACTTGGTGCATTTTACGGTTTTCTTTGTTTGTGTTTTCAGGTTTGTTTCTTAGTTAATGACCACAAGGGCTGCCGGTATACCACTAGTAAGTCCTCAATCTAATCCGGGAAAGACAAAGAAACGAGGAAAGAAACCTTCTAAAACCGTTAACCTTTCACCTAGCAAAATAGATTCCTTAAACTTAAACGTTGAAGCCGAAAGCTCCACACCACCGGAAAATAAGCAACCAACTCCACCGAAAACTTCACCTAAAAATTCATCAAATTCAACACCAAACTCCACTCCACCCTCTACACCTCCTACTACACCTAGAAACATGGCCGAAGATATGGTTCATCCGTTTGATAGGACTATTGGGGAGAGTACTCGAGTCATTACACCTAATAGGGGCTCGGCTATTCGTCCTTCAACCACCGCTTTAAATTTCAATGTCAAGGGTAATCACTTGTCTCGGGTTGAAGAAAATCAGTTTGTCGGGGTTGTTAAGTGGGATCCGTATGATCATGTGGAGAAGTTTGAAAAGGTTTGTCGATTGTTCAAGTATGGGGAGACTCAAATGCCACATGTTAAGCTTGAATTGTTTCCGTTGTCTCTCACGGGAGAAGCGGCATATTGGTATAAAAATCTTGATGACAACATATTTGAAACATGGGAAGAGTTGAGGGAAGGATTCATTGAGAGGTTCTTTCTGGCTCAATTGGTTGAAACAATGAAGTTGGAGATTCGGGCATTTAAGCAACTTAGTGGTGAGGATTTGGTAGATGCTTGGAAAAGGTTGAAGAAGTTGATGAGGAATTGTCCCGGTCATGGTATTCGATTGAATGAGCACATTCTTATTTTCTTCTGGGGTTTAGATAGCCGTACTCAAAGGGAATTGGATTGGGCTTGTGGAGGTAACATTAATAATGTCACTTACAACGAAGCCTATAAGATTATGGAAGATATGGTTCGTACAAGTGTGATTCGAGAAGCGGGTAGGACTAAACCGGTTTGCAAGCATGGATGGTAGGTTCGGGTTGATTGAAAAGGATTTGAAGACGGCGGTTGCGGGTTGTGACATTTGTGGTGATAGGCATTACACGGAAGATTGTGATAAAGCGCCACGGAATGAAGAAGTTGATTATGTTCAAAATCAATATCAACCACCGTTTGCAAATCGAGGGCTATTTCAAAGGAATGGAGCTTATTAAAACCGGTACCAAGGTAATTCTAATTCTAATTTTAATTCTAATGGTGCAGGAAATTATAGGTCCACATTAGGAGCTTCATGGCAAGGAAGAAATCAAGGAGGCCCTTCGGTTCAACCGGTTGAAGTTGTTGATCCTAATGCCGAGCTTAGGGATTTTGTGAAGAAGTTTATGGTTGATCAAGACAAGAAGAACGAGAACTACCGAACCAATATCACCGCTTTGAATCATAAGATGAATCAAAATATCAAAAGTCAACAAGCGGCGATCAAGGATTTAGGAGTTAGGCTTGATAGAATGGGTAATTCTAATCGTCAACAAGGATCTTTGCCAAGTAATACCCAACAAATCCTAAACCTACCGGTTCGAATGATGGAGGTAATAAGTATCAACACCCTAATGTTAGGAATGAGCATGTAAATGCCATTACTACTCGGTCCGGTAAGGTAGTTAATTCTCCTATTTCTCCTCCTATTTCTAGTGCTACTAACGTTCCTACGCAGGTTGATAGTGAGGATGAAGAAGATGAACAAGTTGATGAAGAAATTGTAATGGAGCCGAACCAAGCCGTGAAACCACCGGCTGTTCCACTTACATCTACTACACCGGTTGCTACACCGGTAGCTAAACCGACGGTTGTTAAGCCTCAAGTCAAGCCATATAAGCCTAAAGTTCTTTTTCCTCAAAGATTGAAGAAGGATAAAATCAAGGAACAATACGGTAAGTTTGTAGACATGATTAAATCGGTTTATATTAATGTATCTTTGGTTGATTTGCTTTCAGGGATGCCAAATTATGCCAAGTTTATCAAGGATCTTGTAACGGATAAGAAGAAGCTAAAGGAAGCTAAGGCTACTTTCCTCAATGCGGAGTGTTCGGCAATTGTGCAAAATCAAATCCCTCCTAAGCTTGAAGACCCAGGGAGTTTTCTAATTACTTGTTCTCTTGATGCTAAGCCTACTTGTGATGCTTTGGCCGATATTGGTGCAAGCATTAATTTAATGCCTTTTTCAGTTTATAGGCGATTGTCTTTAGCGGCTCTTAAGCCAACTCGGATGAGCATTAGGCTCGCCGCCATTCATTTCAGTACCCTATGGGGATTGCGGAAAATTTGTGTGTTAAAGTAGGTCATATTGTCTTTTTGGCCGATTTTGTTATTCTTGAGATGGAAGAGGATGCCAAGGTTCCTCTTATTTTAGGCCGACCTTTCTTGTATACGGCCGATGCCATCATTCGTGTTAAGGATAAGATTATTTCGTTAGGAATAGGAAATGATAGAATTTCGTTTTCAATTGATAAAGCTTTGAAACATCCTTATTCTACCAATGATTCATGTTTCAGGATTGATGTAATAGAAGAAGATAAAGCTTTGGAAATGGAATTGATGAGTTTCTTGGACACGGATGAAGGAGAAGCTTTGCTAGCTTATAGTGAAGAGGAGCAAGTGATGGTTGCGGACATGGTAAGAGAGATTATGGAGGTAAGCACGGATGAATCAACACCAGAGGATGAGACTTTTGAGGAGATTTAAGGGGATGGTTTGAAGATTGAAACTTCGGTGGACAATCCACCAACCGATTTGGAGCTCAAGCCACTTCCGGAGCACTTGGAATATGCATTCCTCGAAGGTAAGTCACTTCTTCCCGTTGTTATATCATCATCACTTTCGAATGATGAAAAAGGTAAGTTAATGACTGTGTTGAAGGCTCATAAAAGAGCCTTTGCTTGGCGTATAACTGACATACCCGGAATTAGCCCCGAATTTTGTAAACATAAGATTAATTTGCATGAAAATTTCAAACCAAGTGTTCAAAGACAAAGGAGGCTAAATCTGAATATGAAAGATGTCGTTAAGAAAGAGATAATTAAACTTTTAGATGCTGGAATTATTTATCCTATCTCTGACAGTCCATGGGTAAGTCCGGTCCATTGTGTACCAAAGAAGGGGGGAATGACCGTTGTCACTAATGAACATAATGAACTTGTACCTACTAGAACGATTACCGGGTGGCGGGTGTGTATTGATTATAGAAAGTTAAATGATGCGACCCGTAAAGACCACTTCCCTTTACCCTTCATTGACCAAATGCTTGAACGGTTAGCCAAAAACGAGTATTTTTGTTTTCTTGATGGTTTCTCCGGGTACTTTCAAATACCCATTGATACCAACGATCAAGAAAAGACGACATTTACATGTCCCTTTGGCACGTATGCTTATCATAGGATGCCATTTGGATTGTGTAATGCTCCTGCCACCTTCCAAAGGTGTGTGATCGCGATATTCCAAGACATGTTAGAAACATCTATGGAGGTTTTCATGGATGACTTCTCGGTCTTTGGTGACTCTTTTGACAAGTGTCTTTCCAAATTGGATAAGATGCTTGAGCGATGTGAGCAGGCACACCTTGTTCTTAATTGGGAATTTATGGTTAGAGAAGGCATAGTGTTAGGTCATAAGGTGTCTAGTGTAGGGATTGAGGTAGATAAGGCTAAAATTGATGTTATTGCTAAATTACCTCCACCAACTAATGTAAAGGGCGTTAGAAGTTTCTTAGGTCATGTCGGGTTCTACCGTAGGTTTATTAAAGATTTTTCTAAGATAACCCGACCCATGACTCGTTTGTTTGAGAAAGATGTGCCTTTTGAGTTTAATTCGGATTGTTTGAAGGCATTTGTTTTATTGAAAGATTGTTTGACTCACTCACCCATTATGGTTTCTCCTGATTGGTCTCAACCTTTTGAACTAATGTGTGATGCAAGTGATTTTGCAGTTGGAGTTGTTTTAGGGCAACGAGAAGGTAATCATTTTCGTCCTATTTACTTTGCTAGCAAGACTCTTAATAGTGCTCAACAAAATTACACCACTACTGAGAAAAAGTTGCTTGCGGTTGTGTATGCGTTTGATAAGTTTAGGTCGTATTTGGTGCTTAGTAAGACCATCGTTTTTACCGATCATTCAGCCCTTAAGTACTTGTTTGCTAAACAAGATGCTAAACCTCGTCTCATACGTTGGGTCTTGCTTTTGCAAGAGTTCGATATTGAAATAAAGGATAAGAAAGGGGCTGAAAATTTAGCGGCCGATCATTTGAGTAGGTTAGAGGATCCTCACCGTGAGGAACCAAAGGGGGGTGATATTGATGATGCATTCCCGGATGAGTCTTTGATGAGTATTGAATCTAATGTTCCATGGCAAGTTTTCGTAATTCTTTTCTTTTCTTTTCTTTTTGCTTTTACCTATTTCCCGTTAGTTTATTTTTAGTTCATTGTACAATGAGAACATGGTACAACTCAAGTATGGGGGGTAGGTAAATAGGAAAAAGCCGGGTGAAATTGAGACTTTTTTGATGAGATTGGGTAGATTTTTGATTGCTTTTCCTATAGTTTAATTAATTTGTCATTTAAGATTTAATCATATTATTAATTAATTGAGCTATATTCCCTTTGGTAAAACTATTTTAAATTGTGAAATGTGTTTTGAATGATCGTTAAGGCAAATCTATTTGGATTGATAACATGACTAGCACACTCTACCACAAAACACCCAAATATGTGAGGTCTTGATTCATTTAGAGATTTGATAGGTGTTACGGTTTTGGTTTAGTTGCCTTGTAAATTTGTCCCTCTCTTAGGCTTTTGGATTTATCCGGAAGTAAGGGTCTCTTTTAGAGCTCTAAACTATGATGTGCAAGTTTGAGGTTAATTTATTCCATTTCCGTATTTCTTTCTTTGATATGAGTGTGTCGGTGATTGCGTTGATTCTAGAACTTGTCTTAGTTGATCGTCCCGTAGTTTGCTAGATGATAAAGAGGTAAATTTAGGATTAAACCCGTTTTCTTTGTTAATTTACCCTTTGTTATGTTTATCATTGTTAAACCATGTTTTGTGCATGAGTTTTAGTAGCTAACCACATTGGTTAGTGAATATCCTTGTTTAAACCCTTGTTGCACTCATTTTTAGTGCAAGATACACTTAGAAAATATGTTGAGCCTAACCTTTCGTTTGTGTTTAAATCCACTTAAATATGGAACCCTATCCTCACCATACCGATAGTCGAAATCCTTGGTTGATCATTAGTTGCCTATGCTAGTTGGATGGTTTAGGGTTGTCTTGATTGTGTCGGGTTGGTGTATTCTCTATTGGGGGTAGATTGATGTCGTCATAATTATTGATTAAGTCTAGATTATTCGGATTAGCATGATTGTTTATGATTTGTCAACAAATTTCAAAGTTGTAAAAAAAGGGGGTACCAATTAGACAGGGTAAAAGTAGTTCATTAAAAAGAAAAGAGAATGAAAAGAATGAAAAACAGAAATAAAAAGAAAAAAAGAAGAACTTGGACTGTCAATTAGTATTTCCCTCATATTTGGCAAATCAATGTAGAGTTGGTACATAAGTTTAAACCAACAAAGTGTTCTTTGATTGATTATAATCTTCATTTGAAGTTGGTATGTTCGTTAAAACCAACATTGGTATGTTATGGTGGTTTGAAGTCGTTTGAAGGTCATACACCACAATGGTGTCGGTATTTATCGGTCTATTGGGGGAGTAGAGTCGGGAGAACGTCTTTTGGGTTGTGGATAAATGGCAACTAGTGATATGGGTTGTGTTGGATTAGACTATAATGTAAAACTTTGTTAATTGTTTGTGTTACTTCCTTTTAACACCAATTATATCCTTGAATTTCCATACACATTGTTAATGACCCTTGTAAGCCTTTGTACATTTCAACCGTGTTATTTACCTCTTTTGATAGACGTTATATGGTGCTTGCGCCATGGCGACATAGAGACGATTCTATTACAAGCTTATGGTTAAAATATATGCATCACGACTAGGCTTCGAGTGATTGATACAATATTTCAACCCAATAGTTTGTTAGTTGGAGAAAGTTAGTTCAGATGTTCTTCTTTCATTTGATTAAAAGTGCTTAGTCGTGTTTTCTAGGCTTTTGAATCATTCAAGTATTGTCAAACATTTCAATTTTTCATTTAAAATTAAAACTACTTAACTATTCTTATGGTTTTGCTTCTTTTTGGATTATTGTCATGTTTTGCAATTGAGAACCAAGGGAATGAATGTTTTGAAATCAGAATTTGCTTGAGGACAAGCAAGGCTTAAGTATGGAGGGATTTGATATGTCCATTTATATGCATATTCCCATATCGTTTCTAAGTCGTGTTAAGCTTAATTATGTGCAATTTACATGTATATTCGATGCTTTGATGGTATTATTAGTGGTGTAGGCTTAGAACAGGTGAAATGGTTAGAAACAGCTTTCGGATGACTAGAAGATGCACTAGGATGGTTCATGGACGCATACGAGTGAAGACGGAATGAAAACTACAAGTTTTGGCTGAAAACAGAGTAGGTGCGTCGCACCTGGTAGAGTGGTGCGGAGCATTTTCTTCACAGAAAGTTGGAAAATATTAGAAAGCAGGGAGGTGCGGCGCACCAACCCTGTGGTGTGTCACATATCGGGCAGGATTATTTTTGGAAACAAGGCCAGGTGCGCCGGACCTGAAGCTTGGTGCGTCGCACCTGTAGGTCGGTTTGTGAAGACTTTTTGTAAACTCTATAAATACAAGACCATAACCCTCCCATTCAATATACAATCACCTCCAGTCGATTTTAGGGTTCTTTGGGGCTATTCTCAGTAGCTTTTTCGTCCATAAAGGTCTAAGGGTTGTTCGTGAGCTTCAAGGCATTCGGTTATCGATTTTCTTAGCGTTTACTTGTTTTCTACACATTGGTACAATATGTTCTTCTATATTTTTACTCTTTGTGCTTTGTTTATGATTATGAGTAGCTAAATAATTCGTCATCCACTGAGATGAAGTGATACATTGAATAATGGTTGCATAATCTTTTGAATTCAAATTGATTTGATTTAACGTTGTGTCGTAATCTTAGCTTATTAATTCTTTTTTATTTAACTCTTAATTGCGGATAGTTTTTGCATGATCTCAGTGGTAACTTAGGCTGTGTAGAAGTTATTTTGATTGCTTGTTTAGAAGCAATTATTTCCATGACGGGTACGGTAGAAAGTAATTAATAGTTAATAAGGGTTAACGAGTTAATGGTTGGGTACAATCAATAGACACAATTGTTATCTAAATAACCAAAACAATTAGTTGGCTAGGAAAGTTATGAAAGGCGTCTTGGGATACCGGTCTTAGTAATGGAACTAGTTAATTAAGGGAATTGAATAAAGTAACGAACTTGACAGGTACGGGGTGAGTCTTTGTTTAGTTCTCGGTTATAAATCAACATATTTGAATTGGTTCTTCAATTATATGCAACCTAAACAATGTGTATCATGGAGTCGAAGTGGATGATCTTCCCATCCTATTTGATTTAAAACAAATTTCTTTTCGATAAATTCTTAAGAATTTCTAACTCTTTCAATCAACTAACTTTTAATACAAAATCAAGATGACGTGGTGTCTTTAAAAACCAAAATCTTTTTAACTACTTAAAACTCGCTAGCTCTTTGTAGTCTCCGTGGAACGAACCTTTACTTACTTTAATCTATATTGCATTTGAACGGGTCCACTGCCCGATTGTGTGTGGTATTCGATTCGGAGTATTTTTAAGGATTTTAATTTAACTAGATTTTCACACATCAATCATCCCAACAATATATCAGAATTTTGGAAGTGTATGTGCAAGAAATCTCCTCTTTTATACCTAATTTCGGATTTTCGACTTTTGGTGGAAGATTGATAAGTTAACTTGTCTCAATATCATTATTTTAAGTTTATTATCATGTTTTTAGTTAAAACTAAGAAATTTTGGGTCAAAATCCGAGTCAAAACCGATTCTTGGTCAAATTAGGGATTATAAAGGTTTGATGTGGGTCATGGGCGATTTTGAGTATAATTCGTTGTTATGGAATGGATTTACAAACTGAGAAATATTTATTTAAGTGAATTTATGTTCACAAACAAGTCTTGCAATTGCCCTAAGTGATTTGGAGTCCAAAAATGGAGTTTCAATGGGTTTTGGGTCATTTTTGTCTTGTGTTGTTGTTCAACCAGTTCTGCACATGGCGTCTAGTACGCCCCAAAAATGGCGTCTCTTATGCTGGTTGATTCCAGACCAGCATCTAGTACGGTCCTTGAGCCGTCTTGTACGTCGATTGGGGCTAGAGTGGCGTCTCATAGGGTTTGGCCACCGTATGAGACGGTAACTTCTTTCTCCCTTACATTGGAATGGCACTGACTTACGCTAGAATGAGACCACAAAACGCTGAAATGTGATTTTCCTGACCACTGTCCCAGACGATGGTCTGACCGTCCTTTACGCTAGGCCAAAACCTAGCTGCTGTAATCCTACGCCACTTCCACCATAATTTACGATGGAATGGTTCTCTTGATTTCCAATTTTACTAGCTTGCTTCCATGCTTCTTGGATCGACTTTGGCTTTCACCCAACCTTTCATTTTTCTCCTCTTATGACCTATTTAAGTCTCGGTGGTCATACAAAGTCGAGTGTCCATTCTAAAACCCAAAATATGAACTTGGAATGTAATCACATTTTGTTTATTAATAGGTCGTGGGCACGTGGAGCACGTTGGACACTTATAACTCGATTATTAACTATTTGCTCGACAAAGGTGAGTCTCGTAGCCCCTACGTTTCTCTTATTTTGGGGTGGAAAGTGTACTTTTCGATTAAATGATTGGCGGTTGATTTTACATGTTATTATATGAAATGAGACGATCGATACTTAATTGATTGCTTGTGATTACATATTTGTATATGTTTGTTTAAAACTAAAGACGTTATATTATATTATGTAAGACGTAACAGTGGATTGATGAATCCACACTCAGTATGATCATGGCCACATTATGATGATATTATATTTAAGACAAAAGACGTATATTATATATTATGAAAGACGTTGACGGTGGATTGACGAATCCACACCCGGCAACTGCGATAGGGGTTGTTGAACCCACATTTATGACGTTATTATATACACTATATTATATATATATATATGATAAAGTTATTTAGAGAACCCTTTTTTTGCGAGAACCTTTGAGAACTTTTCAAATCAAGTACAACCGATGATTGTTCTTTACATGAAAATTGTTTTTTGATAATTTTCTGAATAACTTATGTGTAATTTTGAAGTTTATAATTGTGTGGAGCATGGATTATCATCCGTTATACAATTATGTGGAGATTTGGATTCTTGATCACATGTGCACGAATATTGTTATAATCACATATATGCAAGTGGATCACATGTAATCATAGCAATATTCGTGCACATGTGATCAAGAATCCAAATCTTAACATAATTGTATAACGGATGATAATTCATGCCTCCACACAATTATAAACTTCAAAATTACACATAAGTAATTCAGAAAACAATCAAAAAACAATTTTCATGTAAATAATAATCATCGGTTGGGCTTAATTTGAAAAGTTCTAAAAGGTTCTCGTAAAAAAAAAGGTTCTCAAAATAACTTTTCACTATATATATATATATATACATAGTGTGTATATATAGAGAGAGGGGACCCTTATTTTGATAACCCATTTTTTTGTAAAAAACCTTAAGAACTCCTAAAATTCATATTGGATCACATGTTTTTTTTGTTCATTCACATGTGAAACGTCATAAAAACATATGTTGTAGAAGAATTTTTTTTTTCAAAACATTATATATAGCCGTTTATCACATCTAAACAAAAAACGTGATCAAATTCATTCACTAGTTCACAAAAGGCTATTTAGAAGGTTTCTTAAAAAAGTTTCTTCTACAACATAAATTTTTATATTATTTCACATGTGAATGAACAAAAAAAACATGTGAACAAATACATATTTTAAGAGTTCTCATGATTTTTACAAAAAAAATTGTTCTCAAATACATATATATTATTTCATATATATGTATGTATTGACGATTTATATGAGACGCTGACATTGTATATGTTGATTTGTGCTAACGTCAACCCTTTTAGGGTTTCTTTGACGTGCTTATCGTTAACGGTTGATATCCCGACACTTGATTTTTATTACTTAAGCCTACGAACTCACCAACTTTAGCTAGACACGTTTTAGTACACTTTTTAGGTGAATAGGTTAATTAAAGACGTATAGGATGATTTGTTGATTGCATGTGCTAGGATTGAACTTGGACTACTTTTTGAATCCGTGATGCATAATTCCCGTGTATGGGTTATGCTTAGGATCGATAGCCATCTTTTGTACTATCTTTTAAAAACGTTTGATGGTCGTGCTCCTTAAGCATTTTTGTATGGTCGGGTACTGGTATTTGTGAATGATTTGTATGGATTGTCCAATCTTATTTATGCAATTAATTTTACTCTACATAATCTCCATGTCGTGTTGTACTATTTGTGTAACCCTCATGATTCCGTCTTGTTGGGGTGTTATAGAATGGTATTAGAGCTGTGGTTGTAGAGAATTAGGTGGATTGACCTAGCCTAAAGTCATTGCACCCACACTTCATATTTAGCATGCATGATAGGAAATTGTGTGCAACGTGAAATATGTGAAACGTGCAACTTGCTTAAATGGAGTTCGTAGGGTTTTCATGACTTGTTGACTTGATTGATATGTGAACGTGATTGACATATATGTATTAGTGTTAGGATACACCGTGACTCTCTGAATTGACGTTGACGTATATTCTTATAATTTCCTTTAATTTTTAACCCTAGCAAAATGAACTTATGGTATTAGCGGAGTATGACATTCGACAACCCTAGAAACGCTTGATCAACGATTCTACAGCAACCCAACGTCATATGCAAGTTAATAACATCATGGATTGCACATTGTAGATAAAGTATAGTAGGTAAACCAGTATGCTTGATAAGTGGTAGAGGGAAAGCCGCTGGTATAACCTATACACAAACCCAACCAATACTTAGAAGGCATAACGAAACCGAATCCCGACATCCATTCAATATATTAATGGCGTAGAGGGAAATCTGTTGTTATCACCTGTATACAAACACCGTTAATGTATTGAATGTGTGAGTCCCTTCAACAAGATGAATATCGAGAACAACAATAAATAAGACAAGTATATCAAGTAAACCTGACTGGGAAGTAATTCTGAACTAGAAAAATGCCTAGTTCAGAATACGATCCAGATATGGATATCAACTAAAAGTAAATGCAAGAAACAAAGTGCTGAAACTATATAAATAATGGGAAGTGATATTAGTACCACTTAAGTTGATTGATTAACCACACTTATGCATTAACTGTTAGTACAGTGTTGTAATACTTGTACAGTATGGTAAGTTAATCAAGTTTGGTGGTATGAATATCACTTCCCATAAATAATATGTATAATCAAGTATTTAGGCAATTGAGACACAATGTATTTTTCAATGTATTTTATTCATTTATATAAACAAAATACAAAGGTTGTTGCAGAACAAAGATAATCACACTTGTGAAAATATCTAAACAACCTTGAAATACAAGTGATCTAATAACTTGGAAATACTCGTAAGAATTACTTAGAGTATATCTCACAAGTTGCAATGCTAAAGTTTCGAGTATTTTGCAAAATGTGAGAAGCCTTGTATTTATAGGCAAAGTCCATGATGATGTGGACTAGGCCGTACCATACTTTGTTGGGATACATTTAAGGAAATCAATAAGATTCCTTAAATCGTATATTTTAAGTTTAAGTGTGAAAGTGATTTGATGTGACATTTCACACTTTATTCCCAACCATTTGACTTAACCAAAAAGCTTTCCAGAGATAATGTTATTGTCTGGATAAAGCATGGTAAGGTAAAAAAGGCTTCCTCGTAATCAGTGTACTTTGATCTGGTAGAATCTTCTCTGAGCTCTGCTTCTGAGATGATTCTCTTCCTTAAGTCTTAGTCTTTGACTTCCGAATGAATGCTTTCGGATTGTGTTGATCTTGAACTGAAGTGAAGCTTCAGTGAACTAATTCTGAATGACTTCAGAATTCTGTACAAGTATTATTCACTAAACTTCAACTATTTCTGAACAAATCTTACTTGGTCGATTTTCAACCTAACAGAATGTAGATGTTAGATTCGAACTATGCTTTATCCGCCTTGTTAAATGGCTTGACCCCTTTGTATATGCTTGTATTGGTTTGAAATGGCGATTATGATTGAGAATTGTATGACCTTTGTATATGCTTGTATTGGTTTGAAATGGCGATTATGATTGAGAATTGTATGAAATGATGATGCCTTAGATGGTTGACATTATAATATCCCCGTAGAACTATGTATTTTAGACGGTCTAGGGTAACCTAGATATAAAATGCTTGTTATGTGGTGATTGATTTCGGATATCTTGTGTGTGTGTGTGTATTGTGAGAACTAACTTGCTAACCTAACACGTGTGCTCAGGATAATGGTGAGACCAAGGAGAGTCGTGAGAAATCGCCACGAGCAAGATGAGAAAGAAGTGGTAGGTGGTCTTGGAGGTCGTGGAGGTCGTGTGGGTCGTGGTGTCCAGGGTGGTGCAAATCCCTCGTTAATGACCGAAGTTATCTCTCAAGCCCTAAATGATCTAAAGATGAGCGAGAGTTGATTTGTATGAGAGATTGAGGGGAGGTGATGGGTGAGTTTCTTTTGATATTGTTTATCCAAGAGTATTAAATGAGACATAAGTAAAAATGAGTGCAACTTTTAAAGTATAAATAGAGGATAAGAAGTATATAGACTAGTTAATTCGAAAGCAACATGTCTTTAAAATTTTTAATTTAAAGACTGGTGTTTTTATAATTAACTGGTCTCTATTCTTTATTCTTGATATTTAAGTGGGGCCATTTATTTCACCGATTTTTATGCAAGACGACACTTTAAGAAAGTAACCAATCTTTGTTTAATTAATGAAGCATAAAACTTGAATTGGAGTTCACTAGACAAATGTTATATTGAATACCTTGAACATTAGCTTCAACGAAAAGGTTGTTGAGATCTCCATTTTAAAGCTCTTGGTACTCTACTGCGAGACTAACAAGATGCAAAAAGTCTCCATAGCACAAACACAATTTTCATTGTCAATGTCAAGAAAAATGAAAGGAGACATCGATGCAAGTTATAAAAAGATCATAGCCCGCCTATGGACCATCCACAAAATGTATAAATACATGTATACGGTTGTGGTTAATCAGGTGGATATTCAGTCAATTGCCCACGAACTCTGGTCATATACACACAAATTTGGTTTGTACGTTGTATTTTTTTTTTTTTTTTTTTTTTTTTTTGGTAACGAGAGTCAATAGAATTCTTAAGAATGGGTCATATATTTACAATCAATCAGTATATGACTTTCAATAAAAGTTTAAATGAAAAATCAAAATTCTAAATTAAAAGAATAAAGCTATATTTATCTTAAAAAACTATAAAGAATAAACCATATAATTGATCAAAAAATTTTACATGAGTCAGATAATTGATACAATGATGAAAAAACGCTAAAATTAAAAAAAAAAAAAAAAAATCGGATAAATGTTTACTTTGTAAGGCAAAATGTAAAATATGATCCATGTATACTATATTAAACTGAAACAAAATACGAAAATAACTATTTCGATTTAGAAGCTATTAACTCTGTTCTTCTATATTTTTTAATCTTGGTTCTTCTACCAATATATATATATAACAAGGTCCTAAATTTTTTTATAAAGAAACAAAGACCGTTAGATTAGTTTAAAATTTTAGTCACAACCTTTAGATCAAAATAATTGTAGCATTATCAAAGTTATTTTTAAGTAACACAACATTAGTCCTTCAACTATTGTAAACTTAAAGAATTACATACATTGTGTTCTTTTCAATTTCCATACGTATATTAATACTTAGTTATTATCTAATTTATCAATTATCAATTGATTGATACTTATATATACAAGGTATCAATATCAACATGACGACAATATTTGTTATTTTAGTATAATGATTTTGATTTATTTTGGATGGATTTTTTAGATTAATTATAGTGAAAGAATTTTATCTTTAATTTATGATCATTAAAATCAATCTAAAGATTTTTTTGATTTATTTTGGATGATTTTTATAGATTAATTATAATGAAAGAATT
This sequence comes from Erigeron canadensis, assembly GCF_010389155.1. Classification (NCBI taxonomy): domain Eukaryota; kingdom Viridiplantae; phylum Streptophyta; class Magnoliopsida; order Asterales; family Asteraceae; genus Erigeron; species Erigeron canadensis. The sequence continues at coordinate 21,609,358 of NC_057764.1, forward strand.
ATATTTTTAATTTATGATCATTAAATCAAATTTAATTATTTCATATTTATTGAATGATAATATTAACTAGATTATTATCCGCGTAATACGCGGAAAACATATATAATTAATTACATCTTAAATTTTTATAATATCATAAGTTGACATATATTTAAACAAGTAAGAATTAAACCACTAAAAACATGAAGTTACATTAGAGGTCGTTTAGATTCCTCTTAACAGTGAACAGACAGTTGAAAAATGGATACACGATCTATTAGAGGTCTCGCTAAGTAAGGTTTCGTTTCTTTGGATGTCTTTCATTAATCCGGATATGTTTGCATTGTCATTGTACTTGTGCTTTAACGTTTTGCTTGAATAATTTAGTTATACACTAAAATTACTAAGCAGCTTAATTACCAATCTACATATCGCATGTTGTGTTAATCTAATAAGTAAAAATTATGCATAATATAATTGCAATTTTCATACAACTATTTTTCTGATATATAATGGTGATAGCTATAGACTTCATATTTGTTTTTTAGCTTTTTGTTAAAAAGGCCGGTTTGACATCCAGTTCAGTTTTCAAAACAATGATCTAATAAAAACGTTATATGATAAAATCCAATACAGAAATCCTTATAACCAAATTTTATTTGTTACATGATAAAAAATCCTATACAAAAATATAGTTTAATTAAAACGTATTACATTAAAAAAGAAAACTTTATTGTAAAAAAAATTAAAAATTAATTTTAAAGATAAAAAATAAAATGTAAAATATAAAAATATTAGTTTTCATAATTATATCATTAAAAACATTAACTATTAATGTCTACAAACTTAAATAAGGAAATAATACTATTTTAAATTTATTAAAATTAAATTAAATCTAAAAAAATTAAATAAGGTATATGGCATCATCATTTGATCATTTGATCTTTTATATATATTTAGAAATACTCATATCTTACTGTGTTTGTCAAAATATACCCTTAATAGTTGTTGAAATATACCATAAATAATAGTATGTACAGATTATTTGATTTTCATTCTTTCTTTTACTAATTGTGATATTATTATTTACCTATTCTTCAAGCTTATAGTTTTTAGATATATCTTTTATTTATTGATTGTATTGTATTAGATATATCTTTTATTTATTGATTGTATTGTATTGTAACTTATTATAGGATACCAATACGTAAACTTGTGATTTTATTTTGTTAAAATGGATCGCCATGTTTTTTTTTATTTATTATTGACCTTGTCATAAATATTTATTTAATTTACATGTTTTTTTTTATTTATTATTGACCTTGTCATAAATATTTATTTAATTTACCTTTCTTAATATTTTAAAATTTAGCTTTAATTTATTAATATGGTCATTATTTATGAAAAATAATTTCTACATTCTAAGATTATACAAAATAATTAATTTAATGATATAATCATATAAAATAAATTTAAAATTAAGTAAATACAACAGTAATCCTTCCATTTTAGATAATTAAAATGTGTCTATTTAATTTGTATTATTGTATTTAATGAAAATATATAAAATTGAAATAAAGAATAAGTTTAACATATTTTAATGATGGATGTGCTTGTAAATGTTGGGTTTTTTTTTGGTTAACATGAATATTTTATTGTAAATAAACAAACAAAGAACTATTGTAATCAAATAATAAGTTCTCACAATAGATTTTATTATTATATTGAATTAAACTTTTTTTAACATCAAGAATATATTGAATTTTATTAAATATTTTCCAATAATTATAAAGTGCCCCCTCGATTGCCAAAATGGGTCAAATCGATCGTTCAATTCATAAATGCAAACATATAAACATAAAACAATAGCGTTATTAAAAAGTAAAAGTTATTAAAATACTACTTAGCAAACTTCAAACTTTGAAATTTCATCATAAGATTTTCATTATAAATACTATATATATATATATATATGGTAACAATCCTGTGAGAACACTCTTAAAATAAGAACGGTGAGAACACTTAAAAACATATTTCTGATGCATTAAAAGTCCATAAAACTAACATAGTGCATAACTAATTGTCATTATTTAAGTGTTTAACAACACATTGATCTGTCAAAATCAAAAAAATCACGTTATTATATATGTATCCAAACTTAGGTATAGATCATCTCACATATCAAATTTCTAATATTTGTTGTAAAATAAATAAATCACATAGGACCCGTGAATTTTATGGTTTAAAAAAATGACATGTGAGAGGTTCCATACCCAAACTTTGGTACATCGTACATGATAGTCACATATTCTCTTCCCGTATATATATATATATATACACACACATATATACATATAGATATATCAAAAGAAAAGGTACCTTAGAGAGATATGATATTCATTTTTGATTTTATTTTTTTAGTTTGTTTTTTTGTTTTTTTCCTTTTATTTCATTCTTTCTTTAATTAATTAATTTTAAAAAATTTTTAAATTTTCAAAAATATTCTGAATAATCACTTCTTAAATAAATCAATACATTTAAATATTAAGTCAACTTAGAGATGCATGATAACTTAACTTAAAAAAACATAAGTTGGCTCAGTTTACAACTAAACACTTTAACATTTTTTACATTGTTTGTTATCAACAAATCTAATCAATTACACTATGACTCAATGTGTAAATCCTATTAGTCAACTTCAATACATAAATTTTTTTGAATAGTAATAAAATCATATTTCAACTTATCCTAATTAGTAAGTATTTATTATGAAATCTTAATTTATTTATCTCGCGTATTACACAGAAAAATAATCTAGTTTCGTAATATTAGAAGTCCTTGAATTTCTTTGAATTCATTCTTAATGTGGGCCATTAAAAAGGACAAGTTTTAGAAGCCCGCTAAGAATGAATTTGGGCTGTACACTTTCAATAAAAAGCCCATAATCAATACACCTTGAGAATTTGTTATTCAAAGATCATCCGATTGAGTATCTTAATCTTAATCTTAATCTTAATTTTAATATATACTATAAGACAGTTGAACTAATGACTTATTAACCAATCAAATCGTTTGATTTTATCAAATTGACTCTCGCTTATGTCATCATGTAGATAAACTATAAATTAAAAATCCTAATAATCATTATCCAAATATATTATTATATTAATATTTATATTAATTTGTAGATTAAGTCTCATTAATTTACACTTTTTTGTTTTCCATCAATAATTTACACTTTTTAGCCTTGAATACTTAAATTATATTTATTTTTAGCCATCAACTTGAGAGGATTTTTTAAAATTTACAATCATTTAATTAGTTAAAAAAATTTCATAATAATCTCTCAATAAAAAGGTACATACTTTTATCTTTTTCTATATATTAGCTTTGTGTATTAATTTTTAAAGTTACAATTGTCACTCAAATCAAGATTCTTAATTGTTATCAAATAATATATAAACAATCATAATTGTTATATAATTATCATAAACAGATGATTGAAAATAAGCCTATTCGTGTTATAGACCCGCATCATGATCAAATACATATACTTGAATGTCAACTACAAAATTACAAGTATGTTTATATTTTAATTTTTAATTATCTTTCATAATAATATCACATTATGAGTAAAACTGGTTTCAAAAAGTTCTATGATAGAGATTTTATTATACCATGTGCCTTGTGTAAATGACTACGACAAACATTTCCATCAATATGTCTCGACTAATAATGAAAGTGATGAAACTGTGATTATGGTACTACAACTTACAAAATATAACACTTGGAACAGTGTATTTTCAAAACTATAAACTTTTATGACTTAAATATATGAAAAACTAATATTCATTAATATCGTAAATCTCGTGTCCAGTGTTGGACACGGGTCTAAAATCTCGTATATACTATAAGACAGTTGAACTAATGACTTATTAACCAATCACGTCACTCAATTTCATCAAATTGACTTTTAATGATGTCATCATTTAGATAAACTACAAATTAAAAATCTTGATGATCATTATCCAAATATATTATTATATTAATATTTATATTAATTTGTAGAAAAAGTCTTATTAATTTACACTTTTTTTGTTTTCCATCAATAATTTACACTTTTTAGCCCTGAATACTTAATCTAAATTTATTTTTAGCCATCAACTTGAGAGAATTCTTTAAAATCTGCAATCATTTAATTAATTAAAAAAAGTTCAACATATGAAATATTGTCTACAAAAATTTATTTCAAAACCTAATGACTTGTTAACAAATATTAGATTAGATTTTTATAAATTATAAATATTAATATTTAGTTTAATATTTAATATAAACATAAGTTAAACTCTAGATATATATCTCAAACATAATAACAGATGACGATATATAACATCATCATTTTAAACATAATAGGAATTTCAAATCAAGAGTCCTAATTTTTATCAAAGAATATAGAAACAATTCAAACTGTAATCAAATTATTATAGGACATGTGATTGAAAATAAACCTATGTGTGTTTTGGATCCGCATTATGATCAAATACATATACTTGAATGTCAAGTACAGAATCACAAATATGTTTATATTTTAATTCTTAAATATTTTTCATAATAATATCACATTATGAGTACAATTAGTTTCAAAATATTCTATAATAGAGAAATTATTATATATAACATGTGTCTTGTGAAATGACTACGACAAACATATCAATCAATATGCCTAGGCTAATAATGACAGTGACGAACCTATGATTATTGTACTACAACTTGCAAAATATAACACTTAAAACCATATTTCTACAAAATTATAATTTATGACTTAAATGTATGAATATTTAATATTGATAATATCGTAAATCTCGTATCCAGTGTTGGACACTGGTCTAAAATCTAGTTAAAAAAGAAAAGAAAAAGGGCACTCTATTATTTGCTTATCAATGCGAGCAACTGAAAATCATGATTAAGATGGAATTTGGGTCTGAAATATGGAATGATATAATTGAATAGTTACAACCTCGTTGTAAATTAACCAAAGAATGCGTGGAGGGTTGTTGCACGTATTGTAAAAGAATGTGTGAAGTGTTGTTGAGCGTAATCGTTTTGGGCCTACGGTGTATTTAATTTGTAAAGAGAGAAACACAAGGAATCAAAGAAGAGTATAAACCATGTCCGCCTAGCTGAAGAGATCCAAAATGTGGTTCGTCTAGAGCTCATGTCACTCAATGCAAACAAGGGACTTGCAAAAGGTACCGAAGGATAGACCGGACTATGATGCATCGAGGAAATGGTGGTGAGTTTTACATGCGGCATCATTTGGATGTATGGTTTTAAATTTTGAAGTTTTCGTTTTTTGGTTTTCGGCTATATTTCTATATGATCCGTCCATGTGTACTTGGTCAAGTGACCTAATTGTCACCTTATAATCGCTCAACCATTGTAATATGTTTTTGTGCTGTATACAAAAACTAAATATTTTTAGAAAGCATAAGTAAAAACATATCACTGAAGATGTACAGAGCCACATAGGCATAATTCTATAAGGGGTTTGCTAAATATAGCCCTTAGCGCTGTGTTTAAGGTGCATAAATTGTTTGTACATTTACCATGAAAATCAGGGGGCGGACTTTTAATATAGAAGATACAAGTTTTTTTTTATGCACGTTAGCATTTCCCATTCTATAAATTGAAGATTTAGACTTATTTAGGATTTAGGAATGAAGAAAGCCAGTAAAGGCCCAATAGACTCATTGCTGGCCCAAAATAACTAAATAACCCACATATGTCGATTTTTCTGATTCCATATGTCCACAACCCATTCTAGCTCTTAGCCGTTCTAAAAAAAATGACTACTCGTAAAAGATAAAACATTTTTTTTGTGGTGAATAACCCGGACATATATGAACTTTCTCAATTTGAAATATCTTGCTGTTAAAAATAAAATATCAAAATATCTCATATTAATGTTGTTAATATTTTTATTTTTTTTACGGCAAACTGTAAAACACCACAGAACAGTAAACGATGGTGTATGTCTAAAAATAATTAGCGTATATATCCTTGGATGGAGAGGTGAAATGGAGCGTTTAGCTACTCCAGACCAATTACCAAAACGTAACATCCCAATGCCTTCGTCCCTATGCCCTTTATGTAAGTTACATGAAGAAACAACAGAGTACCTTTTCTTAAAGTGTCAATTTATAGACTATCTTTGGAGTTATATACAATCATGGTGTTGATCATCGATTATGAAACCTTAGTGTCTCAAAGAACTCTTGGAAGCTCATAAGAAAGTTTTCAACTACACTCATGTACAAAAGGTATTTCAACTTGTAATCTTGTCTTCATGTGGGTGATTTGGAAAGCTCGAAAGAACCTCTTATTCTCAGCCAAGAATCCTTCTATACGACATGCTACAAAAGAACTAAAATGATCAAGTTTTCTTTGACTTCTAAACCGCTCATCTCCCTCTTCAATTAGTTGGTCCCAATGGAACTCATTTAATTTGTAACTTCTCCATGTACTCTTTGATTATTTTCTTCTCTACAAGTCTTATGTACTTTATACTAGCATCTTGCTAGTTTTTGATATAATAAATCTTGTTGTTGTTAAAAAAAAAGTTAGTGTATATATCATCACCAAAATCTTAAGATTTTAAATATGATTAAAGCTACACTTTAACTAAAATTAAAGACCTATTATTTATATATTTCCCCAAGATCAAAGAAGAAGTAAGAAATCACTTGAGTCTTTGGAAGAAGGAGCACGCTATGAGTTGAGATGAATTTAAAGGAGAATAATAGAGTAATGATATTCGTACATGTCTTTTAATACATTTATCTTTACAGTGTATTAGTCAGCTGTATAATATGCATAAACTATTGTATTTTATAGTAAATATATTAAAAATTATGATACTAATATCACTTCCCATAATAATATGATAGGATCTCAAGCCGATATAGACACAAAAATCGACATCAAATATTCCACGTTATGGGATTTGAAGCTTCAATAGAATGCGAAACATTAACTTTATAAAAAAAAAATGTCGACATTGGTTTGCACTCAATAAAAGGGAATGCGATGCATCAAGCTCTCGATCTCGACGTTTCGGACAACACCACCCTCCACTATCTTATACGAAGTGATAAATACTGAAAATTGCTGATGACCGCGAACGCTTAAAAACCGCCATAAAATAATTGATTACAACAAATCATTTGCCCACACTACTGCTTTCTAAAAATTTCCTTAGATATTATTCCTTAGCAATTGTCACATGTATCCCGTCAGTCCTTAATACTTCGAAGTTTTCTTTTTTTGATTAAGTATAGAATAATACTATCTACCAATATACTAAAATATGATTTTAGGTTTCTTAAAATGACATGTGGCATAATTTTTATGCGACATGTGTTTTTTATGAATTAGTATTTTTTATTATTGTTTTTTACTTTTATAAATATAAATAAAACATAAGTAATTTAATTATATTACTAATACTAATATCGCGGATCGAACTTGACATGTATCTATAAACTAAGCAACTAATTGAATTAATGTCATTATAATTGGTAACTTGAAACATATCGCGATAGAAGGCAGGTTATTGAGCTAATGTCACTATTATCTGCCAATAAACCAAAACAGAATTGACATGTTTTTGAAATAATATGTGGCGTAATCATTGATCGACATGTATCTATTTAATATGTTTATTTTGTTAAATTAGTTTTTTTAGTTGTGTATAAACTCAATTTCCTTATTAGACTTAGAATTAAACTTCAACTGTTGGCTTATTATTGCAAAAGACATTATAACCTTATTTGATTGATTGTTGTTTTATTAATAAATTGTCTCTTTTTTTTATCTCAATTATTCAACTCCTATTTACTTATATTAATTATATAAAAAGCTATTAACACGAAGACTTAAAAAAATTGAGTTTACGATACGAAATCACAAGGCTATTTGTCATCATCCATTGTGCTTAGAAGTTCCGATTTTGACGTGGCTCTATGTTAACTTTATATTTAGTAGTGCATGTTAAGAGGTTTGTCTTGTAATTAGTCATGTACTTGCTTGTAATTAATTAAGGGGTTTATGTGCAAATAATAAGCATATATAAACCCCCACATGGAATGAAATATTAACCTTTTGACCAATTATTTATTGCATGTTCTAATACCTATATTCTCTCTCAATACCTACATTCCCATCAACCGTTCACTACACATTTTAGCATAAATTACAATTGGCATCAGAGCATAACAACAATTGTTGGTCGATCCACTGCGATGTATTAGCATAATTGATTGATATTTGAGTTTAATTTGAAAATTTTGATCCGATTTGCTTCATGACTAAAATCAAACGCTCCAAAGAGCTTGAAGAAGGAGCTTGATTGATATTCCTAGAAGTGATCTTGCTCGTTTAGTGAATAATTGTGAACAAACTGATCTTACAAATGCCTCATTGAAAGAAGAAGTTGCAAAATTAACCAATGCCTTACAAGAAAAAGAAAATTCTTTGACTGAAGTTCAACAAGATTTTAACATTCTTCAAAAGGATTTTAAAGATTTATCAGCCAGTAATGCATCAGTTTCTTTTACTACTTCTTCTGAATTACATCTTGCTAATCAAGAACTTGAGCTCAAAGTATTTGAACTAAACAAAAACATCAAAGAATTAAAGATTGCTCAATCTAATGAAATGTTTAGAACAAATGTTTTGGCCGAAGATCTTGAAGCTCTTCAGTCTAAGTTCAACGATTCCATCCCTTCTGTGAAAGAATTACAAAATCAAATTTCTGATTTAAATCATGCATGTTGCATCAAAGATTCTTAGAATCAAAAACTTGAAAATAAAATTGATGAACTCACTGATGAAATCAAGTTTTATAAAGTTAAGGTTTATAGAATTGATCAATCCAACAAGCAAATCTTTTTAAAAAAACCAAGAGATTTTGATGATTTCACTAAAGGGTTAGGATTTGAAGATCCAAAGAACTTACTCACGGGTCAACTCATTGTACCACCCCTGTATGATGAAAACATGATGCGATATGGTTTGCTCAGTCAATTTGACCGACCTAGTTATGATGATTTTGACAAAGAAGAACAGTTATCCAAATGTGAAATTAAAATTAATTATGATCATATCAATGATTCATATGATTTGTTTAATCTTCCACTTTGTCCTAAAATCAAAAAACACTCTTTACAATTGTCAAATTGGATGAAAACTCAAGTGAAGACTCAGCTGAAAAACAAACTGTTGTGCATTCAAGTGAGTCCAAATCTGAAAAGGAAATCATTCTTCCAAAACCAGCTCCAGTTCGACCATACATTCCACAAAGTGTTTTGGAAAAACAAATAGAAGATTTGAAACAAACACTAAATGAAAAACAAAATGTGATAGATGCTCTTCTGTTTAAAAATCACTATAACAAAGATGTCCCAGATATTGACCTTCAAACTTCCAGTTTTGTCTATGACTTTTCTGATCTTAACTGTCCAGTATGTGTTGTCTTGAATCCCACAACTTGCTCCTCTGTTGATACTACTTGTGAACGTGTTGATGCTTCTGTGCAAACTAACTGAGATTATGTTAAGACCTACAATGCTGCCACCCAAACCGATCAAGACAGCATTAGTTATAATGACCGTGATGAGGAAGAAATAGTGTCAGTGGGCCAATCTGAACATGTCTTTCCAAATGTTTTTAATACCGGACCACTTTAGTTTTCTGAAAAAACTCAATCTTATCTAAGTGAAATTGATTCTGTTACCAAAAGATTTAAACTTGAAAGAGATCAACGTTTGAACCTTTTAACTGAATTTAATAAACTTAAGATAGAAATGGAGTATAAGAACATCATACTTCAAGCTTTTGTAGATAATGACAAGGAAAAGGCATCAAAGTTACTTCATTCTGGTCCATTCTCAAAATTTTTAAATGTAACTCATGCTTTGGATACTTCCACTGATACTACCTCTTTTTCTGCTCAACCAACTGAAACACTCATTCAAATCCAAGTCTACTTGGATGAAATTGCTGCATTGACAAAAGCGTTAGAAAATGAAAAGCAAAGCAAAATCGCCATATATGATTCTCATCAAAAAGACAAAAAGAAATTTCAAAATAAATCAACCCTTTTTGCAACTAAAGAATGGCGATACTGTAAAATCATCAAAGAACTTACTGGTTACAAACTTGAATTACCAAATGTCAGTGCAACAAAGTCATTCAAAGAGACTTCTAGCTCTTCAAAGACTAATGTCCCCAGTATGTCTGTGGAATCTAATTTAAAGGACCCAAAGTCTGATTTTGATCTTTCAACCCTCCCAGATCTTAACAACTTCTTGGAAGAAAATAACACTTATGATCCTGAATTGGAAAGCAAATTTGTTAAAAAGAAGAAAAAGGAAGATCCCTCGTTAAGAAAGATTCCCAACACATACCCCTCGCCTGCCGCTTATTTACCAAGGAAGACACTACGAAGAAAAATCATTAGTTCCAGTCTGAAGACCTCTGACAATACCTCAAAGACAATTAAAACTCCAAACACTCCTGTCCAACCTACCACTCCATCACCAAAGAGAAAACTTACTAAAATGAAATTTCCTCAACAACCGAAGGATAGAAAGTACTCTAGTTCTCCCAAACATCATCTAACCACACCTAAGCTCACTTTTAACACTATTAAAGATGATTCTGGAAAAATTACTAGATGTCAAGATCAGTACGGTTGGTTCCCTTCTAACACTAAGAAACAATCAACACCCATCTACCACACACCTAAAAGGCAACCGAAAACAACCCACTTTAAGCAGCTTTCTTCTAACCTAAAAACTTTTCATGTTTCAGGTGACTTGTGCTTAAATTGTCAAAGTAAATGGCTCCCTAAAGATAGACACTTAGCTGCATCTAGGAGAGTCAAACATGATAAAGAGTCAACGTCTGTGAAACAAGTGTGGAGAGTCCGTAGGACTAGTTCTCTAGATAGTTCCAAGTCTTGTAGGACTAGTTCCATTTAATCTCTCTCTTTTTTTAAACTATTTTAATGTCTGTATTTTGTATTTTCTTTTTTGAATTTAGTGTGTGTGTTTCGTATTTTCAATAAATGTATGGAAGTTTTGTGTGTTTATTATTTGCTTCTTTTTCTTTATAATGCATGTTTATTCCTTATTGTCATTCTACATCATTTAATCTTTCTGCACGAATTACCCCTAACCATCTATGGACCCAGTTCATGTGGGGACCTAAACCGATACTTCCTGTTTTGTCAGGAATTCTTCATCTGTGTCTGGTATATTGACTCCGGATGTTCCAGACACATGACTGGCAATAGATCTATTCTTCAGAATTTTGTGGAAAAGTTTATGGGCACAGTTCGTTTTGGAAATGATCATATTGCTCCGATATTTGGTTATGGTGACATTATTCAGAATGGGATCACTATCAAACGTGTATCATATGTGGAAGGTCTTGGTCACAATCTATTCAGTGTAGGTCAATTTTGTGACAATGACCTTCAAGTCCTTTTTAGACGAAATGAATGTAAAGTACAGACTGAAGAAGGGGTAGATATACTGACTGGGTCTCGAGATGACAACTTGTTCACTATTGATCTTAATAACATCCCCTCACCTTCCTCTGAAATTTGTCTTCTCTCAAAAGCTTCTGCTCAACAATCTTGGTTATGGCATAGACGCCTGTCTCATCTCAACTTCCATACCATCAATGCTCTTGTTGATAAACAACTTGAGATGGTTTACCTGACTTCAAGTATGACATCAATCATGTCTGTTCAGCGTGTGCAGTTGGCAAACTAAAGAAGGCATCTCACAGGCCAAAGAAACATCTGAGCACTGATGCTCCTCTTCATCTTCTTCACATGGATTTATGTGGTCCTATGCGTGTTCAAAGCATTCATGGTAAACGATACATTCTTGTTATTGTTGATGACTATTCTCGCTACACGTGGGTCTACTTTCTTCGTGAGAAAAGTGAAACTCCTCAAGTCATTATTGACTTCATTAAACGGACTCAAGTTAATCTTCAAGCTTCTGTTCGTACTGTTCGCTCTGATAATGGTACCGAGTTCAAAAACGCTACCCTTGTATCATTTTTCTCTTCTGTCGGTATCTCACATCAATTTTCCGCTGCACGAACTCCACAACAAAATGGAGTTGTTGAACGTCGAAATCGCACACTTGTTGAAGCTGCAAGAACTATGCTTGCTCACTCTCGACTTCCTCCTAATCTATGGGCCGAAGCCATTGCTACTGCATGCTTCACTCAAAATAGATCAATTATCAATAAGCGATTTGACAAAACTCCATATGAAGTCATCAACAAGAGAAACAAATGTAAATTACTTTCATATCTTTGGATGTGTATGCTATCTTCTTAATGATCACGACAACCTTGGAAAATTTGAACCAAAGGGAGATGAGGCTTACTTCATTGGTTATTCACGTGAATCTATTGCTTATCGTGTTTATAATCGCAGAACCAAGAAAATTGTAGAAAGCATGAATGTCAAATTTGATGAACTTTCTGGAATGCTCCTTGATCATCATTTTTTGGCATCTACTGTTTCTACTACTCAAGCTCACTCTCCTAAATGTGTCTCTGATCATTCTCACACTTTCCCAAGTCCAACCACTAAAGAGTTAGACACAGTCTTTGATGAATTTTATCATGATTCTCCTCCAACAAAGGAACCAACTTTCCATGAAATTGGATCCTCATCTTCGACAAATATTCAATCAGAAAGCTCATCTTTGGTTCAACAGAATTCATCTTCTATATCATCAATCAATTGCTCCACTCCATCCCCCCTAGATACTATATCATCCAGAAATCCTACTAACTCCTGTCCATCATCTAGCTCCAACTCAGATCCTAAAGAAATGGCTCTACCTGATGAACCAACATATGAGCAAGTTGCTGAACAACTTTCACCCACTTTTCTTAATCCCGATGAAAATAACGGACCAGCAGAACCGTTACCTCATTCTCGAAAATGGTCTCGATCCATGCTTCTGCATCCACCAAGTCAAATCATTGGTGATCCATCTGCTGGTCTAACCACTCGAGCCGCTTCCGCTAATGAATGTTTGTTTGTCAATTTCTTAAGTATGGTCGAACCTAGTAACGTCACAGAAGCTCTATGTGATCCAGACTGGGTAAAAGCCATGCAAGATGAGTTGTCTCAATTCGAGCGTTTTGAAGTGTGGAAATTGGTTCCTAATCCGTACATTCACAATGAACCAATAAAGACCAAATGGATATTCAAGAATAAGAAGGATGAAAGTGGCGTAGTTGTTCGCAATAAAGCTAGACTCGTTGCTAAAGGATATTCTCAACAAGATGGAGTTGATTATGATGAAACGTTCGCTCATGTTGCTCATATTGAAGCTATTCGCATTTTCCTTGCATATGCAGCATTCAAGAACTTTACTGTTTATCAAATGGATGTAAAATCTGCTTTTCTTAATGGGGTTCTCAAAAAAGAAGTGTATGTCAAACAACCCAAAGGCTTCATTGATCCAAAACATCCAGATTATGTTTACAAACTTGACAAAGCTCTCTATGGATTGAAGCAAGCACCACGTGCATGGTATGATGCTCTCACTACATATCTTCTGAACTCTGGATTCTCTAAAGGTACTATCGACACTACTCTGTTTATCAAACGACAAGGTAATGATATACTTTTGATCCAGATATATGTAGATGATATTATATTCGGTTCAACTAATCCTAAGTACTGCAAAAACTTTTCTGCATTAATGGTTAAGCATTTCGAAATGAGCATAATGGGTGAACTAAATTTTTTCCTTAGCTTACAAGTTAAACAACTTTCAAATGGGATTTTCATTTGTCAAAATAAATATATTCTTGATATTTTGAAAAAGTTTGACATGTCAAATTGCCAACCAGTTGCCACACCCATGGATCAAAGAACTAAAATTCATGCTGATATAAATGGAAAACCATACAATCAAAAACTTTTTCGCAGTATGATTGGATCTCTCATGTACTTAACTGCTAGCCGACCGGACATTATGTTTGCCACTTGCATGTGTGCTCGCTTCCAAGCTAACCCTATGGAAAGTCATGCCCAAGCTGTAAAACGAATCTTTCGGTATCTTAAAGGAACTATAAATCTTGGTTTATGGTACCCAAAAGATACTGGATTCGAATTAATCGCTTTTTCAGATGCAGACCATGCAGGATGCAAGTTAGACCGCAAAAGTACCTCTGGGAGTGTACAATTTCTTGGTGACAAGTTAGTTGGTTGGTCCTCAAAGAAACAATCTTGTGTTTCAACCTCGACCGCTGAGGCTGAATATGTGGCTGCTGCAAGTTGTTGCTCAGAAGTTTTGTGGATGAAGACTCAACTTTCTGACTATGGATTCAAATATGATCGAATTCCAATCTACTGTGACTCCAAAAGTGCCATTGCCATCTCTTGCAATCCTTTTCAACACACACGGACAAAGCTCATCGATGTAAGGTATCATTTTATCAAAGACCATGTCGAAAAAGGTAACATCGAACTCTACTTTGTTCCCACTGACTACCAACTTGCTGATCTTTTCACTAAACCATTGGATCGCCAACGGTTTACTTATTTGCTCACTAAGTTAGGTACGCTTGATCTTCAAACCTAATCTGCCTTATTGCCATGCTGTCTATGTTTATTTTCTTGGTCAAACACTTGTCATCTGCTTACGTTCTCTTATATGCAATGTTTGAGGGGGAGAAAAAGGGTAGACTATATGTTTTTAGGGGGAGTTTGTAGATTTCTTATCTGTGTGCTTGTATGAATATTTCTAGGGGGAGTTTGTCCGTATTTCTTTGGCTTAAGTAATTTCCTTAAATTTCTTTTAATTTTCACTTCATGAAACCTAAAACCCATTTTGACCACAAAAAAAAAACAGGTCAAACCAAACTGGGTCAAACCAAACCCGGTCAATCCTGGTTTTGACCGCTATAAATACCCCTCCTTGACCCTCACTTGACTTTTTCCAAAAATTTTCTAAGTTTTTCTTTCCTTCTTTAAAACCAGCTTTCTCTCAATCCCGGTATTAGTTCACTTTATCGAAATTCGGTATTATTTCTTGTATTAAAGGAATCCCGGTATTAGTTCATCTATCAGGCAAAACCGGCTTTCAGGTATAATCATTCACTATTACCGGCTTTCATTTCTTTGTACTTTCTATTACCGGGTTTCTGTACTTTCAATGCTCTATTACCGGTTTTCATATCTTTTGATACTGTAATACCGGTTTTTCATATCTTTTGATACTGTAATACCGGTTTTCATATCTTTTGATACTGTAATACCGGTTTTCATTACTTTTGATACTGTAATACCGAGTTTCAAGTATTTATTTGATATCTTGATGCTTTGCAAAATACCGGTATTTCATACCGGTATTGGTTCTTAAAATATTCATTTTTATGAAATGTTACTCTGTCCAAATTTTTCTAAACCTATATCAGTCTTTCAAATTACTTAAAGATTTATATTTATTCCTGACTTCACAATAAAAATGATTTTTCATCATCGTATCTTATTCTTAATAAGATTTCACCATATTCACATCGTTGTGTTCTCTCATCATTTCATTTTTGATCAATCTAATGTTCATAAATCTATCTGAGTTCACACATATTGGTTGCCACATTTCTTCTTGCTTATATTTTTGATTATACATCTGTTTTCTCTAAGAAGTAAGGTATTGAACGCCTTGATGTACTACATTTACATCTTTTGTGAAAAAGGTTGTATATTCATTCTTATTTTTCAAAACATATTTTTGTCTATCTATCATACATCGGGTTTTATTTAGAAGCAAGACATTGAACGCCTTGATGTACATTTTTTGCATCTTCTGTAAAACAAGGTGTATGATCAATTTATTTTACTTTCTAACTCAATAAACTAAACTTTTCACTATCTTACATTGTTTTTCCTTAAGAAGTAAGGTATCGAACGCCTTGCTGTACTACCTTTACATCTTTTGTGAATAAACAATGTAAGATGAATCATTTCTGAATAAATTAACCTTGGAAACAATGTTTCCCATTCGTATTCTTGTTAATTTCAGAATGGAGTTTCTTCAAGATGGTGCTACAGAACAAATGACAAATAATTTTCGTCTCATGATTCCGTTTACATGTCCATATGGAATTATCCCGGTTATGCTTACATATCACCCAATGTTTAATGTTTTCACCATCACCGCCAAAGGCATTGAAGAGGAACCACTGTTTCAAATGTGGCGAACCATCAAATTCGTTCCCGCAAGAGGAAGAGCAAGTCCATTCTTCCGTTTCTCTCTTCAAACTACAGATGGTGCTTCTCAGCAATTTACATTCAATCTCAATGATTTCCGTACTATTTTACAATTTCCTGCTACTGATTCAAGACCGGGAGAAACAAGTTTTGTTGAAACTCCACCAACACTTGAAATGCTACATCGAGTTCATGATTTAGGTTATGATGGAGAAATTTCTGCACTTAGTAACATTAGAAAGAAGAACTTTCACCCTATATGGCACACACTTTGCTCCATCATCAACAACTGCTTGTCACCATCTCGCAAAGATCAGGATGATTTCACAAAGGCCACACTTGCATATCTTTTTGGAATTGCTTTCGATGTACATCTGGATTTTGCTGCAATTGCATTTGATCATCTCTGACTACAAGTAAATGGAAAGTTCACGGCCAACAAGAAATACATTGCTTTTATCCGTTTCTTGTCTATCATTTTGGAGCACTTTGTCAACAAAAACGACAACATCCAACGATTTCCTGCCTCAAGACGTGCATTCATTTCAAGCTTCCGAAGTGTATATACCAATAACAGGATTGAATCCATTGATTTCATGCCTATTCCTGAACCTCTGCTTCACCAGGTGCCATTAGATAATCCTGATCTCAGGATTTACAGAGAGTATTTAGACGAGCGTATGGCTGCTCAACGCCGAGTTGTGCCTTCCCCACGCCCGCATAGGTCGCCAAGAGAGGGTCATAGGTCTAGGAAAAGAAAAGAGGGGTCTGGAGATGTTTCGGCACCTGGCTTATCTGTTCCTTCGTCTTCTTATTCTGCAACCGACATACCTGAATCATCTGCTCCACCAAGTAAGAAACATAAGTCTCGTCGCCTCAAATCATCCAAATCAAAATCTAAATCAACAACAACTCCGGCTTTCACTGCCCCTTCTCCACTAACTCCTTCATCTTCGTCTTCTGAAACTCTTTCTTCACCATCTTCATCATCAACTACTGCAAGGCAACTCCCAATTCCAAAATTTATTGTCCGTGTGAGAACTCCTCTTCTACCAATTCCTGAGGAATCTCATGAAGAACAATCTTCATCACATCATGATGACATTTACGATGATCTTCCTTTGAATGAGGTTTTGTTTGATATTCCGGAGGAACAAGGTGGTCCTGAGGGAGAGGTCGAAAAACAAAATGGAGAGGAGGTGTGGTCCGGGTTAGGAATAGGGCATAAAGAAAACGATGGCCCTCCGATAGTTGAACCAACTAACCGGGATGCCACCACTAGGATAGAAGCCGAGGACTCCCCAACCTCGCATATTACACCTTCTCGCCACTCTGGATCCTCTCAACAGGATCCAGTTTCATCATTGCACAAGCACCAACCGCATCCACTATCGACTTCTCATTCGGAGGATGTTGATATTGAAGCAGTGGAGACTTCTGCCTCTCCCCCAACTTCTTTTGCTCACACAATTGAGTCTAGATCCCCTAGGACACATACTTCTGAGCACGCACATTCTTTGAATGTTGCTTCAACAGACCGAGAGTCAGTGGTTCCACCGTCTCAAGGAGTGTCTAGAAGTCCTGTTTATGTGTTCATACCACAAGTAACCTTGACAGGCGCTGCGGAGTTGAGCTTTGAAGAAGCAAGGAATGCCTTGCATTTTCGATGTAAAACTCCCAGTCCAACGGGCTCTCTAGGAGACTCAGGTATTCCCACCAACCGGAACATTGTGCTCGGCATTCGTGATTCGTGCTAAGTAAATTCGTTCTAAAACAACCAATGTCGAACAATCGCTTCATAAATCATTGGGAAGCCCTGGTGGCTCACACCATTCAGGCCACACTGTAAACCCAATGGAGCCTATAGTTGTGACAACGACATCTACGTCGGTCTTTCAAGGTCTTCCTCTGTCTCCCGAAACACAAGCCGAAGTGCTCCGCATTGAAAAAGGCAAAGCTGTCGCCATTCCTTCTGTTTCACGCTATCAGCCTCCAGTTATCTCCGAAAGAGTTAATATTCCCATTAATCGAGAAGAGCGTGAAGTTGTTGCAGCCTTAGATGCTCATAGCCTCCTTCATCAAAGATATACTAATCCTCGCCCGCCAAAACCAACTTAACCATTTGAACCACCTTCGCCACATTCATCACCTTCTTCCTCTTCTTCCGATTCACTACCAAAGAAACTCTCTGGTCCCATGCCTCCCGAAAGCCGTGCAAATCTTGATTCTCTTTATGATTCTCTTCTTGCTAACCTTATTTCTCTTGATGGACAAACTGACTCGTATGATCTTGCAATCCAAGCTTCTATTCAAGCTCGCTTTGATCATATACACCAACTCAAACTTATTCAAGATCAAGCAGCTCAAGATCTGTTTTTAAAAGAGGCACAACTCGAAGCAGCACTTAAAAGAATAACCGAGCTAGAAGCTTCTTGTACAACAGCTGCAGTAACTCAGCAGAGGCGTGATCATCCTGATGATCAGGACCAACACGATGGGGAGAACATTGAACATACGGAAGAAGTTAATGTTGAAGAGTCAGTGGCTGGAGCTAGCGCTGCAACAAATGTTATTCGTGACTCAGATATAAGAGATGATGCTCAGTCTCGAGGCCTCAGTCTTGACCTCTCCGTTATTATTGAAGATGTTAATGATGATTCTCAAGATGTTGATGATGATTTTGATTTTGGAGGCAATGATATTGATCCTAATGATGACAATGATTCTTCTGGAAATGACGATCTTCCTCCCCCAAGCTTTGATAACTATCCAAAAGTCCCTCAACCAAAACCTTCACTCAACCAATTGAACTTTGACCAGCTCATTCACCATCTCAATCACCCTCAAATTCATGTCAACCCTAGAGCACCACAAGTTCGGAATAATGAAGGAGGCTTTCGATCAAATGAAAGAAGTAGAATCAACTATCTTACCATTCATCCTCATTTGTTCAAATTGACAAAATTCCTTGAAGAAAAGGCTTCTCAAATCTTCTCTGAAAAACAAGAGCTGAAAAAGATCAACATTGATGAACTAAGAGCAAGAAAAGCATACGAGTTTGATCATCAAAGAAAGAAGTACTTAGAAGATCTCATGAAAGCCAAAAGCCACAAAGCAAACAAAGTTTGGAAAAACCAGTTCAAGCTAAAAATTGTTGAAATAATTGGTTTCCACTTCAAAGAATGGCGTGAACCTGGGTTTGCAAGACCCCCTGGGCTAATGTGGTTTGTTGTTAGACGAGAAGACGGGCGTCAGTACATGTTCGGAGAAGCAAGACTTAACCTACTGTCTGTGGATGACTTGATCTTTCTCCTTCACCACTTTGGAAGTAAGCTTGTTCAACAGGATCCTGAGAATCAAGAAGCTTATTACGCTGTCAAGAGATATATGGACAGTCTTGTCCTTAGTCAGACTCAAAATGACTTCCAATTGGCCATCGAAAAGAGGAGAAAGAAAGTTAACCTTACTGTGCCCAATCAAAGAATCCAAGGAATCAATCTGGAGAATTTCAACACTGGTGCTATCTTTGATAATCCGAGAGGATTTGTATTCATTAGTGATCAAGGACACAAAATCTTCATCAGACTTGAAGAACTTTGTAAGTACTCTGATGGGACGTTGAGTCAGTGTTTCGCAGTTTTTGAAAGCCTCATTGAGTTTGAAGAAAATGTCAAAGAAAGCAAGAGAATTGAAAGGGTGATCAAGAAGATAAAAACAAGATTGGATCACAAAACAAGGTTTAGACGAATTCAAGAAGCAAGATTGCCTAAAGTACAAGAAGGTGTAATTCATCATCCACTGGGGACTTGGGTCAGATATTCACCAAACAATGGCAAGGTCTTCACAACATGCCCCCAGTCAATTTTGCCGACAATATCATCGAACCACCCAATCGTCCTGATGATCCAAAATATCACTTTGTGCCTAAGAAATACTGGAAGGAATCAAAACACAAGTACGAGAAACGAGCTTTCAAAGATCAAACCTTTCTACACGACAAACCCGAATCATCAACAAAGAAGCGAAATAGACGCCAAAGGAAGAAGAAAATAGCCAATCGATGATCATTTACAAAACAGCATTAAGGGGGAGATTGTTAACTTTATATTTAGTAGTGCATGTTTTGTAAATTAGTATTTGTTATGTCCTTAGTGTTTATTATGTTTAGATTAAGGGGTTTGTCTTGTAATTAGTCATGTACTTGCTTGTAATTAATTAAGGGGTTTATGTGCAAATAATAAGCATATATAAACCCCCACATGGAATGAAATATTAACCTTTTGACCAATTATTTATTGCATGTTCTAATACCTATATTCTCTCTCAATACCTACATTCCCATCAACCTAAAGGTTCACTACACATTTTAGCATAAATTACACTCTAAAAATTTAAGGTAAATTCAAAATTCTAACTAAACATATATTTTATTTATTAATACTGTTTATTATAATTTAGCTTTGATCATCGATTTACTTTAACTGCAATTTATTTCATACTCACGAATCATGTATAAGGTATATTCGAATTTCTTTATAATATAATCTATTTAACTACCATACATTATACGAGTATTAGGATTAGTTATCATCATAAATGAAACATATCAATGGCAAAGCTTTTAAGGGATCTGAAGACGGGCCGGACCAGACACCCACCCTCCCCAACTCCAGTTTTTTTTTTTTATCCGTAAAATTATATTTAATTTTTTATTAATTGTTATTTTGGTTCAAACTCTGGTTTAACCCCTTAATTACTATATGGGTCAACTTTCGCCACTCGAACAACTAAGAAAAAACTATATATCCATATCAATAACAATACTTTATCAAAGTTGAATTGTATAATAGAAGAGATATCTTAGTTGTCAATGCATGAGAGGATGTTGTTTGGATATTTTGTGTGGATTAGGTAACACCGATAGCCATTTTGTCATGTTGGTTTTGGATTGTTACAACATGATATTCAACGACTTATTAATCGAGATTGTGGGTTAAGTTGCTTGCTATGCTGCCTAGCTTCCAGATCCACTTTTTATCTATTTATGAAATTATAATTACACAGCCAAAATTTCAAGATTTTCAGTGAAAAAGTAGAAAAGTAAACTTAGTAAAATTCGTTTTGTCATGATTTTGAAAACTCGACGATTAACTTCCTTGTTTGATCATTGAAGTTACGCGCGGTTGATGATCAATATATCATGCATCTTTTGTTACTAATAGTCCCGATTGCTCAAGGGATTATCTAACATGTATCCTAAGGCCGAACATAAATTAATGTATCAAATCCTTTTTCGGGGAAAAAAAAAGATGTTCAGTTTTTATTTAAAAAATTTCGACCAAGAATATTTGGTTAATTGGTTACACTTTATTTGTGTTTTTAGAGCATGTGTTAAACAACTTTTTTATGTGAATTACCACTCATTAACTAAGGTTTTTGAACGATGCATTCCAAATTTTACACATCTGGTACATACGTGGTGTTTGATCCCTGGTAACTTCTATACGAAGGCCTCTTAATGCGTTTTTTTTAATGTTTAATTACCCAGTGTTAAATGTAACAAAGGTCCGATTAAAGTTATCAATTGATCTGGTTTGATAGTTCTTTACCTTTGAATGATGAGAGTACGTGGTTGTATACGTGGTTGTATTCGACAGTTCTTGGTAAAAAAGAAAAAGGGAAAAAAAAAAAAAAAAAAAAACCCGACTAGTTAAGGTTCTTGCACATATGGCGAATTATTTTAATCTTACGTTACAATGTTTCACGAAAACCTATGGCACATTTCTGAAAAACAAATATGCCAGGTTAAAGAAAAAAATAAAGTACAAAAAAGAGTTCCATCTTGACAAAAGCTATTTGAATGCCTTTTCTTTTCAAAAAGTAATAATCATTTCTCAATCAATAGATGGGTTTTCCTTCCTTTAGTGATTAAGTACTTTATTATATCTTCTACTTTGTTTTATCGTAATCAAAACACTAAAATACAGCCTTATGTTTCAAAACGTTGGTAAAAAAGAAAAATATTTGAATAACGTTTTGTGTTACAAGTTGATGATATATTGTGATCTAACTGGTGATGGTCACTACACATAATGTAATCATATACATGTTTAACATTTGTAAGTTTTAAAATGCATAATCAATTCAAAGATTAACATCCCAATTCTACTATCGAGCTCGTTTTTTTCAACTTCTCCTTTAATCTTATAATGTATCTTTGATAGCTCCTATTTAGGCTGTTTAAACCTGTAAGTTTTAGTAATTTGTTACACTTGCACATATATTGCAAATTTTCAAGACAAATAAGAGAAAACAAGAAGTTGAAAACAAAAGGCGAAATGATATGATAAATCAATAAGAGAAATGGTATTCATAATGCACAGCTTTATATTAAATAAAAGAGGATCGTTATGACATCATCATTCCATAAATATTGCTTATTTGTCACATCTAAATTATTTCTTAATTTCAAGTTTGTTTTTCTTAATTTACTTATGATGTCATAAACACTATTATTCTTAAAATTTATTGCATTTT
Source organism: Erigeron canadensis (assembly GCF_010389155.1). Lineage (NCBI taxonomy): Eukaryota > Viridiplantae > Streptophyta > Magnoliopsida > Asterales > Asteraceae > Erigeron > Erigeron canadensis. The sequence goes on from NC_057764.1 coordinate 21,632,195, forward strand.
TGTTTTTGTTATTTTATAAAAAAAATTTAGAGATATATATTTTTTAATTTTTTTAGAAAAAAACTTTAATAAATTATACATTGTCTTATAAGTTTCATCGTCTAAATAATTTTATCATAACATATTTTTAATTATTTTACATATTATACGAGTTAATAAACTAATTATAACTTATAAGATATACTATTTTGAGGAGACAAATGCTCTTAGACTATCGCAACTTCGGTGGCTAAAATGCGATTTTATAAAACTTTGGTTGATATATCCGGGTTAAACCCGGATTAATTAGCTAGTCTACGAATATTTGTTTCAATTTTTTAGAAATGACATGATATTTTAAAAAAGAAAAATGGTATTCATGATGCACATCTACGATTATTTGTGTTCCAATGTTATTGTAAACAAACTAGTAAAAAATATTAACTTGGACCAACTTTATTATTTACTATTTGTTTATATTTATCACTACCTTTAATTAAATATCTTGGGAGAAAAATAAATTCCATTTGAAATGGAAAGCATTTAAAAGCCATTGTCGTGAGCCCCAGTTTTGAAATCGACACCGTGGGAACCGAACACACGAAGAAACAATATCTTCTATTAACTTAGTTTTCAACTTTTGGACTTTTAGGTGACCTCTGCAATGGGGTATTAATTCCACAATCAGAGCCTGAATAAAAGTAAGGATAAATGTTTTTAATTTTGCAAAAATTAAATTTATATTTCTATAAATAAATTTGGTTGTGATATATTATTTAGGGGTTTGCTAAATACAGCCCTTAGGGCTGTGTTTAAGGTGCATAAATTGTTTGTACATTTACCATGAAAATTAGGGAACGGGCTTTTAATACGGAAGGTACAAGTTTTTTTATGCACGTTAAATACAGCCATTAGGGCTGTATTTAGCATTTCCCTGTTATTAAAGGTTAAAATCAAAAAGAGAATAAATAAAATTCATGTTAATATTTAACGTATATATGTTTAGGTTACCAAGTTAATTAGTGACATATATCAATATTAATTAGTGGTTAACACCCTTGCCTTTGGATATAGAGGTCATGGGTTCTATCATCATCCATTGCAAGGCCGGAGGTCCTTTTCTATCTTTAGATAGAACCTGGAGCAACCTCTTTACACCGTCGTGGTAGGGGTGAGGCTGTCTACATCTTAATCTCCCTCATGCACCATCGAGGTATTGGGACCCAAAACCCGTGGAATACGGCATTGGACGTTACTTAGGGCGCGTTTGGTTCACAGAATGTTTTGGAATGAATGGAATCTTTTAAAAGAATTGGAATCTGAAGGAATGAAATTTGACGGAATATTTTTGATTTTTTAAAGATTCAAGTGAGGGACGGAATGAAATTCCTTCCCTCATCCCAAAGGAATGGAGATTCCATCAAATGATGGAATATTAACATTCCAACGGAATGTGATTCCTCCATCTTTAACCAACCAAACACACTAAGAAATGGAATTCAATTCCAATTCCATCAAATTCCATCACATTCTGTGAACCAAACACGACCTTACTTTTTATATATCAATATTTTAATTTACGTTCTGATCTTGGAAAAGATATCTGGCATATTAGTATAATTTCTAAATTGTTCTTAATACTTAGCGTGGTCAGTTTCTGAAGTATAGAAAAAATGTATTAAGTAACTAAATATATAAATAATATCTGTATATATTAAGTATAAAATTTGACTTAATGCATTAAGTTCTTAAATATTAAGTTATTATTAGGTCAAAGATAAACATCCAAATAAATAAGATGACAAACAAATATATAAATTACATAACTCTTTGTATTGGATATTTTAAGTGAATTTAAGGTTGTACGACACATAAGCTTAGATGTGGAACCCCGACCGTTGTAAACAATATAATGTGAAAGACATAACCATTTAATAAAATGTTCATAAAATAGAATTTTATTACAATGGTTTAGTTTTATGGACCGAATTTAAAGGTTTTACTTAAACTGTCATGACTAAAAATCAAACATTTATAAGTTGGAGGTGGCTTGTTTCAAAAAAATCCTTTGTATTAGTTTGCTATGAGTTAGCCTTGCAATGTAAAGCATGAATGGTTGACGGGGGCTAAGCACCCCAGTCCCCCTACTAGCTCCGCCCCTGCACACACACACACACATATATATATATATATACTAGAAATGTTACTCGTGTGATGCGGCGGTGGTGTGCGGTGGCGGAGGTGGTCGTGGTGACGACGGTGATAGTTAGTGGTTGCGTGCGGCGGTGGTGGTGACGCAGTGGCGACTGGTGGTGGCGGCATCATAAGTTATTGATGTAATGTGGTTTAGATGTAATATACATCATGCATTAACATGTATACATTGTTGAATGTTAAAAGTTGAAAACCTTATTTGCTTTATAATACTATAGATGGGTGCTCGCACGTTGCACCGATAAAAATTGACAATGTTAAATTCAAATAAATACTTTATCGAAACTTTTATTTGTATGATATGTTTTGACAATAACAAAAAATATATATATATTTGACGAACAAATAAAATCTTAATAAAGTTTGAAACTTTTGTATGAACATTTTTGTCTCATCGTATAGAATCAAGATAAGGAGTATAGAAGCTGTTGAGTAAATCTGTCATTTCATGTTATTAAAATTAAGGAGGGAGGAGACCATTAGAGGCTACCCAATGGAGGACATTAATCCACCTAAGACTAGTCCCTGTCAGCGCCACATCAGCAAAAAACACTCCAAGGATTAATCCCCCCAAAATGCACCCAATAAACTCATCCACCAAAGACTAGTCTTGGACCCACCAATTATTTAATTCTACCCATTTATCCAAACTTTACACTTTTAACCCTCTAAAATTTATGACAAACTAAAACATACCCAAATTAAAAACATTTCATTAAAAATAAAAACATTACACAATTTATTAAAAAAACACATTACAATACTTCAAAATAAAGGAAACACACATTAAAATAAAAACATTAACAATAGTTTATTATAAAAACACACATTAAGCCAGGAGGCGCCATATATGCTCCGTAAGATCATGACGAAGAGCATGATGCACATTGCGATCTCGAAGCTCCTTGCCGGTACGTTGGTGAAGTGCAATCCTTTCTTCGAACGTACGCTACGGTAAGACGATTGGATCAATGTCGTCTCCATCCTCGAGTGAGCTTATGGCGTACCCCGCGTCTTCAACCTTCATGTTATGTAATATAACACAGGCGTACATTGTTCGAGTGATCCGATTCACGCTTTTTGATCTTGTTGGTTGGGTTAGAATGTGCCATGAGTTTTGAAGCCCTCCAAAGGCACGCTCGACATCCTTCCAGGCACTTTCTTGAAACTTTTTAAATTTCTTTCGCTTCTCATCTTGAGGGCATGAATACGCCTTTACAAAAGTCGACCATTCGGGATAAATGCGGTCTGCAAGATAATAACCCTTTTTGTAGTGGGTGCCATTAACAGTGAACGAGCTATCAGGTGCACGCTCTTCAATGATTTCCCTAATTAAAGGCGATTGGTTCAGATGATTTATATCGTTGTTCGAACCAGTTGTGCCGAAAAAAGCATGCCAGATCTACCTATCGTATGAAGCTACTGCTTCAAGCATGATGGTTGGATGACCGTGATCACCACGCGTAAACTGACCTTGCCATGCCTTGGGGCAGTTCTTCCAAGGCCAGTGCATGCAATCAATGCTTCCAAGCATGCCTGGGAAGCCATGAAGCTCTTCATGTTGAGCGTACAAGCGTTGTATGTCCTCCGGTGTTGGTCTACGCAAGTATTCATCCCTGTAAAGTTCAAACACACACTTACAATAATAGTCTAGATAACACCTTGATGTTTCTTCACCCATCTGTAGATACTCGTCAAGCGAGTCGGGATTGTAGCCATACGCCAATTGACGTATGGCGCATACACACTTTTGGATGGTGCTGAAACCAGACTTTCCTCAGGCATCAAGCTGCCTATCTTGCATTCTTTTAAAATGCAAAGGCACAGGATCTGGATTGCGAGATGGGTATCATGTTATGTCGTTCACGATGCGCAAGAACATAGGTCTAGACATACGGAATCGTCGCCTAAAGCTCTTCAACGAATACTTTGGGTCTTCGTTAAAGTAAGCTACCATTAGGCGCTCGTCAGCACCATATCGATCTCTTTCGACGACGCTACGGGGTATGTATGGTCTTGATGATTCACCTTGTTCAAGCAAATCAACACATTCGGCCATGATACCAAAAAGCTCTTCATCATCGTCTCCAGTAAGAAACAAATCGGGTCTCGTGTACGTTGATAAACTTGAATGAAACTGGTTGTTCATGATGATTTATGTATACGAAAGTGTGTTTTGGTATAATATAGCTGACTATATGCAAGAGTGGTGTCAAATGGTGGTTTACTTAAAGTGTATATATAGCCATTTTGAAAAACTAGCCGTTAAGGACTAAAGTTGTAACTTTTTTGAACCTGTTTTGAACTATATAGCCGTTTAGGGGCTAAAGTTGCCAAATAATGAAACTTATGTTTGTCTTCTTCCCTTTGAATTCTAATCGTTACATTCAAAAAAAAAAAAAAAAAGGAGACTAGTCCCTAGAGGGACGAGTGAGGCGGACGAGCAAGGAACGAGTCCCATCCAGCGGTGTGGACTCGTCCCTGCAAGTCGAACGAAGCCAGGGACGAACCACTGGCTACCGTCTTATAATATAGACATATAGATGTAGATAGTATAAATATTTTTAAGGGAAATGCTAAATACAACCCTTAATACAGCCCTAAGGGTTGTATTTAACGTGCATAAAACAACTTGTACTTTCCATATTAAAAGTCCATCCCCTAATTTTTATGATAAATGTATAAATAATTTATGCACCTTAAATACGGGCGGTATTTAGCAAACTCTTTTTTTTAATGTCATTCTATCCCACATGTATTTCTCAATAAAAGGAAGATTTGGGATGAATCTACCACTTCCATAAACACTCCAATAATTGTTTGGAGATCGACTCGTGTGTGGGTATGATGATTTTTATTACAGAGGTCGAAACTTGATTGTATCTTTTGAAAGTTTTTCCATATGATTTGATGACGTATAGGTTTACTGTTTTTAAAAAAAGAAAAGAAAATAGTATAACATGTTACAACCAAATTATTCCTTTATTTTGTTTAGGGGGTATGTTTGATATGGACTGATGACCCTTTCAAGTGACAAAATTTAAGCATGTCAAACGCAACTTTTATATTATTCAATCTAATAAATGAGCATCAACTGCAACACCAACAACACAAACAACAAAGGCTTTAAAGAACAGTTGGAGTTATTTTTATTTTGGACAAAACCAAATTCTCAATCCAAACTTCTCCAACTCTCCCACTATTTCAACTCCACTTCCCTCCTATTCTCTCACCTCTTTAAACTCACTTCAATTCAACTTCATCCCCCCACAAACCACAAACAAAAAAATTCTTTCAAATAAACCTCTTTAATTATTCGATATGAAATCAAGAACAAGAATGAATCTTTTTTCATAACACTTCAAACCCAGAAAGAAAAAATGAATCTTTTATCATATTTTATCAAATTAGTCCTACTCACTACCTTATTCACCTTATCACAATCAAAAAACTGCAACAACACTGACCATATCCTTATCTCAAAGGCTTTTGCATCTATTTCCAACTTCAACATATCATGGTTTCACTGCTCAAATTTATCAATCTCAGAAATCAACTTACCTTCAAAAAACCTCACTGGCTCTATTTCATGGAACTACTTAAAAAACTTAACTCATCTTCATACAATCAACCTCTCCAACAACTCTCTTAAAGGCTACATCCCATCATGGTTTTGGTCAACTCCAAGTTTGACCCAAGTCAACTTAGCAAACAACAAACTTGGTGGCACAATTGGGTTTGAATCAGGGTCAGGTTTATCTTCAATCCAAATCCTAAATCTTTCTTTTAATAGGTTTACTAACTTAGCCCATCTATCAAATTTCTCAAACCTTTCTTTTCTTGATATGTCACACAACAATTTACATCTTTTACCATTTGGTCTTAACTCACTTACAAAATTACAACACCTTGATCTTTCGAGTTGTAACATTTCTAGTCCTTCTAAACCAATCTCAAATTTAAATTCACTAGAGTATTTAGATATTTCAAATAATCACATGAGTGGCATATTTCCAAAAGATTTCCCTTCACTTACCAAAATAAATTTTTTAAATATATCTTTTAATAACTTCACTGGTTCATTACCTTATGAAAATGTCCAAAAATTTGGTAACAAATCTTTTATCAATTCTGGCATGTTAATCAAAATTCCAAATATAACAAAAAATCATACTACCCATCATACACCAAAAATGTCATCACATATCAAACCACCCAATAATCTTTCTAATCATAGTAGCCCAAAAAATCCTAAACTGGTTACAAAAGTGAAAAAACCCGGTTCAAAAAAAAGGACGGTTTTTATAATAATGATCTCTTTAGCATCATTTTTGGTTTTGTTATCAATGGTTACATGTATATATTGCATGGCTAAAAAAAGAAAAATGACCAAAAGAAACAAATGGGCTATATCTAAACCGGTTAATAACCAAAACCAACCATTTAAGATAGAAAAATCCGGTCCATTTTCATTTGAAACAGAGTCCGGTTCATCATGGGTAGTGGATGTACGTGAACCATCAAGTGCACCAGTAGTAATGTTTGAGAAGCCTTTGATGAGTTTTACATTTAAGGATTTGATGGGTGCCACGTCACAGTTTGGGAAAGAATCCTTGTTGGCAGAAGGAAGGTGTGGGCCAGTGTATAGAGCTGTGTTGCCAGGTGAGATCCACGTGGCAGTCAAAGTGTTGGAGAATGCTAGAGGGATGAGTCATCATGAAGCTGTTTGTATGTTTGAAGAGCTTTCGAAACTTAAACATCCAAATTTGTTGCCTATTTCTGGTTACTGCATTGCAGGTTAGTTTTGTCTTTTCATATTATTAATGGTTTTTACTAATTACATACCATGCAATAAAGCAAGTTATTAAGTATAATATACGAGTACATCACAATTTATAATTTTTAAGATAAATTATATAAATTATACTCGTATATGGTAAGGAGATAATTATTTGTGAATGTAATTAACCATGGACTCTGAAGTGTGAAAAAATTAAAATTATGTTCGTTGTATGTAACAAACTTTCAAATTTTGTGCATAGTATATATCCGATCAATCAAAAATTTGCAAGTGATAACTTTAATGATTGATACATATATTCGCATACATACAATGCATAAAATTTTAGTTTTTCACAATATAAAGATTCGTCCACATATTTAGTTATATTCATAAATAATTATCCCTAATACAAAATATAACTTAGTTTGTAATTTGTATATATTACACGAATACACGTGGATTTAAGTACCGAAATAAATTAGGGCGCTAAAACAATCAAATGGTATCTTGGTCTATAATAAAAACAAATAACAAAGTTGTATGTACTTTGTATGAAAGAAGTTGTATTGGATATTTGTATAATGTCCAATGCATAAAGATATACAAGTCAGTTTGCAAGATGTACAAGTTGATTACTCTTTTTGGGTGTTTTTATACGATACTACTATACTAGTAGTAGGTTACAATGATTTAGATTGTCCTTTAGAAGTACTTGATTAAGCAAATTACCAATTGGTATATGAATTTCAATTTTGTCAATTTTTAAAGAAAGTCAAAAAAGATCATGTGAAGGGAGAAGATATTGCAGAGATGGAAAGATAGTCTGCAGAGATGCCATAAAAGAACAAATTTTGAATACTACTACTCAAAAATAGGCCATCATTATTTTGACAAAATAACTTCTTACAACAAACTGTGGAGTAGATTTTAGTTTCTAGATCCGATTTTAAGTGAGACTCTCATATGTATAATCAAAGATGTATGGTACAAATTTAGAGCCTTTTTAATGGGTTGAACATGTTGAAAAAATTGGTATTTATAACATGTTTCATGAATTTTCTATTTCCTGCAATGCATGTGAACAAGTATAGGATGGGTGGAATCATTTATTAGATTAAGTGACTTTCAACTACTTTTGATATTATTTTGTAGATATTTATTAATTGAATTTTTGGTCTATAGTCATGCATGATTTCATAAGTCCTTTTTTCGACATTATTTCATAAGTCCATTTAGTACCGTTTGTTGGATATTGATTGCATTTTGTATATTTCAGACTAATGTTAATATATATATAAGAACACATTTATGCATGATATGTGTTATGTCATGATTGTCATCTATGACACAATGTTAAAATGCATTTTGGAACGTTTGAATTCTTTTCGAATTTTGTAGTTTGACATTAAAAAAAATTCACGTTATATAGGTAAAGAAAAACTCGTCTTGTATGAGTTTATGGCCAACGGTGATCTTCATCGTTGGCTACAAGAACTACCAACTGGCAAAACTGACATCGAAGATTGGAGCACTGACACATGGGAACACCCCGTTGACTCATCATCACCAGAAAAAATGGAATGGCGGACACGTCACAACATTGCAGTCGGTATAGCTCGTGGCCTAGCCTATCTTCACCATGCGCAATCGACGCCAATAGTACACGGCCACTTGGTCCCATCCAACATTCTCCTATCTGATAACCTAGATCCACGAATAGCTGACATCGGTTTGACTCGTGACCGAGTCAACCCACAAACCACCGACTCCGATGTGTACAGTTTCGGAGTCGTTTTAATAGAGTTGTTAACGGGTGAAACAGGGTCGGATGAAACAGTATCAAAAGCGCGGAAATTGGTTAGAGAAGGAAGAGGGGTCGATGCGTTGGACTCGAGGTTGCGACTCGGTGACAATTCAGTGAGTGAGATGGTTGAGTGTCTCCGAGTTGGGTATTTGTGTACAGCCGAGACACCTGGGAAAAGACCAACAATGCAACAAGTTTTAGGCATGTTGAAAGACATACATCCCATCACTGTGGAGTTTAACTGACCCTCTTTTACTTTTTAACTGTGTTATGTCACAACTTTAAGCCAACTTTTATTGTGGAAATCACCACAATCCAGAGGTAATATTATTACTGAACCATAGAAAGCTTGTGTTTTGTTGGGTTGTATATTGTATCATTGTGTATGTAATTTTTGTAAGAGTTTTTGGATCTGGTCCTTTTTTTCTTAATTTTTCTGAGAATGATTTTTAGTGTAGTATTATTCATTGAGTTGAGAGTAGTTGCTTTCAATGGGTACATATTTGTCATTTGAGAAAAGTCCAACTTCGGTACCAATAACATTTTTGACTACTGTATTAAGTGGTGATAAAAATTTGTGTATATTAGAATAAGGGAAGAGTCTAACTTATGTTAGGAATTTAGGATAATTTGAGAAAATCCTCTCACGTGATTTGGTATCTATGTGATAATTGTATAGATTACTTCAGCATTGTACGAGTATATTATAAGTGAATTGTCATTTGAGAAAAGTCCAACTTCTAATTATGGGAAGGGTACCAATAGCATTTTTGACTAGTGTATTAAGTGGTGATGAAAATTTGTGTATATTATATATATATATATATATTGCTGGTAGAGCAGAGAGAAAAAAAAATGAATTTTCTCGCTTCTGATTGGCTGAGAGTTTTATTTTCTTGTATTCTGATTGGTTGGATTATATTTAGAAACTATTAAATGTCATTTTTATATTTGGTAACAACTGAATTTAAAGATAAACTATAGAAAATAGATTCAAATTCTAAATGAGTTGGAAATCTTTTAATATAATTTAACATTAGATTAAAAATAATCAAAAAACAAATGATATTTTGTTTGTAGTTAAGAAATTTATCAATTTATATATATTGTTTATTTTATCAACAATGATTGTTTATTTTTTCCCACTAAAATAAACATTCAATGAACTAATATTAGATACATTCTATTCTATTCTGTTCTAAGAAATCATGTTGGTAGGTTAACGGGTTGAAAATCTCTGATAGTTTCAAGTCGGGTTTCAAGTTGAGTCAAGTATTGACAGTCTGGCTATTGCCTATAAACAACTTAATCATTCATTTACAACATTTTAATGGAGTAATGTATATATTCCCTATACATACACAATAGTTAATATTTATTAAAACTATTTATAATAAATATTTTTCAAACTATAATTATAATCTTTTTTTCAATAATAATATTTTTAAACTATAAAAGGTCATAAAACCCGCTTTATGTGTATCAAACCCATTCTATATATATTATAGTTGAAATTGTAGAAGTGTTTAAAGATTATCTTAAATGTATGTTCGATTTCATTTTAAACATCATTTTGGTATATGATAAGACGTATATTTCTTGCAATGTCTGTTATATGTACATGTTATTATGTAACTTTTAAGGACCGGGTATTAAACTAGGGCGGGTTGAAATTTAAGATCAAACACTTCAACCTGGATCCAACTCCGGTCGACCCGAGTCGACCAGACTAATACATGGGTTGGCGAGTTCACAGGTTAATCAACAGCTTATTTTAATTTTTAAATAAAAATATCAAATCAACTTTTTTTGTGGTTTATAAAAGGTATGTAGATATGTAAATAACCGCTATTGTTAGTAAGGCTGTCATTGAGTTCGGGTTGGCGTGTTGACGGGTAAAAAACCTGTGACCCTGACCGAACCCATTAAAAATTCCAGGTTATAAATTTTAACTCTTACTTACAACATGTTAACCCAAACCAACCTGTCAACTTGAAAAAAATTGGTTTGGCGGGTTAATAGGTTGAGTTTTCAGTTGTTGGGTTAAATAGGCCGGTGGGTTGATGGGTTGGCGACTTAATATTAGGTCAAATAGGCCATATGGGTTATGGGTTAGTGGGTTGATTTCAGGTCAAATGGGTTGATGGGTCGACCTATTTAAAAAATTATATAAACTTAAAAATATTTTCACGTTGGAGGGTCGACCTGTTAACCCAATAGGTCAACCGTAACCTAACCCAAAAAATAAGGTTAGTGGGTTGGCGGTTTGAGATTTCACAACCCTAACTCGGTTATTTTCGTGCGGGTTCCAGTTTTGGTTTCGGGTTGAGTCGAGTATTGACAGTCCAAATTGTTATGGCTGTCAATCGGGTTGATCTGTATCGAGTTGGCTTTGGGTCAAATACTCAAGTGGGTTTGACGGTTCAAATATGTTGTTTTCGGATAACCCGGTCACCGACTGGGTATTAATCTAGTTAGGATAAGGGAAGAGGATTCTTTGAATTTATTTTCTTTAACTTAAGTCAATTTGAAAAAATGTTGACCTTTAATTGAAAATTAAGAGTTAAGATTCAAAGTTTATCTTTGAATTTTAGCTCTTAATTTTTCATCAAGTCATGTTAGGAACTTAGGATAATTTGAGAAAATCCTCTCAAGTCACTTGGCATCTATGTGATAATTGTATAGATTACTTCAACATTGTACGAGTCAACATTGTACGAGTATATTATAAGTGAATTGATTCATATTCGTATAAATGTTTTTAAGTATTCACCACACCAGTACAGTGAATATCTGTATAGTAAATTATGATATTGAGGTAAAAGTTTAAAATATAACGCTACATTATAGGTACCCGTATTATAATGTTTTTATGATTATTTACTTTTATTCTTTTTTATGGATACATGTTGATGGTTGGTTTTTGTAGCATCGTAGTTTTTCAAGAAACATAGAAAATTTTCAGACGATGTGGATGGAGTGTGGCCAGTAGTAAGTTACAACGACGAGCCAACGCCCAACGGTGACGTTGGTTGTTGAGTAAGACATAACTGGACGAAAAATGTATATCAACCAAATCATAGAAATTAAGTTACCAAAACTAAAACATATCCTACAAATCATACGAAGAAACAAACTACTAATCATTAAATATACCTATCACACCACATAAATTATAGTTTGTAAAAACAAATGGTTCATGCCAATGATGTCTAGCCCAGTTGGTCGGATGCACTTCCGGTTTTACTTAAGGATTGAGTTTGATCGTTAGGGATGACAAACCTTGAGATTTCTTCTTTCGAATACTTGTAACGGCTTTTGGTCAATATATTATTGTCTAAGATACGTTCAAGGTTTCATCATTATACGGTAAGGTTTACCAGATTTCGTATACCGACTAAATTTTCAGGAAAAAAAGCAAATGGTTCAACAGTAATTAACTAACATAACATGTTTAACTTTGTACTAAATTTGCTTTCTATAATAAACAATCCACTTAGAACTTTGTCGATTTTTTTCTAAGGATTACTATCAAATAAAGGTGAGGGCATGCACAGATCGGAATAATCTTTCGCATTTAAGAAAAAGCCACGTCAAAAACCTGCCTCGCTACCTTGTCGACTTACCAAAAGCTCACGCTACATAAATAAATAACACAAAACTAATATTGAGATTTAAAATCTAAATTAAAAATATTATAAGAAATAAGAAATATGGAATAAATATAAAGATCGAGGTGGACAAATAGAAATGGGCAAGGTGCGAGTCAGGGGAAATCCCACTAATCGTTTGTCCCATATATACATTGTTTTACATCATCAACACCTTTAAAATACTTGTAAATTATTTTTCTCCATTCTTGTGTTTGTTCTTTTCATGCTTATTTTAATTTAATTGCTTTATTCTATTTTTCCTTCTTTGGTGAACCTTTATTTTTTCCTTTCGAATATTCTTCTTATCCTTTTTCTTTCAAGAAATAAAGACATCGAATCTATTATATAAAGTTGTTCAAATGCTATATCTCAATCCTAATAAAGACGCTAGGTTTTTCATGATCATCATTACTTACTAAAGTTCAAATGGGTGGTTAAAACTCTCAAAAGCAAAATTATAGAATATTATGCCCTGTAAGTTTTTTTTTAAAGGGCAACATATATTATTGTGTGCCTACTCGAAATTATCCAATGACAAAAGACACCTTCATACTCTTAGATTAGTCAGGCAAAATTGGATAATTAAGCTCACTGATGTCATCAGTTCCAAGTTAAACCTATTATCCGAAGGTCCATTGCGATAAAACCAAGATTGGATCGGTTTCAACATGAGACCTCTCAGCTAGTCTTTTATGATACATATGACATTGGATACGGGGTTTACGATATTATTAATATTAGATCTTTAGACATTTAAGTCATAAAGTTTATAATTATAAAGATATATAGTTCAAAGTGTTATATTTTAAAAGTTGTAGTAGAATAATTATAGGTCATAAATTACATGTTGAGCCATCAAAGTTCGAGTTAATTACCTTTAATCAAAAGACTTACTGAATCATACTTTATTTTTTCCTCATTATCATCAAAAACCCAATTTTTCCTTGAGCCATTTCTTTGAACTATCTTTTTGGACCATTTAACTTTTGACACATCGTCCAAGAACAATTGGATGTGATTTGGGACATCTAATTGCGTGCACCCAACTCAAGGTTATGAGTTCACAAGGTCAATTATATAGACAGGCTATGGGTAACGACATGAACCCCAACAACTTTTTGAACTCGATCTGAAGTCTTTTTTCTTGTGCCACCCACCTCCATTTCACATATTGTTTGTCTTTCCTCTTTGTTTTATTTGGCAATGTGTAAATATTCCTTAACATCATTATTTATTTATTTGGATCGGTTGATATTTGATACTCGTAGCAATAACCAAATTACCAAATATTGACCATAGTCAAACAATAGCAATTTACTTATATAACTAGCTAACGATCCCGAGTTTAACCCGGGCACTATATAAAATTTTAATATAAAAAAGTTAAAAAAATATATGTAGTTTTTATAATTTATATATCATAACTTGGTTTGGAGATATTGAGCTGGCTAACATAATATATATGTATGAATATTTATTGCATTACAAAACATAAAAAAAAATTAACAATCAAAAAGTAAGAATTTAAAATAAACATCTAATAAGCTAGCTATTTATCTTTAAATATATTACAATATTAAATATGACATATGACATCATAAATAAAATAAAACCTTTTAGAAGAAAAATATAGATTTGACACATAATATTTTTTCTAAAAATAATTTTAAAAGACAATTCTTCTTTATTATATATAAAGATAAAGATCTTCACATGTAGTTAGGATAATTATAAACTCACAATAGGTTTTGTGATATACGACAATCAATTACTGCTTTAGACAATTATATATTATACATTAACATGTCTACAATTGTTGTATATGATAAAAATTTGTTGTGAATTAATCATCCATCAACATATAATTATGTGTTGTATTCTTTTTTTCTTTTTGTTACCCATATGACATATAATCATTACTAGATTTTAAACATGTGTCAAATACACGTATTATATAGCATTATCAATATAAGAATTAGCATATGGAACAAAAAAAATACTTCAAATATTTGTTATTTTATTTTAGTCATCTTAAATATTAAAAAGTTATGTTACAATGAAATTAAGTGATGTAAGATTACTAACTTAATTTCATGAAAAAAATATAACGAGAATACAATTAATTTGTTGAAGCTTATATGTTCATAGTATAATAACTAGATTTTAGACCCGTGTCCAACATTGGACACGACACTTACGACATTATTACTATTAGATATTAATACATGTGACTCATAAAAGCTTATAACTTCAAAGTTGGAGATATAAGTATATATTAAGTATTCAGTTCAACTGGTCAGAGACATTCTCGGTTTTACCCAAGGTCTTGAGTTCGATCCTTAGGAATGAGGTTTTTCCCTCTGAATACTTGTAATGACCCATGATCAACATCTCGTTGTGTAGGGTACATACATGGTTTCACCATTATACGGTGAGGTTTCCCCGATGTCGTATGTCGGTTCGAAAAAAATAGAAAGAAACTAATGTAATAAAAGAATATTGGAAGCATATACCCTCCTTCATCATTTGAAAGACTTCTTTATAAAAGAAATTTGTTATAGTATTTTTTGTCTTCTCATCTTTGTCACATATTAACACCTTAAAGCTCATTCTCGACTTAACTCGAGATACTGCAATGTACAATTCGTGTGTGAAAATCGGGCTTTGTAGATAGAAACCAATTTTAATAACATTATAAAAATAATTATTTTAGTTAATTTTTTTTATTAATTAAATAAAAGTTCAATTGTCTTTTAGTATATATATAAACTAGATATAACTATTAAAATCTTAATATAGTTACATTAGATATAATTTATTTTTAATTAATTAATTATATATATATATGATAGAACATATTGTTGGATTTATATTAGCTATTATTTTATTGGATAAATATTAACTATTATTCTATCAGATATATCTTAACTATTACTATTATTTATTTATTACATTAAAATTTTTGGGTAAAAAGTGTAAATTCTTTATGGAAAACACAAAAGTGTAAATTAAAGTCAAAATTGAAAACAAAAGTCAACATTACAAAATCGAGAGCTGTGATTGATTGATAAGTTATTAGACAAATGTGTTTTAGTATAATCTATACTCGTTTATAATAATTATTAATCTCTTTATTTTTGAAAAGTGTTAAAAAATAGTTAGATGCAAAAATACTAAATTACCCTTAATAAACATTCTATATGGAAAGGTTTATTAAAGATTACAAAATTTATTCTTAATGAATTAAATTTACACTTTAAACTTTTATCTTGCTACTTTACACTCTAAGTCCTTATCTTCTAAAATATTTCCACTATCACCATTAAATTAACTTACATGGTTACACCACTCGACACCAATTGTCAATGTCATCACCACCCGTCACCGATACCACTAAACCGTCGTCACCATCACCGTCGCCGCATTCCACGGGTACCATGTTAGTAAAAGATAATAATTCCATGTTTATCTTTTTGGGATGGATACGTAATGGAAATTAAGCTATATAGTACCCCGGATGGATATGCATTGGAAATTAAGCTATATACTTCCCGTAACACAAAGACGACAAACTTTTTATTAGATATTTTAATTATTTATAATTAAAATTAAATAAATTGTAAAGGTTTAAATTGTAAATATATAAGTGACATCATCAAATTTTATTTTTAACAAATTGAGCTTTGTGATTAGTTAATAAGCTATTATATCAGTTGTCTGTCTTTTAATGTATATAATGATAACTGGGAGGTCAAAAACATGTGAGTTTTAATTGTAGGGATCCTGTTGATATTCATTCATATAGCTCGATCAAGATGATTTGAGAATGGTGGGATCATGGAATTCAATATTATGAAATGATAAATCATTAAATAAATAAAAAAATCCTAAAATTCTCTTAAACATAAAATAATGAAATGTAAATCGATGATATATCATTTGTTTTCAAGAATCTATCCGATGAACAAAGTCTCCTTAAAATTTAAATGGTTTATCGATAGAAGCCTTCAGCTTTCCCTTGTTATATTGTTGGTTAAAAGTTAGCTATTGTACACCACATATGGAAATTGTTCTCATTTATTTAATTATTTTAGCTATAATAATACTGGATGTTTTACATATCCACACCGTTTTATTCTTCATGACTATATCTTGGAACTTCATAGAATCATAGCTTTTTGCTTGTGATGTTTAATAAGTCTTTATTTTTCTTTAATTAACTACATAGTTGATTTATTTGATTTTTTGTTGTAAGATAGGGATTTTGAAAGAAGAGTTGACTTAACGAGATAGACAGGGCCGGTCTAAGGGGTGTGCAAAGTGGGCGACGAGCCGAGACCTTTTTCTAGGGGGCCGATTTTTTTTTAATTATATATATAATTAAATTTATAATGGCGTAAGAATAAAAAGAAAGAAGTCGCAGTCGGCAGCCATTATTAATAAATCTTGAAGCGGTGCTGTCAAAGACTCAAAGTGATTTGAGATTTGTCCCTAGCGTTCGAACTTGCAGGTGCTAAGCAGCTAAACTTCAATTCTCTTTCTTTTCATTTTAATTTTTATATTAATAATGATTAATTGGAAGCCTTGTGATGTTTATCTTTATTATTTATTATTTATTATAAAAAAATTATAATATTTTTTACAGTTAACAATATATAATTTTTATGTATTTTTGAACTTATGAATATTTTATTAATGTTTTTAGGTTTATTTTATTTAACTTTAATATTTGATTGTTAATTTTAGAATTTAGATTAATCACAAATTAATCATTGTTCTTGAAGAATAACTTTTGTTATGTTTAGTGATATAACATTTATCGTCGCTTTTAAAGATTAGCTTATATATTATATACTCGTTGTTCAATATATATATAAAATTTGTTGCGCTTGACCTATGGGCCCTTTTTTGATGCTTGGCCAATACCTATAAATCTTTAGGTACGCCCTGGAGATAGAAGGTTAATTTTTAAAAAATTTTAGCTTGTATTCTTTTAATTATAATTTTAAAAATTTCTTATATATTTTTTTTAAACATAATCTCATTTAAAAAAAATAATTTAAAAAGTTAAATAAAAAAAATACAACTATGTGTAAGGTATATAAGAACCTACACATGTGTAGAGAATTATTATTTTTTATTAATTTAATTTTTTTTTTGATTCAGGTTTCACTAAAAAAAAATAATAAATAAAGAAGAAGAGAAAATTAAAAATCAACTTTTTTTTAATTATTTGAGCTTTAACCCATATGAACATATCCATGGTTGACGGTGTAATATTTAGAAAATTCTGAAAAATAGGTATATTTATCTAAGTTTTCTTATAAAGAAATAGTATAATGTTTTTGGATTGAAGTTTAATTTTTATCAGGAAAAAAGTAACATGCTTTTTATTGTTCTTAAAAAAAGATAACATTATATACAAAATGTTCTAAAAGATAAATAAATAATCAAAAGTTTCATAATCGAAAAATCAAATTTAATGTTCAAATAAGAATATTTTCTTTTATTGCTAATTTATAAACTTATGCATCTTTATCTGTTCAAATCTATCTTACTTTAAATTTAGGTAAAAATGTAAATTTTCTTTGGAACTTTTCTTCTAATATATATAGATTGACACATCAAATAAAGTTTAATGTCAACAGATGTTTGATTAAATATGTAAAAAAAATGTCTTCATTGATATAGTTCAAATTTTGTGCTGAACATAGCTTCGACATTGCTAGTCTTAAGTTAGGCTATCACCAATGGGGTGTCGTAGGCGTTGAAACTTGTCAAAAAAACTAAGAATTTTTTTGAAGGATGCCTTTACTTGTCCTTAATTACTTAATATTTATTTGTTTTTAGTTGAATATAAAATGATATGTAAGGATGTTTGTATGGCTGAAAATACAATTATAAGATTTGAAAGATTTATAAAAATATATAAGGATATGATGTGACAGCTCAAGACAACGTCTTTATCATTGAAGATAGTCTTAGTTTGCAATACAAATAAACCACAGGTACATGCTATTCCATTGTTTGACTAGATATCAATTACTCGATTTAGTTACTGACGTTTATTTATACAGTTTGAGGCAACATATTCTTCATCTCACTTTTGTCCTTGAAATTTTGGTCGTTTGACCAAAGCCAAACTCATGCAAAGTTACTCATTTTTGTCATGTTATCCTCGACTCTTTTACCTCTTCCCATAAACTGTTATTATTAGAATTCAAAAATCTTAAATTTTGATACATTTGAAATTAGTTCGCGTAATGCGGTGTCAATGTGGATAGCAGCGACAGGTGACAGTGAAGGATGAGGATAGCAGTGACATTTGAAAAGAATGAACCTAACATAATATACTTACACTAAAAAATGTAACAAGTAGAAATATAAGAATTTCAATGTCTCGGAAAATTAAGGAATAGTACATAATCTAAAATGCTATGTACGCGAACAAAATTGATTGTGCATGTTAGTCATTCAAATTTTATAAATTGTTCTTATACAGTTATACATTATCCGTATGTTCACACGGTTATGAAGGCCATAACCAAACGTACAAGCCCAAATAAAAACCCCAAGCCCATGATTTAAGTTGTTAAAAATTTGGATCCATATATATATCGTGGCAGTGTGCGTGGGAATTCGGATGCCTAACTCTTTCGATCAAGAACATAACCAAACGTACAAGCCCAAAATCTTTTCCGGGCGTATATCATTTTAGTATTTTACATATCTATGTAAATGTTTCGTTGGAGTTTTTTCTTACTCTCACAGTCTCACCACGACAAAAGAAAAAGAAAAAAACAGAAACAAAAAACTGATGGAAGACTGGAGAGGCTTTCAGGCTTTGTGGATGATCAAACTGATAAGATCGATACAGATTTATATCAAACTGCATCAACTAATAATCAAACTACATTATTCTCATCATTTTTAATCTATTCATTAGCTGATGACTTTCCAAACTTGTTTAATTTTTGTCTATATATATTAATCAATAGTTAAATACTGATGAAATAATGTCGATGTACGAATATAAGACAATCTCTCATTGAAGTCTTATTTTACGAGTGAAGAACAACCATATTAGTTAATAATTATAGAAACTAGTATTTCTGTTAAGAGTGAGTATGAAAAAACAATGATGTTTTTGATTTTTACGAACATAAATCTGGGTGATCTATAATGTTAAACTTCTAATCCGGAGTTTATCTTTTTGAGCTGCAATTTTATAACCTTTTATATGGTTAGTAAAAATGAGTATGAAGATGAGCTTTATAGATTTGATTATCATAAAATAAATTCAAGGTGGCATAAAATATTTACAATTAAATAAAATGTTTTATTAAATAAAAATTGGCTGGTTATATCGGTTGGGGGGTTTTGAATGGACAAAAAAAAAATAAAAATAAAAAATATATAAAACTTCTTATTGCTAAAAGAGATAGTAAATACACATTACAATTCACTAAAAAAATAATACCAAAATAGTTATAATATAAGAAAGAAAAAACAAATATGCTGAGCTTCTAGCATTTCTCCTCACAATCTCTCCCTGCTAATCATGTGTATAAATATAAAATCTTTCCCCTCTCAAAATCTGAGTAACAGTATGCAACTAGATGCATAGTTCTTAACCCTATAAGAAAATATAGCTTTTAGAATTAAAAACAATCTAAAATAACATAACAATAATAAAATATACTCGTATATAATATAACAAAAATAGTTTAAGAAAGTTCTATGTAACAAAAACTATAAACAAAACTTGGAGTCTGAGTGAAAAATTTGAGCCTGAAAAATAGCCGTCCAATTTTTATAAAATTTTAAAATATTGCTAAAAACTACATAACGAATTGACATTTGTATTTTACTTGTATGCTTGAGCTCAAGTTTAACTCTGGCTAGTTTCATCCAAGCCCAAACACCGACCCAAAGTTTCATCCAAGCCCAAACACCGACCCAACACAACCCGAACTGGTTTTGGCCAAAATCTGGGGTTTGATCAAACGCGAACCGGTTTGAAAACGTTTTGGTAAAAATTCAAAACTTTGGATATTATAAGGGTATATATGTAATTTCAGCATCCCATTATTTTTTTACTAACAAAAAACCCTAGCATATCATATCATATCATGATCTGTTGGGCGGCCTTTCCTTAAAACCCTTTTTGTTGTGTGTTTTTGTTTTTGCCCTCATATCCACCGCCGTAAATCATCAAGTAACAACAATGGTACACACACATTCTTCTGCTTTGACATATATACCAAACAAAACTATATATATATATATATATATTATTTGTTTTTTGATTAGATGATAATAATTGATACACATTATTAATGTTTGATTTGTTGAATGAAATGTAGGCTTCAGAAAGGAAGCAAGCGAATCCAATGAGAGAAATTAAGGTTCAAAAACTTGTTCTCAACATCTCTGTTGGTGAGAGTGGTGATCGTCTCACCAGAGCTGCCAAGGTTCCTTCTTTGTATATATATATATATAGTATATGTATATGTGTGTGTGTTTAGGAATGAAAACCTGAAGTGTTTGATATCTTTTAATTTTATTATTTATTGATATTATTTTAGGTTTTGGAGCAACTAAGTGGCCAGTCTCCTGTATTCTCTAAGGGTAACAATATGCTATTTACAGTTTTATTAATATATTTGTTATATCTAGCTTTTGTGTGTTACTTTTAATTTACTAGTAATATAGTATTGTTAACTTGTTATCTTTTATAAAAAAAAGAATCATGGTAATTCAAGAAAACATAGGGGCTAACTTACAATGGTTTATGTTTTTTAGTGTGTATGCTTTTTATTTAGTTGAAGTTTTCTTGCTTGGCTAGAGTAGATTCTAATGTGAGCTGACTTTTTCCAAATTAATTTTATACACGTTTGATGGAGCCGATTTGATCGAACGTAAACTATGCTAGAAAGTAACTCGGGTGTGGAGTGGTGAAGGGTGTTTTCTTATAAGTTTTTGATCTTACTGAAATTTGTTCTACAGTAGAAATTAGGGATTATGCTTGTGGTTTAATGTGCTTTGTGGGCGATTTCTTTGTCATTTATATACTTTTTCAAAGTCTCTCTTCATCATTCAAACTCTACATGCTCACCTTCGTATTTGGGTTTTTTAGGTTTGTTTGTGTTGTTAAGTGGTCTGTTTATCCATCAGACTTTCATAAGGGATGGTTTTAAATTTTGAGTGTCTAGATCAGATAAGTACAAGGTATTGCAGTTTGTCAATAGACGGACTCATCAAAAAACAAGAAGTTCATTAAAAGTTAGCCTGTAGGACAAACTAAATAACCTTACTATGAAATCTAATCTGTTAAAAAACTATATAATTTTAAATCTTTTTTATTTATTGACGATGAAGAGGTCAAGGTGAATTGGTAAGTAATCGTTTTCAAAGTCTGTTAAACCATAGGTTTATTTGACCAATGGAAATGAAGAAAGCCTATTATTGTTTGATTAAAGGTTGTTGGTACGAGTGAATCTGTCTTACTTGACCTGTACCAAGTCATTTTGGCTGTTGTTACCTCATTTGAGGAACTAGTTTTGCATGGTGCTATTCATTGGTATTAGGATTTATCTTACTATGCGTCCCTTTTTCCCCTGAATTATGTTCTTGTCTTATATTTGTTTGTGTTATGCTCTGTCTAGTTTAGAAAGTATAACCAGATTACTTCATTTGGGCTAATGCTGTTATGGGATAACTAGGGTTGGCTGCTTCAGTATGCCTTGAATTACCTTGTCCAAGATGAACTGCCCGCTAAACTTAGAAAGCTATTACTCAACAAGGCTCTGTTTATTGACTTCTTTTTTATACCTTAGCAAGCCAACACTCTAGTTATTGACTGTTGCTCACAAAACTTTGCAGTTTCAGACCTGGCTGTTTCTTAGGCATGAAACACATATGATGAGCCGAAAAGCCAATAGACGTATTGAATATTAGCTGCGTGATATTACGTTGACTTAATTTTCCATCGGGAGGCACTCTTTGTATCTGTTATAGTGGTTTTTGAAACAATATTCGTCTATAGATCTTGAAACAGATTTTGCATGACAATTGCCAATATTCTTATCCTGTCTGTTAGTGTACATTTAGGATTTTAGGATCCACATAGAAGCTGATATATAAGCTCTCAATGTACTATTCTAGTTTGTTTATATGCTTTTGGCATTGGTTGGTACTTGTTACAGCAAGGTACACTGTGAGGTCATTCGGGATTAGGCGTAATGAGAAGATTGCATGCTATGTGACTGTTAGAGGAGACAAGGCAATGCAGCTTCTGGAAAGTGGCTTGAAGGTGAAGGAGTACGAGCTTTTGAGACGCAATTTCAGTGACACTGGCTGCTTTGGATTTGGTATTCAGGAACATATTGATCTGGGTATCAAGTAAGTCGTTTTCTAGTTTTCTTAATATAAAGTTGTT
Organism: Erigeron canadensis; assembly: GCF_010389155.1. Classification (NCBI taxonomy): domain Eukaryota; kingdom Viridiplantae; phylum Streptophyta; class Magnoliopsida; order Asterales; family Asteraceae; genus Erigeron; species Erigeron canadensis. The sequence continues at coordinate 21,655,069 of NC_057764.1, forward strand.
ATGGTTCATTTTTGAAATCATCACAAATAAATGATGTGGAATGAGTTGAGTTAAATTGTGATCTTTTGTGGTTGCAGATATGATCCCTCCACCGGTATCTATGGTATGGACTTTTTTGTGGTTCTTGAACGCCCCGGTTACCGTGTTGGTCGTAGACGCAGGTGCAAGGCACGTGTTGGTATCCAACACAGGGTTACAAAGGATGATGCAATGAAGTGGTTTCAGGTGAAATACGAAGGAGTCATTCTTAACAAATCTCAACAAATTGGAGCTTAAGTTAATCCTTCTTTTTGGTCAGCTGAAGTAACTCTTAAAACTTGTACTGTGCTCTAGTGTGCCAGATACTCGTATTATATATTGATGGTGTTGCTCTTTGTGCTTTTGTTGAGTCCTGCTAGTGAAGTTATGCAATTCTATGAATTTTATGAGATATGCTTAGCATCTTTATTGATATTGTTTGTGATTTCAGATAGCATTTAGAAGTAATCATAACGTTCTGTTTCAGAAATGCATTCAAAATAAGACTATTAGTTCTGATAGCCAATCCAACATGTTGTCTATTATATATGTTGGATCATAGTTCCTAATGTTGTAATTTTAACACACTATCAGCATTTTATTTTTCCATATCCTATTTAAGTACATGGATATGTAACAAACGTTCTCACTATACATGTCTAATAAGTGACTTCGAATCTCTACTACTTTATAAAAATTATCATACATTCTCTCCTAATACTTTCAATGCTCTCTCTTATAAAAATGTCTCAATGCAAAATGACCATTCTAACCTTAATGAATTAATTATCACCACCACATCACCACCAATTCCACACGCTACCACCACCGCCGTCACATTACACGGGTAAAATGATATCTCAATAATATGTATCTCTGCAGATAATCTAGATATTGATATATACATATACTATTTTTATGCCTGATAAGATGGACATGTAGATTCAAAATCAATATTGTTGGATTTTTGGTCATTAAAGAAGCATATTTATATTACCACATTACAAAATCCCATGATTTAGCATCAAACGAAATGAATATAGAGCCATTCCGTACATGGAATGTAAATATATGAACAATTAAAGTACTAATATGAAACTCTAAAGTTTTAATATGACGGGCATTTCAGCCAATCCAGTGTGCTCCCAACTCGTGTAATTCACCACCTTAACACATACAGCGTCAAGTACCAAGGCAGAAACAACAACCCATTTTACATCCTATACGAAAGGTGATGGTTCTATTCAACCAAAAAAGAGTCAATTTGGTTGTAGTTTAGCTTAGAAGTTTTCAAGCATGTAGGATTCTAAACTTGACAAAAGTGAAAATGTTCAAATTGGGCATAGTCAAACTTTCACTGGGCAAAAATTGCCCAAACTGTTTTCAAATAATTAAAACTCAAACATATGAACGAGCATCAGATGCGAATTTATAAGCACCTTGCATCGGATTTCTCTGTCACCTCCGCACAACTTCACACTTACATAAAATTTCTCTGCAAGTCATGTGAACGAACAAATTAACTATTAGGGATCAACTGTTTACACCATCTAACGGATGCCTGTATTTACGACCCTTACCTACACTTCAAAGGAAATAGGAATCAAAATACCATAGTTGCAGATGTGCATCACTCCTAACCACAGGCCGTACCTGCTAATGCTGTTCATATAGCAACTGGTCTTGGAAATCGCCCACGTCATGCTAGCTTCAGTACAAATCTTACTGATTATTTAGTCCATTTGTCAATTGCGGTCTGCTCAAGTGCTAATCTTATTGAACAACTCATAAAGTACTTCAATTTTACTTGCACTAATTCATTACACCACAAAAGGCTTATGTTAGTAAGAGTAAGAGACATAGGGATGATCCAGTTGAACAATTAAAAAAAAAAGACACAATTTTGCAAGTCTAGAATCAGTAGCAAGTAAGAATATACATGAATGAAATAAGGGGCAAGAGTGCACAGCCAAAGATTGACATTTTGGCAAAAATTAGCAAGTAAATGGGCCAATAATAAGATGCCATGTAGCTGTAAATTTTTTTTTTTTGCCAAAATTTACAAAAAAGCGCCAAATATGAGGGTGACTAGTTTGGTCCCATCGGCATGTATCTATCTATAATCAATAAAATAATAATAATACTAATAATTAATATATATATATATATATATATATATACAGTATCCAATAAGAACATGACATGTTTGCCTCGATGCACGCAAAACCCATAAACCAATTATATATATATATATACATAGAGGAGAGATTATTTGAGAACTCTTAAAAAAAAAAACTCAAGAACTCCTCTACACCATTGGATAAAAAAAATGGATGGACAAGATTAAAAATAAAAAAACTCCTCTCAACACTAGAGGGGTATTTTAGTCAGCTTCTTTTTTTTCTCTCTCTTACTTTAATATAATTCTATCTAATTCACTAAAAAACTTTTATCTCACAAACCGTAAATCGTTAGACGAAAAGAAAAGCATGGGTAGTCTTAGAATTTCATCCTCTTTCATTAGAGATGCGATTCGATATACTTTTGACGACTTTTTAAATTTCGTTTTTTTTTCCCATCACGTTCATCTTACACATGTGTAAGTTGTACTTACCCCTAATACATCTCGCTTTAGGGTTTAGGGTTTGAAGGTCGAGGGTTAGCCGTAACCCTCGGGCTTCAAACCCTAAACCCTAGAGTGGGAACCCTCATCCGTTTTAGGTTTTTAGGGTTTAACATTTAAGGTTTAGATTTTTCAGGATTTTTAGAAAGTAGCTTCCCCTCGGATTAGAAATTAAGCTTTAGGGTTTAGCATTTAGGGTTTTACAATGCGTCCTCATCTTTTTTGAACTTTATAAGTAACTTACTCATGTGTAGGTTGTACTTACCCATGGGCAGGTTGTACTTACGCATGGGCAGGTTATACAACTCACTACTTCTAGGTCTTTCCTACACATGTGTAGGTTGTACTTACACATGTGTAGGATGAACGTGATGAAAAAAAAACGAAATTTAAAAAAGTCGTCAAAAGTATATCGAATCGCATCTCTAATGAAAGAGGACGAAATTTCAAGACTACCCATGCTTTTTTTTCCGTCTAACGATGTACGGTTTGTGAGATAAAAGTTTTTTAATGATTTAGATATTTTTTGATTTAATAAGAGGAGAGAGAAAAAGAGTGTTGGACAACTTTTTTAATAATGACAAACACGCCCTTCCTGATCTTGATGAATGGAGGGCTGAGATTGGTTCTTGCGTTTTTTTTAGTGGTTCTCAAAATAACTCACCCCTATATATATATATATATATATATATATAGCACCCAACGTTCACAATAATCAGCCAAATATAGCTGATACTACTTGCCAAAAGAGCCAATTGTACTTGCCAATAAACATGCTATAGTGTTGCCAAAGAGCCAATGCTTGCCAAATAAACTTGCCGACTACACCCTTGCCCCTCAAAAGGATCGGCTAGCATCAGCTATTTGGCAAGGCTGTAGCACATACATCGGCTGGTATCAACAAGTTACATCGGCAAGTTTTGGCAAGTTACATCGGCTAGTTTTGGCCGATGTTGGTGAACGTTGGGCAAGTGCCACGTGACCATTTTGGCAGGAAAAGTGAACGTTGGAACCGATATGCCGAATTGCCGAATTGCCGATTGCACCCTACAAATTGCCGACTACACCTTCATATTTGGCTCTTTTTGGCAATGTTTTGGCAAGTTTTTGTATAGCCACATGGCATCCTCCTATTGGCTCATTTTTTTGCCAAAAGTTGCGGATTTACCAAAGTTGTCGACTACCCCCTTGCCCCTAAAACTATTAAAAGTTTGTTTGAATATCATGTCATTATAAACAGGTTTTGTTGTGGTAAAAAAATACTGTATATAGGAACAAAATTTCTAAGTATGTTACCTATATTGGTATTGCAAAATGCATGGTAGTGGATGATTTCTATAAAAAAAAATTTAATTTTCTATTATAAATCAAACTTAAAAATAATACTCGTAAACATCAATTAATACATGTGATAAGACTAAGCGGAATAGTCCGTTACATTTTGTTTTTTTCGTCAGGAACCCTTCGGAACGCCCCACTTCGGTCTCGGGGGACGTTCCACTTCCTTATTTTGCGTGTCCAGCCCAATATGTAACACTTCTTGCGTTTTGGCTTCTTCCCCATTTTGACCATTTGTTTTCTTCTTTTTATTTAAAAACTAATTTATATATAATAAAATGAATGCCTTTAGGCTTTAGAGGGCATTCCTCCACTCCAAGGGAATGGAGGGAATGCCCCTCTTAATGATTGGGTGCCACGTGGCCATTTATGAGTGGAGAAAGGGCATTCCAAGAATCTTCAACTCCGTTTAGTCTAAGGGATGATGGTAGCTAGCTAGCACACAACTTTGTTAACTGCCTTCTTTGAATTATTTAACATTCGACTACTCAAGTATATTAAAATCGTGTTTGTTATTAGCTAGTGAAATATTTAAAGATAAAATGATTAGGTAAAAACAATGTTGTAAATATCGCTATTCGGTATCGTTTCGGTCGACCACCGATAAGCGATATATCGGGGATATATCAGGGATATATCGAATTTATTGGGGATATATCGGGAATACATCATCTCGATCGACCACCGATAAGCGATATAATGAGGATATATTGGCCGAGACACCGTATTTACAACCATGGGTAAAACCATATAAATAATATAAATGTAGAAATGATAGGGTAATATAGTAAAAATGCTGTTTTAAGAAAATCCAAAATTAAGACACAGTATCGATACTTTATGCACGATTCTTCAATGCATGAAATACCGGTATATAATAAAACTATTGGTATACACATCATCATCTTTAATTAATGATAAGTACCAACTTCAGCGATTCTTATTTTAAGAACTTATTTTTTTTTTAAGAATCTTGATAACTCTTAGATATGTATTGGATAATATGTTTTTTTTGGTCTATTTACATGTGAAATGTTATAAAAATATATGTAGAAAAAAGTTTTTTCAAAACCTTATATATACCGTTTGATCACATGAGAATTAAATATGAACACATTCATTCACAAGTTTACGAAAAGTTATTTTGTAGGTTTATTAAAAAGTTTCTTCTACAAGTTTACAACATATTTTTTTTATATCATTTTACATGTGAATAAACAATAAAAAATATGTCATTCAATATATAATTTAAGAGTTTTCATAATTTTTAATAAAAAAATAATTTTTAAAATAGAAAAAGTCATCAACTATAAAGAAAATTTATGATTTGAGATGCCAAACATAACCTAAAGCTTTAACAAGTGCAAATTACCATCAATCGAATGTAATTAATTTAAAGTATAAACATAATTTTGAAATCTTATATACATATAAACCTCATTTATCAAGAAATAAGTTCACAAAGCTCCAATAGGCGCTGCAACTTCTTTTTGAATCAATTCAACATGCTCTTAACAACCAAACCCACAACAATCTTTACATCACCAATTCACCATTTTCAAACTCAAAAAAATCTCCTGATTCCACACAAGAAATTCAAACTTTATTCCAAACCAACTTCAATTTCTTCACAGTTTTTATCACCAACAACAATTCCATCTAATAATCAACTTAAACCTCAAAATGTTGATATTTCAAGATTTTGTGACATGGGTAATCTTCAAAAAGCCATGAATTTGATTCTTAAGTATGAAAAATCCAATCTTGATTTGAAAACTTATTGTAACTTGCTACAACTTTGTGCTGACTTAAAATCTTTAGATAATGGGTATAAAGTATATAACTTTATATGTTTAAATGGTATTGAAATTGATTATATTTTAGGCTCAAAACTTGTGTTTATGTTTGTTAGTTGTGGGGATTTGAGACAAGGAAGGCGAATTTTCGATAATATTTTCGATGATGGTTTGGATGATTTTGTGAAAGAAAATGTGTTTCTTTGGAATTTTATGATGAATGCATATGCAAAGATTGGTGAGTATGAAAAGAGTGTGAGTTTGTTTATAAAAATGATGGAAATGGGATTTGAACCTGATGGTTATACATTTAGTTGTGTTTTTAAGTGTTGTGGGGCACTTAGGGATGGAAATTTAGGGGAAATGGTTCATGGGTGTGTGTTGAAATTCGGGTTTGGAGGTGATAGTAGTGTGGTGAATTCTATAATTGCGTTGTGTTTTAAGTGTGGAAATATTGGTAATGCGCGTAAGTTGTTTGATAGTTGGCCTGACCGAGACGTTATTACTTGGAATAGTATGATTAGTGGTTATGTGGCTAATGGTTTTTCCGAGAAAGGGTTTGAGGTTTTTTTAAAGATGCTTGGTGATGGGGTTAGTGTGGATGTGGCGACAATGGTTAGTGTTGTGGTGGCGTGTGCGAATATAGGTGTGATTAGTGTTGGTAGAATGGTTCATGGGTATGCAGTGAAAGCCGGATTTAGTAAGGAAATGAAGTTTAGTAACACGTTACTTGATATGTATTCAAAATGCGGCGATATGGATGTTGCATTGAAAGTATTTGAGGGTATGGATGAAAGAAGTGTCGTTGCTTGGACTTCAATGATTGCTGGATTTGTAAGAGGAAGTGAACCCGATAAGGCGATCAGTTTGTTTCTTGATATGAAAAAGGAAGGTGTTAAACCAGATACTTTTACTGTCACGAGCATCTTGCATGCTTGTGCTTCATATGGTTCGTTAGAAAAAGGGAAGGAAGTGCACAGTTATATTAAAGAGAACAAATTGCAGTCTTTACAGGTTTCTAATGCACTTATGGACATGTATGCTAAATGTGGAAGCATGGATGATTCGTATTCTGTTTTCTCAGAAATGGCTTATAAAGATATGGTGTCATGGAATACCATGATTGGAGGTTACTCAAGGAACTGTCTTCCAAGTGAAGCACTAGATTTTTTTATAAAAATGCAATGTGAAATGAAAGCAGATAATGTAACTATGACATGTATTCTTCCTGTCTGTGTGAGCCTGGCAGGTTTAAACAAAGGTCGGGAAATCCACGGGTACATTTTGAGAAATGGGTTGCTTTCGGATCAATACATTATCAATGCACTTATTGACATGTATGTTAAGTGTGGCGGGTTAGTTCTAGCAGAAACACTGTTTGGTATGACCGTTAGGAAGAATCTAGTCACATGGACGGTTATGATTGCTGGATATTGCATGCAAGGATTTGGGCAACAAGCTTTGTTGACCTTTAAAAAGATGCGTGAAAAAGGTATCGACCCTAATGAAGCTTCGTTTGTTTCTATACTGTATGCTTGTAGTCATTCAGGGCTGATTGAAGAAGGTTGGAGATTCTATAACTTAATGGTAAATGACTGCAAGATGGAACCAAAGTTAGAACATTATAGTTGTATGGTAGATCTTCTATCTCGAGCAGGAAAACTATCAGAAGCATATAACTTTATTAACACGATGCCTATTAAACCAGATGCCACTATCTGGGGTTTATTACTGTCTGGTTGTAGATTCCACCATGACGTGAAACTAGCTGAAAAGGTTGCCGACAAAATTCTTGAATTAGAACCAGAAAACACGGAATATTATGTGCTCCTGGCTACTATATACTCTGAAACAGAGAAATGGGAAGAAGTGAAAAGGTTAAAAGGTAGAATGCGAAAGAATACGGGGTGTAGTTGGATAGAAATCAAGGGTAAAATTAATATATTCGTTGCCGGAGATAAAGAGAATCCAGAGGCTAAAAAGATTGAATCTTTGATGAATAATTTGAGAAATGAAATGAAGAAAGATGGATTTTCGCCTAATTTAAAGTATGCGTTGGTTGATAAAGATTACATGGAGAAAGAAGCGGCGGTTTGTGGGCACAGTGAGAGTTTGGCAATGGGTTTTGGCATACTGAAGTTGCCACCTGGCAGGACAATACGGGTGACTAAGAATTTTAAAGTATGTGGTGATTGTCATGAGATGGCGAAGTTTATCTCGAAGAATATTGGGAGGGAGATTGTGTTGAGAGATTCAATTAGATTTCATCATTTTAAAGATGGGTTTTGTTCTTGCAGAAGTTAAGGTAAAAGTATTTTTTTTTCATTCCATCTGAAATATAGTGAGGTGATAGATACTAGCTATTTGGATTGCTCAAAACCAACCATTTAAAAATGATGTTAAATATTATCACTGTGTGATAGTAAATGTACAACAACAAAACCCAATCCATGTATGCGGGGTATGGGGGAAGTGAGACGTAGACGGTCTTGCCTCTACCCAGGGGTAGAGAGACTGTTTCCAAATGGACCTTCAGCCAAAAGTATAAAAAGCTGAGGATGTAAAGAATGTAGTAACCATACCTGTGTGTGATAGGAAATGTATTCTACAAAATTTATATTGAAACTTATGCTAAACTAGCCGTATGGGAGAACAGTAAGATTAGATGACTTCACTAGGATAAAGTTAGGAAAATGTTCAAATGCTCTGCCTAAAATGAAGCGAGTAAGTTCGTGCAAGTTTCTTTCCTCATATCGTTTAGCAAGTCGAGCTGACGTAATTGATTTGCCCATTCCTAGTATAGGCTTGAATAATTAAGGTAGCCCACTTTCAGAAAGGCTTCAAAAGTTAATGCTGGGCTCCTTTTTTCACAGCTAAACCCATTTCCATTTTCTACAATCTATTAAAAGTAGAAGCAAGATTCTTGAAAAACATGTGTTGAGGTTGAATAGTTAGGCTCAGTTTCTAAATTTATTTAACCATAAACATCGTAATGTCACCAGTTTACTAACATTGTTTGACCTCCTATTATCTGTGTCACGCAGTTGTGTTTTAGAGGAATATGTCACACCTTAATAGTGTACATGAAGTCAGAATCTGTATACAAGGTAGATTCACTGTATAGCGTTACATCCGAGACCAATCAACCTTCTTACCGCGCTGCAGCCCAGGTAATAAACCTTGCTTTCCTATGGAACTAGTTACACAAGTTTGTTTCTTTCTATCCTAACAAATTGCTTCTCTAACAAGATTATCGATCAAGACACTTTCAGGTTTTGAATAACATGTGTTATGTATAAAATTTGTATTTTTAAGTTTTCGAGTTGTTCTGAGCTCCTTAAAGTCCTTATTCTTAACTTCACCTAAGTTTAAAGATTGTAGTATGGAATATGATAAGATGCATTTTATGTGACCTGGATATCCTGAAATTAATAGCATATGCTACCAAAAAGATCAGAATGCTTGCTACGAGTCTCCACTTTCTCTTTTTTGTAAGGTGGTCCCTCGATTTTGTTCTGTATCATATAATTTATTTATGGATTGTCACAGCAATAGGAAGACTTACTGTGGGCTTTTTTTTATAATTCTCTTGACAAAACTCTTCTCCTTTACCTGGGACTAGGACCAGTAAAAATAAACTAAAACGCTTATAAATGGCGAGGTTAATATACTTTTTATCTATTTTTTTGGGAGTAAACGTTTAAAATATTTTATCTAAAATTTATTTTTTAGCCTTTTGTTTTGAAGCAAACTCTTTAAATTAAATCTTTATAATCAATTTCATAACATAAGTCTTTTAAGTCCTACCCCAAAAACGTAAAGATAAGCCCAAAACCGAAGATACCTAAGCCTGAAACTAGAAAAAGTTGAGGCCTTAGGCAACTGCCTAACCCATCAATACTATTGAACCGCCCATGAATGTTGTAAATCTTAATTAATCTTGACTTCACAGCTATGACCAAAATTGTTGAGAATATATGTCTATATTTGACAAAATCTAGTTAGCTCTTGGTTTTAGTATACTCGCCCACGGTATATGCAAAATGGTAGCATTATTATATATTGATATATGCATGAGATCATATATTAATTGTGTAACCTGGTTTTGGAATATAAGAGCATTGGCATTAGATACCCTCTGCTGGCCAGGTTTATTGGGGTTGGGGTTGGGCAAGGTCAAAAGGCAAAGAGCTCATGTTGAACGGAACTTGTCCTTATGCCAAACTTATACCAGCATCATTCTTTCCGTTGTTTTACAAAATGGTTGCTGCCTAGAATATCCGATTACTTAGAATTCATGATCTATAAATACCTTTGAGTAGACATATGTTCTTCAAGTCAATCTAACATGTATTGGTACATTACTGGGCAAGTTCTCATTTGGCAGATTCACACTAATTTGCTTGTAGATTAGTACAACGATAATGGTGTGAAATTGCCAAAGGAGATTTGCCCAGCAAATTATGTAATACACAACTTTTCCATGAGGAAGTCATGTTTCATTATCTTCACTTCTTTTTATCATTTATTAAATTTTGTGTCATCCTTTTTCTTATCCATGAATTACTTAAACTTATTTGTTTATTAGTTGTGCATATAATACTTATCTCACTGCTCTGGCTTTTGTAGATAATAAGGTGCATTCAATTTGCATTAAGCAAATCACAATCTTTAGAGACACAATCTTTGACTCTTCAACCCCCAAGACATGATATTAGAATTACCAGTACCTGAAATCAAACTCTTGACTTCTAAATATTGTTTAGTGGAGAGCATTTTGATATCCTTATTGTCAATCATCCAATGCATTTAGTAAAAAAGGCGTACTTATTCGTGTTCATTAGGATGAGTGACATATGTGTAGGTGGACTGATTTGTATTTTTAGGATGAAATAATATTTTTCTCACAGCAATTCAAACAAAAACCATTAGTTCATGTTTTAAGGAGTTGTACATGTGATGGTCTAATACATGAGTCAGTGATGTATGAACAAAATTAGCGGTGTACATATCGTCACCTTAAACAAAATGATCCATAAATGTGATCTACAATACTTCTATAATGAAATATATATCCAAATCCTCTTATTAGACCATTCCCCAACCCTAAACCCCATCAAATTGAAAAAGTAATACTATCTCACCATCACATTCTCATCACTATTAATTATTAAACCACCTTCAACCCATCACACTTTTACTAGAGCCACCATTATTTATTACAACTTCTAAAATAAAACACAGTTCATGAATAGAAAAAATAAAAAGATAATGACAAAACATAGATACATATATGAAAAAAAAAACACATAAAATATTCATCGTAACTAGTATATAATATGTTATATTTATTAGCACAGATAAGCTAGAAATCGCCGTGCAGATTAGATTTGTTAGAGACTTAAAATGGTTGTTTACCTATTTTCTTGTTTATCTCCTACTTCCTAAATGTGGCTCTGCTTAGCAACTTCCTTGGGATTTTATTCAATATACTCTCTGTTCTTAAAAAGTATATTCCCTGATTATGATTATTGAGTGCTAGATTATCTAGATTTTTGGCTTAATATTTTGTCACAAAGGTGTCACCAAGTTTATGCAATGTACAATAGATGTATCCAAAGAGAAATTGATTCACTGGCACAATGAGATAAACTAAGAGCATTGTAACGTCAGCAGCATACTTATTCCAATCAGAATCTAATGGTTCTGTTCTTTATTATCTGTCTTAGATTGGTGTGTTTAAAAAGAATATGTCTCGACTTAATAGTGCATGTACACCAAGTCATAAGCTTAAGGAAAAGTAGATTCAGTCGTAAGGTATAAACAGAATCATGTATGTTATGTATAAGTGTCGTATTTAAAACTTTGGATTCATTGTTCAGTTGAATATGTTAATGAGCTTTAGATACCTTTTAAACCTTGAATGCTTTTATTGTAACTTATGAAAAGTATTAAGATTGCCATATCAAATATGATAAAATGTATTTTCTGTCAGTCAGCTGGATAGCAATTTCTGCTTTCTATCCTATTTGTAATGTGATCCATCGTTTTTGTTCTCTATCGTAGAACTTACATACAGATTACCACATCAAAGGCAACGCTCTAGAAAGTGTCTCACTGGTGACGAGATCTACAGTGTTGATCCAACACATATTGAAAAATAAGAGCATTTATGTAGCTACCCTTTGCCAGGTTAATTGGGGCCGGGGGTGGGGGTGTAAAACTTAAAACGCAAAGAGCTCATATTGAACAGAATGTGTCCATATGCCAAAATTATACCAAGTATCATTCTTTCGTTGGTGCCTAGAATATCCAATTACATAGAATTCATGTTCTATAAATACCTATTGATCAAATATACGTTCTGCAAGTGAATCTAGTATGTATTGGTGTATTACCGGGCAAGTTCTCATTTGGCAGTTACTTAGTTGTTTCTCATAAAGCGTTAATAGTTTGAAACCGCCAAAGGAGATTTGCCCAGCAATTCATCGCAATACAAAACTTTTTCCATGTGAAAGTCATGTTTCTTAATCATATTCTTATATTTCATCAATCATCCTGCTCATTAAACTTCTTTTCATCCTTCTTTATTCATGTTTCACTTAAAGTTATTAGTTTATTATTATGTATATCAATACTTGCAACATATCTTGACAGCTGACGCGCATTATTACTTCTATAATCACTGCAGCCTGGTCTATTTTCAATCAAATTACAAACCATGGGTGCAACTTAGACAATAGGTTATTTTGTTCAAAGTCAGAATTACAAACTAAGCATGGGAAAGCGGCTCATCTGACTCAATCCACAATCCGGTCTGTTTTCTCCGTTCCAGGCCTTTATGCTGTGCCTTTTTCCAATAGAGCATGTAACGGCGACATTACTTCACTAGAGTTCATACAAAACATGTGTAGGGACCATTAGAGGTGGATAAACTTAGTTGAACTGGATGTCATTCTGAAATAGCTCTCAGTAAAAGTGATATGGTACTACTTGAAAAAAGGCGCTTGAAAAACAGGAAAAACTTGACAATGGGCCAAGGACCAGACCGAGTTAGGCTGATTATGGGTCGAGCATTGAACCAGGTTTTGAACTCTGACCTTTTTAATAGCCCGGGGCCAGGTAGGAACATGGTCATTCCTTGTCCAGCATGTCTTTTAGGATTGCGGAAGGAACAAGCCTAGCACTGGGCTAGGCATTGCCTTAAAAATGACTCATTTTACAACCCTGAGCATAATTAGTTCAAGTCTATCTACATTGTCCCTTAAATTTTAGTATTGTTAAATGTGGTACATATAGATGTGGTTCTTATTAATGTTGAATTGTATGTATGTATGTATGCAATTATTTTTGCAAAGTGAAGTGATAGCAAAAACAAATATGCGATATTTATGTCTTTCTTTTGGATTTTTTTTCCAGATACCAGACCTGTCATGATGTATAAAACTTAAAATTGTTCCCTGTAGAATTGAATTATACAAATGAAATATTGAAATATATGTTACTAAGTACTAACTAAATTATTCATTTTTGATGCAGATATAATGATACAGTTTATTTCTTTTTTACCATCTTGAATTCTTGATATGTTTATTTAATTATTTACATGGATGAATAGGTATGAACATATATGCATAACTTCATTGACATTTTTTGCACTACAACACATCATATTTCAATTAATTATTGAGTTTAGTTAATTTGAGTAAAGTAGTGATGCCACTTAACCTAATATATGATTATTGTATACACTAAAATATAGATACAAACTATTGATAGAGGACGAGTAGATTACTTGCTTAATCTAAAGCAGCTAATTGATGCTTAATTAGCCACATTCAGCTGGTGAGCATTTATCTTGACTATCCTTTTCGGTTTTAAAACATTTTTCACAATCGTTTCCTGGAGTTGTTTGATTAAGTTGATTTCCCACGGTAGTACAACACCAAAGTTTCCAATTAAGATCTGGAATTTTCCCTTACAAGATGCAATTTTCCTTACAGCCATGTCTTCCATGTTATTTCTGATACCTATACAGTTAAAAGTAATTGTGATTTATTATAATTTACCATTGCTTATGCTGTATTAGCCCTTAAAACTATATACAGTATCTTTTATTATTTTATGAAAAAAATGTAATGATAAATACCTTTAAATAATTAATGAAATTATAAAACCAATACATGCAATAAGTTTTTTATATACGAGTATTATTTAGGACGGAATCATATTTAATCACGAGACAGAGTACTCGGCAGTGAGATGGTGGGGTGATAGGTCATAGAGTGTCAAATGTCTTAGCCGTCCGGGCTCTGTTCTCGGATTTAAAAATTCGTCGAAAGTATATCGAATGACATCTCTAATGAAAGATCATAAAATTTTACGAACACCCATATAACTTTTATAATTTATCGATGTACGGTTTTTTAATAAAAGATTTTGAATGAATTAGAATAATAAAATAATTTATGGAAGAGAGAGAAAAATAAGTGGTTGAGATTTGAGGAGAAAAAAAATAAGTGGTTGAGATTTTCTTCTAAGGGTATTATGAATAAGTGATAAGGATATTTTGAGGTTTTTTTTAGTTAAAGTTTAAAAAATGAAGGTAACAAATACTTTATAATGTAGTAAAGATACCAATGATTGTACTTGTAAAAAATAGTAAAACTTAAGACCATATATCTCATATATCTTTTAACATGTATGTATAATTTGCTTTTCTATAAACCTTGAGTTTAACTCGATTGTATATTAACTAACATCTTTTAATAAAAAGTGATTATTATGTTGTTGTAGATTAAAAACAAGCATATTGCTATATTTAATTAGCTATACACTTAAAAAATAACAAGTAATCAACATGGTTATATTAGGGGCAAGGGTGTAGTGCCGATTTGCCAAGATTTTGGCAAAGTTACAGCCAATCACAAGTGGACACCTGGCTAAACAAAAAAAAACCAATTTTAGCCAAAAGTAGCCAAATAAGTGGGTGTAATGGAAAATACAAGCTGTTCGGTTCCTTTGTATCTTTCTTTGTAAAATATATATTCACCCACCCGCAAACCCCCACACACCTGGTGAAAAGCTCCTTTTTCAACACACCCAACGTTCATATGCATCGGCTATTCTTGCCCGATTGAAGTTGCCGATGGTATTTGTCGATTTTTGCCAAAGTAGATGGTGTAGGGAACCAATTTGCCGATCCTACTTGCCGATAGTTTTTGCCGACTACACCCTTGCCCCTTAAAGCCCACAAACATTACCGGAATCCATCAGATATGAACCGTGTTTTATCCTAGTCTTTATATCGTTTGAATCAAGTAGTGACCATTTTATTTGCTTCTAATTGCCTAACGACTTCTTTAAAATTTACAAAACTAACCTTATCTTTTGATGAAAAAACAATATATAAATAAGAAAAGTGAGTATGGGGCTGTTATACACCTAACTTGGGTGTATAACCCTTCACATACCAATATTTTAATATTTTGAATAAATGTTTGGCCCCCATGATTTTTATGGTTTAAAAAAAGATATGTGAGAGATTTTTCACCCAACTTAAGTGCCTAACAACCTCATATTCCCTCCCCCTATATGAATTGCCTTTTTAATCACTAATTTGAAATATATCAAACTACTTACAACTATATCTAGATGATGTCAAAACTACTATTTATTTCTTTTATTGCTTTTGTACTTTCTCTTATAAGTCAGTGGTTAAACACCAGCTTTACATGTTGGAGGTCTCGCGTTCGAAACCTAGGAATGACATTTCAAGGAATTTTACAAATAAAATCCTTCGATGAAACATGTTTGAATCCTGCAGAGGGGGCATGGTTTATCTCAATTAAATGTCGTGCCTTCGGGGCGGTTTAGTTCGGAGTTTCTCCTCCTACTAGGTATTGAAAGTGAGGGGGCTCTCTAGCGCGGACCCGATTAAAACAACGTAAGCTAAATCCCTTGTTGCGAGCAAATAATTGACACCTTTCAAAAAATTTCTTTTATTGCTCTTAATTTCATAGAACTTAGTAGTATCAAATTAAATGTGTTTATATAAATATTTTTCAACACAGAACCTAGTTTTAGGTAAATGGTAATTTTTACCCTGATAAAGATAAAATCTTGTTTTTTTTTCCTTTCAATAATCAAGACTTTTAATAGCTTTATTATTATCTGAAAATAGATAACAAAAAGAAAATATTGATCTAACTTTAATTTTCATTCGTTTTAGATAATATATATACTATTAAGATGTTGCGAAAGTATTGGTGCATGTAAATGGTGACACATGGTGTCCAATGTTTTGTTGATTCACCATATAATGATAATTGATTTTGTTAGTCAGTTAAAAAAACAAAAATGAAATAAAATAAAATATATATTATACGAGTATATGTTTATGTGTTCTGAGATAAATAAGAATTTACCTCTAGTCGTAACACACATCATGATAAGAAGAGGAAAGGTGAACATAAAATAGTACTTCATTTCTAAGTTCTTTAAGTAGGAAATAAATTAGTAAATGAAAATAAATGTACACATATTTAAAACAAGGCTATATGACAAAGTAATTAAGATATATCAAGGAGTTTTGAACTATTGATACATGCCACTAACATGAGCCGGAGTAATTATTTACGTTGCATTCACGTAAGTACGTTGCTTTATATTAAGATTTTTATTTATTTATTTATTTTTATATATTTTCCATTATAATCCAAGGGTTGAGTATCAGCTTTACATGCTGTAGGTTTCGAATATGAGAGTTTGATACATGAGAATGACATTCAAAAAGAATTTCACAAATATTGAGGATAAGGAGCTCTTTATCATAGATCTGGTTAAGATAACGTAAACTAGATCTTCTTTTAAGACAACGTAAACTACATAGCCATGTGCCCATGTGTATATAATATCTGACGTATACCCACATAATGCAGCGGCGGTGATGACAATGGTGGGGGATGGTGGCGGTGGAGGCGGCGGGCGATACATTTTTTTGAAATAGACATTTGAGGAGGTTTATTTGTCAAAACAGTTTTCACTCCAAAAAATTTATGGAAACGGTATTCCGGTAGTGGGAATGCCGGACTCAAAAATCTCACTCGAGACCGGTTTTCCCACTACCGGCCTCGGTTCGAATAGCGAGACCGGTAGTGGAATACCGGTCTCGTGGTGAATCTGACAAGTGTACAGGAAGGATGACAGTGTGTACAGGAAGAGACAGTGGAAAGAGAACGAGACTGGTATTCCCACTACCGGTCTCGCTATTCGTATATATATACATATATTTCAAAGGCTTTTATATCACACCATTCATGAACCTATGGTTTCATGATGTAACACCCCGAGCTAGGCTCGAAATATCACCGAAAAGATATAGCATATGCATTGGATTATTGTAGAACATGAACTATATGAAAGAAAGGGGATTCGGTGAATCCAACATCAACAAGCAAGTACAAGTCCTAGTGAATCCGGGATTTATGTAAGTCCAAGCCCAAGTCCTAGTGCAATCATAAATCAACCATCACTTCTTGGATTCCCGAGATTTCCTGAAAAGTGTACTAAACAAGGTCAACACTAGGTTAGTGAGTTCGTTTGTTTAGTGAGTTCGTAGGAAAGAATGAACAAGAACGCGTATCAACGTCAACCAATACATAATTAACATCAAACATGATCTAATATTTGCACACTTGTACCCAAATGTACTCAATTGTACGTTATGTACCTCATAGTACTCAATTGCACGTAATGTACCTCATTATACTCAATTGCACGTAATGTACCTCATTATACACAATTGCACGCAATGTACCTCATTGTACTCATTTGCACGTAATGTACCTCATTGTACTAAATTGCACGTAATATACCTCATTGTACTAAATTGCACGTAATGTTGTTCATCCATGACCATCAATGTCCACACAGAAACAAACACCAAGTGTATATACTTCGTACGATACTACTTTTGAAAGGCTTTTGATGCTTATATATAGGGTCACCCGCAGCCTTCCCACCACATCTCCAACCTTTCAAAGGCATTACCGTCCTCCATATATACACAACTATCCTATAACAACTCAACATAAACATACAATAACCATACAACAAATCACATAGCTTCACATCTACAAAACCGTCGCACAACATGTAATTCCATAAATCAATCAATGTCTCCATAACAACCATGTCCATCTAGACCCTCACACGTGTATTCACATAATGAACTACATCAAGGTATTTAGAATACGCATAGAAGCAAGAACAAGTAATAATGATATCAACAAGTATCCTAACAAGTCATATGTTTTCATGCATGCACACATTGTCCCTCAATTGTCCTCTTGTCCTCCATAATGTCATCCCCCAAAACACTCAAACATATGCACAATCAAGTCATGTCATCAATCAAGAAAATCAACTGTATGCACAATTGAACTATGTCATAAACCAAAGCAAACATATAATTGCACACTCAAACAAGTCAACACACAAAAGTTGTACACTTTTCAGTTCGAATCTCAATTGAGTAGGGAGCTACGAAACTCACCTTGATTGGAAAAAGAAGTTAAGATCACGTTAAGATGAGATTATAAGTGATTAAGGTGCTCCACGCGTTCCCAGCCTAACAATGTATACAATATATGCGTTATTAACCAAAGACGATTTCCTAAATAGATTTTTGCTTTGGTTCATGGATTTGAAAGACTTCCGTGACTCCACACGGTCATTAGGGAGGTTATATAATAGTTTGGAATCAAGTTGAAGTCGTCCCAAGGTCGCCTTGTTCTCAAACAAAAGTTATACGTTTATATAGTTTATGTTAATGCCTTGAATTAGGTTCCAAAAATGACACTCGACTTTGAACGACTTGTTTGTGATCTACAAGACACCAATAAAGTCTTAAGAGTACATTTCGGAAAGGTTGGGACGATCCTAGGATAATGAAAAAGAAGCTAGGAATTGAATAGGTGAAACTGGGACCCACTGCGCCGCATCAAGTGAAATGCGCCGCAGCCTTGATGTCGAAAATTCTGCTGCTTCGCAGCTTCATTACACTGCGTTGCAGTCAGCCCAGATCAGCACCAGCATCAGATTTATGAGCCAAACACCCCCAAAACACCCATTTAGACCCCATAGTCGACCAAGGAGGATCTAGGACTCGATTTCAAGCTTGAACCCACACATTTGGACATAAACAAACTCAAATGAACACAACCCATTCCAAGATTTCATTTCAAAACATCGAATCTAGTTCCAAATTTGACTTGACCCATTACAAACCCTAATTCGACTTTTGACTCGATTTGTGACCCAAAAATACTTGGTTACAACTAGAAACAAGTTTATAAGTATGAAATGATGAATGTATAATGATTTTCACTTACCAAATCTTCCACCAATGCTTAAACCCGAATTTAACCCAAAAGAGAAAGTTCTTGCACTTTTTGATGACCCATATCTTGATATGATGCAAAGGAGATGTAATAGATGATGTTTCTAGCACTATTCTAACTTGAAACCATAACTTTTGGTGTAAGAATCTTAGAGGGAGAGAGATTTGTGTGTGTGTGTATGTTTTGTTCTTGAAAGAAGAAAGAAAGAAAAAATAAGGGAAGGGAAGGAGTGGATGGGTGTGAGGAGGAGTGGAAGGGGGCCGGCTTAGATTCCAAAATGGTAGGCTCCCGCTCCGCTAAATTCGATAAATAGCTTAACGTTGACCCTTTAAATGCCAAAACGGACCCACACACATAATTTAACTTAACGTTTCGCTAAAACCTGCAAATTTGCTCAAATCTCTACCTTAATTTACAAAAGTCATTTACATTTAGTTGTTAATTTAATTGTTATCTAAAATGAAAAATCGATTAGCACCAACTAATGACCTCGACAAGCACATCAGTCTCAAATTAAACGATAAATTGATCTATATGTTCACATTGCACTTAAATGAATTCCAAATTGCACTTGAACTATATTAGCTAACTCGATAATTTTTAGTTAAATTGTACATATAGTCAAAGAGTCAAGAATCACAATTGTTACACATGAAGTTCCATATTATCCCCTAGATGCAATGGAACGGTTTCAGTTTCATGAAAATGAAGATCTTAGAATGATGGCCAATATGTTAGTCGACAACTATTTTTGAGAGACGTATGGACTCGACGAGTAGAAAAAGAATAGATAGATTGATGGATTGTTTTATTTGTGTAGGTAAAGCATAGGTTCTCACCCTTGATGGTTGAATACAACTTCTAGTCCCTGTTAGTTTATCGGGTACATATGGATGTCTAATGCTTTCGGTTGGTTGTATACTAAAAAAAAAGTTGGTTTTTGTAGTTAAGAGCAGAATTGTTTGTTGTGTTTTAGTTTTCAATGTCAGACAAACATCTTTTAGTCTTTAGTGTTAGATGATAATGTATTCCAGCTTTTAAAGATCTTAAAATTGGGACATCAGTTTATCTCTCCTCTGTCATAACACTATATCGCCTGTCATCCTTCCTGTACACTTGTTAGATTCACCACGAGACTGGTGTTGCCATATTGATATATCTGATGGAAAATGATCATTTTGTCCTTAATGAATTAATATCCACACTAAACCCTTATCTTATCAATTTACACCTTAAACTTCTATGTTATAAAGTATTTTCACTACCTCTTTTACATAAATTACATTTATATCAAGTCACACTCAACTCCGCTACCGCCACAGTCATCACCACCAGTCCTCACCATCATCAGACCGTTGTTAGTGACGGAGCTATGTGGTGGCCACGGGTGGCTATGACAACCCCACAAATTTTATGAATTTCTATAATTTTAGTACTATTTTTATGTATTTTTTAGTTTAAAGGTAAATGGCAACTTCACAAATTATACACTTAAGTTATTACGTAGTTATATTTTTCTACATCTTATAATGTTGTAGTTCAATATTACGCTTGTTAGTATACTGTAAAAATAAAATAAAATTTGGTGCCCCCAGACCTAGAATCCTAGTTCCGCCACTGCCGTTTGTTCCTACCACCGCTACATTACGCGAGTATCGTGTTGTATACAATAAAAAAAAATACAGATGTTAAATATAGTATTACCGTGTGATAGTAAATGTATTCTACAACATTTATATTGAAAACTCATGCTAAATTAGTTGCAGAGCTATGTGGTGGTCACAGGTGGCCATGACAACCATACAATATTTTCAAAACTCTATATTTTTAGTATTATTTTTATGTATTTATTTAGTTTAAAGGTAAATGACAACCCCAGACTGATGTAATGTAACTTTGTAGTTTAATTTTACACATATTATTAATATCATTAAAACTGTTGGCGACCCGGAATGAAAATCTTGGCTCCCCAATCAAGATTCTTAACTTTACTTTTGGGACCCGGGACTATATGTCTATATTTGACAAAAATTCTAGTTCGCTTGGTTTTACTATACTCGCCGTATATTAATGGTGTAACTTGTATTGAATAATATATAAGAGCACTGGCATAAGATAGCCTCCGCTGAACGGAACTTGTCCATATGCCAAAACTTATACCAGCATCATCCTTTTCGTTGCTTTACAAAATGGTTGCTGCCTAGAATATCCAATTAATTACATAGAATTTATGACCTATAAATATCTTTGATTAGACATATGCTCTTCAAAGTCAATCTAACATGTATAGGTACATTACTGGGCAAGTTCTCATTTGGCTGATTCACTTATTTGCTTATTGTTTACTAAAACAATAAAGTTATATAATAGTGTGAAACTGCCAAAGGAGATTTGCTCAGCAAATTATGTAATACACTAACTTTTTCATGAGTAAGTCATGTTTCATTATCTTATATTATCTTCTTTAAATTTCGTTTCATCCCTTTTTCTATCCATCTTTTACTTTAACTTATTTGTGTATTCCGTATTATTTATGCATATAATACTTATCTTGAGACAAATTGGTCTAAGTCGGCACTGAGAATAATGGTAGAAATTAACCTAGATTAAATCAAACTCACAAGAATGTTATATTAATATATTAAATATTAATAAGTACTCGTAATTATATATAATCAAAACCAAATATATAGAAGATATAGAAACTAAGAGATCGATTAATTGTCGATAATAACCAAAATAGAAGCATGCATTCATGCTAATAGAAAAACCAAATTATGATATCCATAAATATATCAAATCAAGCTACTAATCAATGCAATTGTGTCTACTAAATTAACTAATATCAAAACGTACAGAGATTAATATAATAGTACTCTGTAGATCTTTACCCCAATGCCCAAACATTCTCACGACGGAACGTCGCGTGAATTTCCTCAGGAGTCTTGCCCTTCAACATGTCAGCAACAGTTTGGCAAGTGAGCTCTAACAAGCCCTTGATGTTCAGACTTCAGATAGTAAGCAGCCTCAGTAAGATCAAAAAGAGTCTTTTGATCAACTTTTATAAACTCTTCATCAAACGCGTTGAGATCCTCCATGGAAACTTGATTATTATCAACATGTTTCTTGCAGTATTCGATAACTTTTGACAGAGTCTTGCTTGTTACATTAGGTAAAAGGATACCGGTGACTCCATTGCCACCTCTTCTTCAACTTCAAACGTCTTACGACGGCCTTCTTAGATGAGGATGATGAAGCCATTAATTAGAATCTTAGATCGAATAATCTTAATCTTAATATATACTATAAGACAGTTGAACTAATGACTTATTAACCAATCAAATCGCTCAATTTCATCGAATTGACTCTTGTTTATGTCATCATTTAGATTAGCTATAATTTAAAAACTCTAATAATAATTATCCAAATATATTATTATATCAGTATTTATATTAATTTGTAGAAAAAATCTCATTAATTTATACTTTTTTGTTTTCCATCAATAATTTACACTTTTTAGCCCTCAGTACTTAATTTATATTTATTTTTAGCATCAACTTGAGGAGATTTTTTTAAAAAGCTACAAAACGTATTTATATTTAATTTTTTAAAATTTCAATTGTCACTCAAATCAAGAATCCTAATTGTTATCAAAAAATATGAAAACAATCCTAATTGTTATCTAAATATCATAGGACATGTGCTTGAAAGTAAACCTATTCGTGTTATGAGCTCGCATCATGATCAAATACATATACTTGAATGTCAAGTACCGGATCACAAATATATTTATATTTTAATTCCTAATTATCGTTAATAATAATATCAAATTATGAGTACAACTGGTTTCAAAAATTCTATAATAGAAAAATTATTGTAGCATGTGCCTTGTGAAATGACTACGACAAACAATTCCATCAATATGTCTCAGCTAATAATAACAGTGACGAACCTATAATTATTGTACTAAAACTTGCAAAGTATAACACTTTAGAATCGTTTACGTTTAAAATTATAAGTTTTATAAGTTAAATGTATGAACATCTAATATTGATAATATCGTAAACCCCGTGTCCAATATCTAGTTTGTATAACGAAAGCAGAGAAAATTAACCCTAATTAATTGAAAATTGATGACTACTCGGTATTTAAAGAGGGAGGTCAAGGCTTAGGTGTTTGTATTAAAGTTACGAGTACAGAACTTCTTGGCCTGCGGCCCAATTAAATTTTTGACCCACTTAAACTATGAACATTACCGATAAACCTAATAATAATCAGATTATTATCTTGCGTATATAATTAATTATCTTGCATATATAATTAATTACATGCTAAATTTTTATAATATAATAATTTAACAAACAAAAGTATATGTTGTTTAAAATGATGATGCCGTCATTTTTACATGTTTTTTATTATTTGATTATGATAGCAACCAAATACATATCAGTAATACTTTTTTATTTAAATATTATAAGTAATTAATGATGTACAATTAATTAAATACTTATAATCAATATTTATTATGTTATATAATAATAAAAACCTATATAAAATCATAAATTGATAACAACAAATGTTGAAAAAAAATCAAATAAGTCATTTTAATATAGATAATATAAAATTTATGAATTTTTTGAATTTATATGATTAAATTAATTACTTCTTATAATTATAAAATATAGAAATAATTTTTCATTATTAATGATTATAAATGAATTTATTAAATTAAAATTAAATCTAAAAAGTCTGAAAAGGTATGTGAAATAATCATTTTGATCTAATGACTTTATTTTTATTTTAAAACTGCAAGTGTTAAATGTTATAATTCGAACCACATGAGTGAGATCTGAGGTAGAAAGTATGGTGGAAGTTGAAACCCGCATCCTGTAAAACAAGAGGTATAACCACGGGGAATCAAGATTCGATTCCGAGTCTCCAAGCCAACATTCCTTCCGTCAATTCCTTCAAAAAGGGTCCAAACTTTTTCAATTATGAATTAAAGTTTTTCATTTATAATGTAACTAAATTATATTCCCACGTAATACGCAAAAATTACTTATCAATCTACTAAAATGTTCATATGTGATAAACTAATATTTTGACACATATAAATAAGAGATTTTAAAATGTAAAATGTATCAATTTTAAATAAATTATGTTCAGACGATTAAATTTCTTATTAATTATTTTGGCAAGGCACCAGATTAAGAGAAACTTACGTCAAATGACTCAGGCTAATTTGCTACACAGTCCAAGAAAAAAAATAGTTACAAACGAAGCAAATGCATACAATATAATAAAGGTCATCGTTTGTTGCATTGTTATCCTAAAAGTATACAGTATTGCGATGTTTCTATAATAACCAATTAACCACCACTAAGTAAATAGATATTTATCTTTACATTAACAAAATACATTTTTCCTAACTAATTATTAACGAATTAAAATGTTCAGTTTCACTTAAATAAAATTTGATTATGTTGTTATCTTATCAAATTAAAAAACTTATTACTTAATATTCTTTGAATTTAGATTTGCTAATTAACTATACTCTTTTTCTAATAAATCTAGAGGTTGATATATTTTCTAAAAACATAACGATAATCTCTACATTTTATAGTCAATATCATATGGGTATATATTTTAAAAAAATATATGGTCTTGAAAATTCATTCATATTTAAAGTTACTAACTACTCGATATTTTATAGGGTTAAATGCATAAAAATGTAACCTATGTTTCTAAAATTCTTAAAAATGGTAACGTATTTATGTTTTGATTATTAAAGGAACTCTATTTTCAAATTATATGCAATAAACGGAAGATCGTTAGTTTTTAACGTTAACCATTCGTGTACAACTTTGATAAAAATAGGTTATCATTTTATGCATTTAACCCTATTTTATAAGTAATTTTAACTTTAGGTTAATTAAACTAAATTATTAAGAGAGAGAGATTTCCTTACATTTGTTCTATATCTTAATCTTAATATAATACTAAAAACAACTGACATACTAACTATTAATTAATTACAACTCTCAATTCTACAAAGTTAATTAAATCAACACATGTTTAAATTAATTTACAATTCTCATCTTAGTCTTAATTTTAATATTTGACAAACTTTTATTTTTCTCACAAATAATAATAATAATAATAATAATAATAATAATAATAATAATAATAATAATAATAATAATAATAATAATAATAATAATAAAGGTTGCTTTAACTATTCATTAACCAATCAAAATAGTTGATTTTATAAAATTAAGATTTATTTATGTTAAAACCGATATTAATTAATTTACAAATTAAAGTTCCTAATAAAAATATTTTCTTAAATCTTCTTTTTAAATTTGTTATAATATCATAAATGAAAGCAGTTACTACTTTCACATAATTTCATTGTTTTTACTTTAATAACTATTTAGATTTAGTTTTATAAACCGATAACAATCATATATTTAAAACCCTCTATCTAGTGCATTATACGGATACAGCCGGACTTAATTTATAAACATGGTTTACAATTAAAACTTATTTAATCAAACTGAATTTTATTTTTCTAATGACCATTACATAAAATTTGACTTTATGAACATAACATAATGTTATTATAAATATCATATGTTTAAGACCATCTATCTGGTGCATTACATGGACACATTTTAGTCTCTAGTAATACAAAAAACAAAAACAATAACGTATTATTGTACATGAAACCTTGAATT
This sequence comes from Erigeron canadensis, assembly GCF_010389155.1. Taxonomy (NCBI): domain Eukaryota; kingdom Viridiplantae; phylum Streptophyta; class Magnoliopsida; order Asterales; family Asteraceae; genus Erigeron; species Erigeron canadensis. The sequence continues at coordinate 21,680,984 of NC_057764.1, forward strand.
ACATTCGTAAACAATGTTACGGGGTTTTGGTATTGCGTTTAGAAAACAAATTTTGCATTTTCAAAATATATTATGCATTTTCAAAAGTACGTTTTGATTTGAAAAAGCGTGTATATACATACTTGTTCAAAATGCGTTTTCATAGTAGATAATCATTTATTTATAAAAACATTTTTTTAGATTTTTTGGGTTTTATAAACGTACTAATTAAATAATCACTTTAAAACGTAATCACAAACATTCTCCTAAAAGTTGTAATCAAAGTCTTCATTGTTTAATATATATATAGGTGCAAGTTATTTTAAGAGCACTTATTTTAGAACCAATTTTAGGACATGTGTTTTTATAACTTACACATCACCATGATCTTCTCCGACCTCTACCATGATTTTCCGGCCATATATATATATATATATATATATATAGGGTGAGGATCCTGGAAGAAGGTATGTTAAGGAGAAAAGGTCCTATTAGGCAATCAGAACGCGACATGTGTCAAAATTAAAAAAAAAAAATGCGGTGGCAATTTTGTAAATAACTTAAAGTTTTGTGAAGCTTGGTCAGCTTGGGCTCTCAGTGGGTTGGGTCAGCTTAAGTTGGATCAGCTTGGTTTTGGGTCAGCTTGATCAGTCAGCTTGGGGTCTGGGTCAATTTGGGTCAGCTTGGGGTCTGGTCAGCTTGGGTCAGCTTGGGGTTGGGTCAGTTTAGGGTTTGGGTCATCTTTGGTCGGGGTTGGGTTAGCTTGGGGTTTGGGTCTGGGTCAGGTTGGGTCAGGTTGGGGTTGGGTCAGCTTGACACAATTTACACATAATCTACACAAATGTAGATTATGGATTTTGGGTCAGGTTTGGGTCACTTGCGGTCTGGTCAGGTTGGGTCAGTTTGGGGTTGGGTTAACTTGACACAATTTACACATAATCTACATAAATGTAGATTAATTTACACAAATGTAGATTATGGGTTTTGGGTCAGCTTGGGTTCTGGGTTAGGTCAGGTTTGGGTCAGCTTGGAGTTAGGTTAACTTGACACAATTTACACATAATGTACACAAATGTAGATTAATTTACACAAATGTAGATTAATTTAAACAAATGTAGATTATGGGTTTTGGGCCAGCTTGGGTTCTGGGTTGGGTCTGGTTTGGGTCAGCTTGGGGTCTGGTCAGGTTGGGTCAGCTTGGGGTTGGGTTAGCTTGACACAATTTACACATAATCTACACAAATATAGATTAATCTACACAAATGTAGATTACGGGTTTGGGTCAGCTTGGGATGGGTCAGCTTGGGTTGAATCAGCTTGGTCTGGGTCAGCTTGGGCTGGGTCAAGTTAAGGTGGGCCAGCTTGGGCTGAGTCATCTTGGGTTGGGTCAGCTTGAGGTGGATTGGGTCAGCTTAGGTTTGAAGTCAAATTATTTACAAAAATGACACCGCGCATTTTTTTAGAAGCGACGTGTCACTCTGATTGGCCAATAGGACCTTCTATTCCTTTTCTTCTTAACACACCTTCTCATTTGATCTCTCATGTGTATATATATATATTGATAGATAGATTATAATAATTATATTAAATATTGTAAAAAGTAAATAAACAAATACTTAAATGTGCAAAAAATAATAATAAATAAAAAACCCCATTTAATTATAAACTCGTTAATTAAAAAAACAATAAATTATATGATATTGACAACAACATATATGTTTATGGTATATTATCATACCATCATTAGAGTACGTTATTAAAGGATAGTGAATAATCAATATATACTTTTATTGTTATAATATTATTTATATATTGTATTATTTATGGTATATTACAATTATAGAAGGGTATATATTAACAAATCATATAAAGTATAAGTATTAATATTGCTATATATAAAAGATGAAATCATTAAATTTGATCTAATGGTTATAAATTAAAGTTGAAACTAATCCAAAGGTTCTTATTTGTTTATGAATGATTTTAAAACCTTGTTATGTATAGATTGGTAGATAGATAGATAAATATAAATATAAATATATTAGAGATTACGTGATTTGTCATTGATTTCCCAACAATATCTAACCTGAAAAAAGCTTAGTTGAATCGGAGTATTTTTCAATATTTACTGATATGTGCATGCTTTTAAGAAGCCAGGTAGCATGCTAGCTGATTTAACTTCCACGACTAAACAATGAGCATTGTAACGTCACCAGCGTATACTTATTCCAATTAATCAGAATCTATGGTTTAGATACCTTTTAAACCTTGAAAATGCTTTTATATTACGGAGTATAACTTCTAAAAAGTGTTAAAGATTACAATCTCGAATATGATAAAATGCATTTTCTTTCGGTCAGCTGGATATCCTGAAATACACAGCAGCATATTCTGCAAGCATTTGCTAGCAAAAAAATCTTACTGGTTGCCCGCAATCTCACTTTCTCTTTTCGTGGTCCATCGTTTTTGTTCTCTATTATAGAATTTACGTACACCTAATCACAGCATAGGCAACGCTCTAGAAAGTGTCTTACTGGTATACAACAATATTGAAAAAAATAAGAGCATATTGATATGGATACCGTTTGCCAGGTTATTGGGGTTGGGGGTGTTAAATTAAAAGGCAAATAGGTCATATTGAACGGAACGTCTATATGCCAAATTATACAGTACCAATCAAGTATCATCCTTTTAGTTTCTTTTCAAATGGTTGGTGCCTAGAATATCCAATTATACATAGAATTCATGCTCTATAAATACCTTTTGATCAGATATATTTTCCTTCAAGTGAATCTAGTACATATGTATTGGTATATTACCGGGCAAGTTCTCTTTTGGCAGTTGCTTACTTAGTTGTTTCTCATAAGCAATGATAGTGTGAAACCGCCAAGGAGATTTGCCCAGCAATTCATCGCAATACAAAACTTTTCCATGAAAAGTCATGTTTTTTACTCATATTCTTTGATTTGTCAATCACCCTTCTCTCTAAACTTCTTTTCCTCTTTCTTTATTATGCTTTTCGGTCTATTTCATCGAAATCACAAACCATAGTAACTTTGACAACAGGTGAATTTGTCAAAGTCGAATTACAAACCAAGTATGGTAAAGTAGCTCATCTACTGGCCAAATCTACATCCCGGTTTGTTTTCACCTTCCCAGGCTATTATGCTGTGCCTTTTCGACCAGAGCATGTAATGGCGCCATTGCTTCACCTTAATGCAAATAAAACATGTGAAGGGGCCATCAAGGGACAAAGTTGAACTGGATGACATTCTGTAATAGATAGTGATATGGCACTACTTGATAAAAGGGCTTGAAAAACAGGACAATGGGCCAAGGACCAGACCGAGTTAGCTAGGCTGATTATGGGACGAGCATTGAACCAGTTATAAAACTCCAACCTTTTTAATAGCCTGGCTGATCGGGTAGCTAGGAACATGTTCGTTACTTATTTGGCACGTCTTCTTAGGAGTGGGCTCAGGCATTGCCTTGAATTCCCTATTTTACAACCCTAAGCACAATTAGTTCAATTCTATCTACATTGTCCCATCAATTTTAGTATAGCTAAAGCAAGAGTAGCGAAAAATCACCATCATGTTGCCATGTTGGTTTGCGTGATATGCTGTGTAGGCAAGACACACGCAAGTTGACGAGTGTTTTAATTTAGATTTGATAATTGCATTGTGACCAAGTTTCTTCATATCTATTTATGCTTGGCTCCTGTAATTATAATTGTAACCCTACCTGCAGATTAAATATAAAAATATCTCCACTTCGGTCTGTTGATTAAACCGAGACATTGCCATGTAAAAATCTCCTTTCATATTTTTCTTGTGTTCTTGTTTCTTTATATTGCTTATAGTCTGTTTATAGTTTGTGGGTGTGATCTTCATTATCTGTTTGTATGTGTAGCCTCAAATTCCTAAAAACTAGTGTAGGTTTGCTAGTTGGACGATGGTAGAAGAATGAATTAAAGATCAAGACAGAAAACTTGATGGCCGTGATTTTCGTTTCAGGAAGATGTAAATCGAAGAGCATTTGTACTAAGTGGATCTCATGAGCTGTTGACAGAAGCCGAAGTTGATGAAGCAAGAGGTGTTATAATGATTAGTATTTAATATTGTAGTGCTTGGTGGTCAAGGCTTAAGAATTGGTTTTTGTATACATATGGGTTTCAAGTATATGTATGAAACTAGAATTTGTGCTTAATGTCTTATGTTTATTGTTTGTGTTGTTTGAGCCTCAAATTCCTAACTATTATTAGTACCAGTTTTGCGAGTTGGGAATGATGGTAGAAGAATGAAAGTTCAAGATCGAAAACTTGATGGCCGTGAATTTTGTTTCAAGTAGATGTAAATCGTAGAAGATGAAGCAAGAGGTGTTCTAATTATCAGTATACCTAATATCATAATAGGATTAGGAATCTAATCTCTGATTTCTTTCATAATTATCAGCCAAAGTACAAAACATAAGTTTAATGAAGTTGATTAGGGTGTTTGACATAGCTTATTAACAAGATAACAAGCTTCTTAGCTTGTTTCATTATCAAAACATAATAACTCAAACAAACACTTTTAGAGTGCTTCTTAGCTTCTTTGCTGATGCATTGTCACAGCAATCGAGACGACATCCTAGAAAGCAAAGAATTTATGTTGAACGGAACTTGTCCCATATGCCAAACTTATACCATTCTCATCCTTTTTCCTTTCTCAACAAAATGGTTGGTGCTTGGAATATCCACTAGCATAAAATTCATGATCAATATATAGTTTCGAGTAGCATATGTTTTTCAAGTGAATTTAGATGTATTGGTGGACTACTGGGCGAGTTCTTACTTGGTAGTAGCTCCCTTACCCGCTTCTTGATTATTCAAATTATTAAGCGATTCTAGTGAAGAAACTGCCAAAGGAGATTTGCCCAGTAATTCATCCTAATACAAAGTACCTAGGCTTTCAATGAGTGAGTACTCTTTTTGTTCACGCTAGCTCTTCGGTACGTTTGATAATCCATCAATCTATTTTAAACTCCTTTTCATCACCATCTTATGTGTGTTATTCTTGATATACATTACAATTCTCTTTTTACAGTTTTAGTTATTCTTTATTCTTTATCTATGTCTCAAAGTAGTCCCCGATTATCAAAGGTGAACTTATATGTTGTATACAACTATATTCAAGTGAATCAACCAGTGGTGCAGCTTTGATTGTAGTTTCGTAACGTTATCATCAGTGGAAGAACACGTAACTCACAGTATCATTGCAGAATGTGATTGCTTTGGATCAGTTTCTTGAGTTTTGGCTAAATTCAATTTAGTTTGTCTTATACCATTCTTATATCATATGCCACCTAATATACCATTCTCATCTTCTTTTTTTTTTCTTAACAAAATGGCTGGTGCTTGGAATATCCGGTTAGCATAAAATTCAAGATCTATATAAATAGTTTGAAGTAGATATGTTTTTTAAGTGAATTGATTGCCTTGGTGCATTAGACGGAAGTTCTCCCCTTGTCAGTACCTCACAATTAGTCACTTCTTGATTAGTGTAACAACTGCCAAGAAAATTTTCCCCGTTGATACTAATACGGCCTGAATGGATTATTATAATTAGCAAATGGCTAATGTCACTTTCATGTATGGATAATAGAGTAAATTACTTTTTTTTTTTTCTAAAAATTGACATGTTTTTCACTTTCAATCCTTGCATTAAAAAAAATCAATTGACACGTTACACAATACAATCAATCAAATGACTAAATCTTTTTATTTCGCCATCAAAGATTTGTGTTAAAGATCTACGCATTGTTTAAAAGTGTGTTTTTTTTTCCATAATGGTAACAATTGACATTAAAATTAATGACCCCCATTCAAGTATGTGTTCCATCGTTATCTTCATCCAACGGCCAGGTATAACACTAGTTTTTCTAATGGCAAACCTTACTATAATATAAGGTTTATAAAACTTTGGTTGATTGTATTGTTTAACGCCATTGATGATTATCACGATTCTATAATTTCTTGTATGAGATTATTTGCATAGCGAATACCTTTACAAACCTTGGGATTGTAATTGAGGAAGTTGCTACTTAATATTTTTTTAATAAATAAAATAAGACGTTGCGTATAGCACTATATGCAACATTCATCAAAACATTGCGTCTATTGTAACACGTCCCGTTTGGTTATACACAGGCTGCTTGCGAGGTTCTGTTCTATTCACACATCTAGTATACGCAACCTTTTTTGCACGTACGTTGCATCTAGGGCAATTTGGGGTAGATTAGCGATATATGCTGCGTACACTGTCGTACGCTATGTCTAGGGCATGTGCAAATAGATTTTAGGTCGTTACCGCAACACTTCTTCTTGTACGATGCGTCTATGTCATGTGTCAATAGAATGTCGATTTGTGTAAATAAAATTTCCCAATCCATAAACAACAGAACCAAATAAATATCATCATCACATACAAATTTAAAAATAAAAAAAATAAACCAAATATTCCCAAGCCTTACTCCCCCATCTTTAGCAACAGCACTGGCACCATTATCACTTACTTCTTAACACATGACTTCTCAGATCTAGCATCAAAAACCATCTTCCCCAATGATCACCGACAGAGTTAACGTAAGCCTTCACACTCTCATATCGCCAACACCGCTGGCCTCGGCGGCAAGAAAAGCTTCGAGTTCGACCTGGAGAGCTAGGAATTCAGCTTCTTCGGTAGAGAGCTCGCGACAGTAGAGAACAGTACTTAGGGTTGGACCAGAGAACTCTCTGACGATACGGTTAATTACGGCATTGCGCATCAATTGTGATGGTGGCCAAATCGTCGTTTCCAGCTTTTTCAGTTTTTTTGATGATGGCTTATGTTTTCCTAATACGGTCGAGATTTCCATTTTTTTCTTTTTCTTTGTTGGGGATGTTTCTAGAAGAGTGATGAGATGCATTACAGATAGTTTTTAGGGTTTGCGAGCTCTATATATATAGTATAGTATGAGACTACGAGTAATAATAAGATTATTTGTTATTCTTCGTGGACTTTTGGCCCCCCTCAACAAAAAGCCCAACTTATGAAAACGCCATGAAAAGTAAAAATGATGGCCGGTATTACAAAACATAACTTAAAACAGAACCATCAGTTACGCCTTTAGGGGCCGCCACGTATAGCATTATAAGTTGGTTCTAGGTTTTTTTTTCCTTCTAATTTTTCGGATGTAAATTTCAAGGTTGCGGAACTCGGAAATCGGGGTCGGGGTGGCAAGTGGGGAGTCAGGATTTTTTTAAGAATCGGATCGAGGGGAAACTCGGGTTGGGTAATTTATAAGATTTTTTTTTTAATTCAATCAAATGTGGAGGTTTGTAAATTAAATTGAGGTTTGATGAGGTTAGGAAGACTGTCAAAGAGGCTTGACATTTAATGTAGATTTAGCCATATGACGAAGTAAGAGAGCGGATTAAATTATGTAACAAATCTTGACAGGGTATTACAATAGACGATCCTTGAATAAACGCGTTGTCTCGGTGTCAATAGAAGAGATTGAAGGATGTCGGCTTAAGGGTGAGACGAATGCCCCCCCATTAGATGCTTGGGCATGGAGAAAATATGGCCAGAAACCCATCAAAGCTCGCCTTACCCTCAGTATATTAATAATTCAAAAATCAAAACTTGCATATATTTCTAATCTCTTCTCTCTATATATAGATATGGAGTTATGGAGCTATCCCAAAGTGCTCATGTGGCGTTTGTGAGCTCGTCACGTCAGCGTTTTCTTACGTGTCGTCGTAAGAATGATCTGGGTTACACGTCATCGTCCACGCATGCAACTTTCTTGCTGACGTGGAGTGTCCATTTAAAGCAAATGCTATAAATCAGTTTTTAATGAAAAAAATTTCGGAATATATCGAACACGTGAGTTCCAAATTCTCATTTATGAGTCTCTACAACTCTACCATTGAACTGCCATCAGTTTTGTTTGCTTATCAAAAGCCACAATTGATAAACTTCATTTCGAACCTTTTGTACATTAGCTGAAATTTAGTAAGGGAAACATATACCCACGTATTCAATCCCATCGATTGAGTGTTTGATTTACAAGAAATTCTCAAATCTAGAATTTGTAGATCGGTTGATGAATCTTATATACTTTTTCATCTCAATTTCTTCTTGTGCACGGTAACTAAGTCATCACTTTTTATCTTTCTTAATATTGATTATTCTCATGAGTGATTTGGTTTTTAATTTAATGGTTCTTAAATTTAATGAAAGGTATTTTTTTTTTACTGCACCAATCATATGATTAATTAAATAACTAAAGAATTATTTCTTTCAATAATATCCCTTTTCAGTTTTCTATATATTTATTATGAATTTCAATAAATTTTTTTTAATTTTAGCACAGCTGTTCGATGAAATGTCTAAGAAAGATTTTTTAAAAAAATTTATGCAGATGAACCCAAGGTTTTGGATGAGATCTAAGGCATTTCAATCTGACTTTACGTTTAGTCAGGGCTGCTGAAGATTAATCTGATGTTCATTTGAAGATGTTGTTTTCGGTAGTTATGGTTGCTATGTGTATATCGATGGCTCTTACTTTTGCTTTGATATTGTATCGTAAGTAGAGGTGACATATATAAGAAGAGTTGTCGTAAGGGTTGAATTGGTTAGAGTAAGTTGTTTCACCTACATGTGGAAACAGTTCAGGTCAATCGACCTCAAAACACTTTCTTTTTTATACTTCTCATTGGTTCTATATATTTTATGTATAGATTGGTAATAGATATAAATATAAAAATATAATATATTAGAGATTACGTGATTTGTCATTTTCCCAACAATATCTAACCTGAAAAAGCTTAGTTGAATCGGAGTATTTTTCAATATTTACTGATATGTGCATGCTTTTAAGAAGCCAGGTAGCATGCTAGCTGATTTAACTTCCACGACTAAACAATGAGCATTGTAACGTCACCAGCGTATACTTATTCCAATTAATCAGAATCTATGGTTTAGATACCTTTTAAACCTTGAAAATGCTTTTATATTACGGAGTATAACTTCTAAAAGTGTTAAAGATTACAATCTCGAATATGATAAATGCATTTTCTTTCGGTCAGCTGGATATCCTGAAATACACAGCAGCATATTCTGCAAGCATTTGCTAGCAAAAAAATCTTACTGGTTGCCCGCAATCTCACTTTCTCTTTTCGTGGTCCATCGTTTTTGTTCTCTATTATAGAATTTACGTACACCTAATCACAGCATAGGCAACGCTCTAGAAAGTGTCTTACTGGTATACAACAAGTATTGAAAAAAATAAGAGCATATTGATATGGATACCGTTTGCCAGGTTTATTGGGGTTGGGGGTGTTAAATTAAAAGGCAAATAGGTCATATTGAACGGAATACGTCTATATGCCAAAAATTATACAGTACCAATCAAGTATCATCCTTTTAGTTTCTTTTCAAAATGGTTGGTGCCTAGAATATCCAATTATACATAGAATTCATGCTCTATAAATACCTTTTGATCAGATATATTTTCCTTCAAGTGAATCTAGTACATATGTATTGGTATATTACCGGGCAAGTTCTCTTTTGGCAGTTGCTTACTTAGTTGTTTCTCATAAAGCAATGATAGTGTGAAAACCGCCAAAGGAGATTTGCCCAGCAATTCATCGCAATACAAAACTTTTTCCATGAGAAAGTCATGTTTTTTACTCATATTCTTTGATTTGTCAATCACCCTTCTCTCTAAACTTCTTTTCCTCTTTCTTTATTATGCTTTTCGGTCTATTTTCATCGAAATCACAAACCATAGTAACTTTGACAACAGGTGAATTTGTTCAAAGTCGAATTACAAACCAAGTATGGTAAAGTAGCTCATCTACTGGCCAAATCTACATCCCGGTTTGTTTTCACCTTCCCAGGCTATTATGCTGTGCCTTTTCGACCAGAGCATGTAATGGCGCCATTGCTTCACCTTAATGCAAATAAAACATGTGAAGGGGCCATCAAAGGGGACAAAGTTGAACTGGATGACATTCTGTAATAGATAGTGATATGGCACTACTTGATAAAAGGGGCTTGAAAAACAGGACAATGGGCCAAGGACCAGACCGAGTTAGCTAGGCTGATTATGGGACGAGCATTGAACCAGTTATAAAACTCCAACCTTTTTAATAGCCTGGCTGATCGGGGTAGCTAGGAACATGTTCGTTACTTATTTGGCACGTCTTCTTAGGAGTGGGCTCAGGCATTGCCTTGAATTCCCTATTTTACAACCCTAAGCACAATTAGTTCAATTCTATCTACATTGTCCCATCAATTTTAGTATAGCTAAAGCAAGAGTAGCGAAAAATCACCATCATGTTGCCATGTTGGTTTGCGTGATATGCTGTGTAGGCAAGACACACGCAAGTTGACGAGTGTTTTAATTTAGATTTGATAATTGCATTGTGACCAAGTTTCTTCATATCTATTTATGCTTGGCTCCTGTAATTATAATTGTAACCCTACCTGCAGATTAAATATAAAAATATCTCCACTTCGGTCTGTTGATTAAACCGAGACATTGCCATGTAAAAATTCTCCTTTCATATTTTTCTTGTGTTCTTGTTTCTTTATATTGCTTAATAGTCTGTTTATAGTTTGTGGGTGTGATCTTCATTATCTGTTTGTATGTGTAGCCTCAAATTCCTAAAAACTAGTGTAGGTTTGCTAGTTGGGACGATGGTAGAAGAATGAATTAAAGATCAAGACAGAAAACTTGATGGCCGTGATTTTCGTTTCAGGAAGATGTAAATCGAAGAGCATTTGTACTAAGTGGATCTCATGAGCTGTTGACAGAAGCCGAAGTTGATGAAGCAAGAGGTGTTATAATGATTAGTACATTTAATATTGTAGTGCTTGGTGGTCAAGGCTTAAGAATTGGTTTTTGTATACATATGGGTTTCAAGTTATATGTATGAAACTAGAATTTGTGCTTAATGTCTTATGTTTATTGTTTGTGTTGTTTGAGCCTCAAATTCCTAACTATTAATTAGTACCAGTTTTGCGAGTTGGGAATGATGGTAGAAGAATGAAAGTTCAAGATCGAAAAACTTGATGGCCGTGAATTTTGTTTCAAGTAGATGTAAATCGTAGAAGATGAAGCAAGAGGTGTTCTAATTATCAGTATACCTAATATCATAATAGGATTAGGAATCTAATCTCTGATTTCTTTCATAATTATCAGCCAAAGTACAAAACATAAGTTTAATGAAGTTGATTAGGGTGTTTGACATAGCTTATTAACAAGATAACAAGCTTCTTAGCTTGTTTCATTATCAAAACATAATAAACTCAAACAAACACTTTTAGAGTGCTTCTTAGCTTCTTTGCTGATGCATTGTCACAGCAATCGAGACGACATCCTAGAAAGCAAAGAATTTATGTTGAACGGAACTTGTCCCATATGCCAAACTTATACCATTCTCATCCTTTTTCCTTTCTCAACAAAATGGTTGGTGCTTGGAATATCCAACTAGCATAAAATTCATGATCAATATATATAGTTTCGAGTAGCCATATGTTTTTCAAGTGAATTTAGATGTATTGGTGGACTACTGGGCGAGTTCTTACTTGGTAGTAGCTCCCTTACCCGCTTCTTGATTATTCAAATTATTAAGCGATTCTAGTGAAGAAACTGCCAAAGGAGATTTGCCCAGTAATTCATCCTAATACAAAGTACCTAGGCTTTCAATGAGTGAGTACTCTTTTTTGTTCACGCTAGCTCTTCGGTACGTTTGATAATCCATCAATCTATTTTAAACTCCTTTTCATCACCATCTTATGTGTGTTAATTATCTTGATATACATTACAATTCTCTTTTTACAGTTTTAGTTATTCTTTATTCTTTATCTATGTCTCAAAGTAGTCCCCGATTATCAAAGGTGAACTTATATGTTGTATACAACTATATTCAAGTGAATCAACCAGTGGTGCAGCTTTGATTGTAGTTTCGTAACGTTATCATCAGTGGAAGAACACGTAACTCACAGTATCATTGCAGAATGTGATTGCTTTGGATCAGTTTCTTGAGTTTTGGCTAAATTCAAATTTAGTTTGTCTTATACCATTCTTATATCATATGCCAACCTAATATACCATTCTCATCTTCTTTTTTTTTTCTTAACAAAATGGCTGGTGCTTGGAATATCCGGTTAGCATAAAATTCAAGATCTATATAAATAGTTTGAAGTAGATATATGTTTTTTAAGTGAATTGATTGCCTTGGTGCATTAGACGGAAGTTCTCCCTTGTCAGTACCTCACAATTAGTCACTTCTTGATTAGTGTAACAACTGCCAAAGAAAATTTTCCCCGTTGATACTAATACGGCCTGAATGGATTATTATAATTAGCAAATGGCTAATGTCACTTTCATGTATGGATAATAGAGTAAATTACTTTTTTTTTTTTCTAAAAATTGACATGTTTTTCACTTTCAATCCTTGCATTAAAAAAATATCAATTGACACGTTACACAATACAATCAATCAAATGACTAAATCTTTTTATTTCGCCATCAAAGATTTGTGTTTAAAGATCTACGCATTGTTTAAAGGTGTGTTTTTTTCCATAATGGTAACAATTGACATTAAAATTAATGACCCGCATTCAAGTATGTGTTCCATCGTTATCTTCATCCAACGGCCAGGTATAACACTAGTTTTTTCTAATGGCAAACCTTACTATAATATAAGGTTTATAAAAACTTTGGTTGATTGTATTGTTTAACGCCATTGATGATTATCACGATTCTATAATTTCTTGTATGAAGATTATTTGCATAGCGAATACCTTTACAAACCTTTGGGATTGTAATTGAGGAAGTTGCTACTTAATATTTTTTTAATAAATAAAATAAGACGTTGCGTATAGCACTATATGCAACATTCATCAAAACATTGCGTCTATTGTAACACGTCCCGTTTGGTTATACACATGGCTGCTTGCGAGGTTCTGTTCTATTCACACATCTAGTATACGCAACCTTTTTTGCACGTACGTTGCATCTAGGGCAATTTGGGGTAGATTAGGTCGATATATGCTGCGTACACTGTCGTACGCTATGTCTAGGGCATGTGCAAATAGATTTTAGGTCGTTATACGCAACACTTCTTCTTGTACGATGCGTCTATGTCATGTGTCAATAGAATGTCGATTTGTGTAAATAAAATTTCCCAATCCATAAACAACAGAACCAAAATAAATATCATCATCACATACAAATCTTAAAAATAAAAAAAATAAAAACCAAATATTCCCAAGCCTTACTCCCCCATCTTTAGCAACAGCACTGGCACCATTATCACTTACTTCTTAACACATGACTTCTCAGATCTAGCATCAAAAACCATCTTCCCCAAATGATCACCGACAGAGTTAACGTAAGCCTTCACACTCTCAATATCGCCAACACCGCTGGCCTCGGCGGCAAGAAAAGCTTCGAGTTCGACCTGGAGAGCTAGGAATTCAGCTTCTTCGGTAGAGAGCTCGCGACAGTAGAGAACAGTACTTAGGGTTGGACCAGAGAACTCTCTGACGATACGGTTAATTACGGCATTGCGCATCAATTGTGATGGTGGCCAAATCGTCGTTTCCAGCTTTTCAGTTGTTTTTGATGATGGCTTATGTTTTCCTAATACGGTCGAGATTTCCATTTTTTTCTTTTTCTTTGTTGGGGATGTTTCTAGAAGAGTGATGAGATGCATTACAGATAGGTTTTAGGGTTTGCGAGCTCTATATATTATAGTATAGTATGAGACTACGAGTAATAATAAGATTATTTGTTATTCTTCGTGGACTTTTGGCCCACCCTCAACAAAAAGCCCAACTTATGAAAACGCCATGAAAAGTAAAAAGATGATGGCCGGTATTACAAAACATAACTTAAAACAGAACCAGTCAGTTACGCCTTTAGGGGCCGCCACGTATAGCATTATAAGTTGGTTCTAGGTTTTTTTTTTCCTTCTAATTTTTCGGATGGTAAATTTCAAGGTTGCGGAACTCGGAAATCGGGGTCGGGGTGGCAAGGTGGGGAGTCAGGATTTTTTTAAGAATCGGATCGAGGGGAAACTCGGGTTGGGTAATTTATAAGATTTTTTTTTTTAATTCAATCAAATGTGGAGGTTTGTAAATTAAATTGAGGTTTGATGAGGTTAGGAAGACTGTCAAAGAGGCTTGACATTTAATGTAGATTTAGCCATATGACGAAGGTAAGAGAGCGGATTAAATTATGTAACAAATCTTGACAGGGTTTATTACAATAGACGATCCTTGAATAAACGCGTTGTCTCGGTGTCAATAGAAGAGATTGAAGGATGTCGGCTTAAGGGTGAGACGAATGCCCCCCCATTAGATGCTTGGGCATGGAGAAAATATGGCCAGAAACCCATCAAAGGCTCGCCTTACCCTCAGTATATTAATAATTCAAAAATCAAAACTTGCATATATTTCTAATCTCTTCTCTCTATATATAGATATGGAGTTATGGAGCTATCCCAAAGTGCTCATGTGGCGGTTTGTGAGCTCGTCACGTCAGCGTTTTCTTACGTGTCGTCGTAAGAATGATCTGGGTTACACGTCATCGTCCACGCATGCAACTTTCTTGCTGACGTGGAGTGTCCATTTAAAGCAAATGCTATAAATCAGTTTTTAATGAAAAAAATTTCGGAAATATGATCGAACACGTGAGTTCCAAATTCTCATTTATGAGTCTCTACAACTCTACCAATTGAACTGCCATCAGTTTTGTTTGCTTATCAAAAAGCCACAATTGATAAACTTCATTTCGAACCTTTTGTACATTAGCTGAAATTTAGTAAGGGAAACATATAACCCACGTATTCAATCCCATCGATTGAGTAGTTTTGATTTACAAGAAATATTCTCAAATCTAGAATTTGTAGATCGGTTGATGAATCTTATATATACTTTTTCATCTCAATTTTCTTCTTGTGCACGGTAACTAAGTCATCACTTTTTATCTTTTCTTAATTGATTATTCTCATGAGTGATTTGGTTTTTAATTTTATGGTTCTTAAATTTAATGAAAGGTATTTTTTTTTTACTGCAACCAATCATATGATTAAGGTTAAATAACTAAAGAATTATTTCTTTCAATAATATCAGCCTTTTCAGTTTTCTATATATTTTATTATGAATTTCAATAAATTTTTTTTAATTTTAGCACAGGCTGTTCGATGAAATGTCTAAGAAAGATTTTTTTAAAAAAATTTATGCAGATGAACCCAAGGTTTTGGATGAGATCTAAGGCATTTCAATCTGACTTTACGTTTAGTCAGGGCTGCTGAAGATTTAATCTGATGTTCATTTGAAGATGTTGTTTTCGGTAGTTATGGTTGCTATTGTGTATATCGATGGCTCTTACTTTTGCTTTGATATTGTATCGTAAGTAGAGGTGACATATATAAGAAGAGTTGTCGTAAGGGGTTGAATTGGTTAGAGTAAGTTGTTTCACTACATGTGGAAACAGTTCAGGTCAAGTCGACCTCAAAACACTTTCTTTTTTATACTTCTCATTGGTTGCTATATATTTTATGTGCTATTTAAGTATTTATGATAACAAAAGTACTATTAGTACATTAGCAATCTAAAAGTTTCGAGTAAACTAAGTAAAGATGTTATATATATTGATGTGAACTGTGGGCCTCTTCGTTTGAGATGAAATCCATCCCAAATTGATATTTTATAAGCAATGAGTCTAATTTATCTGTTCATATGGTTTTGGTACTATATTTAGTGTCATTTAAAAATCAACACTTTTAATCACATTATGCAATATGTTCTTCCCCTTAATGTGTAACACCCTGAGCTGGGCTCGAAACATTACGAAAATTATATAGCACACAGTGGAATTATCGTAAAACATAAACTACATGAAATAAAAGGATTCGGTGAACCCAATCAACATTTAAGATACAAGATGCACATAAACATGCAGTCATAAGAGGTCCAAGACAAAATAACTAAATTCATAAGTTTTAGACATAAATCCTAATTGGACAAACGGATCACGGATCCATGAGAGCCTCGGTCTAAAGCAAAACAACAAGTAGTCATCAAGTCTCCAACTTCACACGAATACCTGAAAAGTGCACTAAACAAAGTCAACACTAGGTTGGTGAGTTCGTAGTAATGGTTCACAAGGAACCATTGACAATAGTCACAATGTAAAATCAAGATAAGGATACATGGCATAAAATAGTCACGTGTAAAAGATGAGCACAAGTGGTGAAAATACCTAAGTCATGTATTGTGTGTATGCATATGTCGGGACGGATATCCAATGTAGACTAACCATGTCACAATGTCATATCAGAATAAGATCATATATATAGTTGCGTGTAAAGCGCGACAATATGTATAGTTGCGTGTAAAGCGCGACAATATGTATAAGTTGCGTGTAAAGCGCGACAATATGTATAGTTGCGGGTAAAGCGCGACAATATGTATAAGTTGCGTGTAAAGCGCGACAATATGTATAGTTGCGTGTAAAGCGCGAAAATATGTATAGTTGCGTGTAAAGCGCGTACATATGTATAGTTGCGTGTAAAGCGCGAAAATATGTATAGTTGCTTGTAAAGCGCGACAATATGTATAAGTTGCGTGTAAAGCGCGTACATAAGTATAGTTGCGTGTAAAGCGCGTAAAGTCTCTCATCCCACAAATCATTCAAACCACCATGAACATACATTTCATACGACTTTACATTTAAGGAATCATTGATGCTTATATATAGGATCACCCGCAGCCTTCCCACCATATCTCAAATTCATTAAATGTATCATCGTCTTTCATATATGTACAACTATCCTAACCACATCTCATAATCATAAACGAATGTATAATCAACCAACTGACATATGAGTATATGATGCATAGTAAATACGTGTAATGAATGGCCACAAGTAGTGCCAATATCGAATCATGCATAGTATGTATGTCCATGTCATAATGCATATCAAACGTATGTCAACCATGTCACTAAAGTACCAAATAGGGTGTGCTTGCGTGTAAACCGCTCCAATCGTGTATAACAATGCGTATATGTTCATAACATTACAATTAAGCCAAACCAATCCAAACAATCAACAAATCCATCAAACCGACAAACCGAAATTCAAGCAATCAAACAAGTAGTAAGACAATCGTAACTCAAGCCAATCAAGCAATCAATCAAACAATCAAGCATGTATGTATACACTTTTCAGCCCGAATCTCAATTGAGTAGGGAGCTACGGAACTCACCTTGATTTCCAAGCAAAGTGACAAGTTAATATCAAGCTATAATTGTTCAACGATTGCCACGTGTCCACAACCTATCAATGTACATCACATTACAATCAATTCCTACTCTAATAACCTTAACAAGTTGGTCTAGCAAGTTTAAGTCGAGTCACAAACCCACTAACACTTAAACAACCTTCCCGAGTATAAATAAGACACTTAGACTCGACATTTTTTTAAAATGTAGAAAGATTCATCCCACATAAATGCTATAAAAAAAACTAGACTCTCTTACGATTACAACAATCGATTGGACTTACGGATCAAAAGTTATAAGTATATACGTATATAGTTTGAGTTAAAATCTCAAGTTTGATTCCACAAGTGACTCTCGACTTTGATCGGATGGTTTGTCTTGTGTAAGGCACCAATAAGGTCATAAGAGTACATTCCGGAAAGGTCGTGATGATCCTAGGATGCTAGAACCAAAGCTAGGAAAAAGTTAAGTGATTAACGCCTCCAATTGCGCCGCAACTTAAGGTTGCGCCGCAACATGAAAAACAGATATTCTAGTTGCGCCGCAAGACACCCAGTTCTGCACCAGCACGAGCCAAACACCCCCAAAACACCCATTTTGACTCCATAGATGACCAACGAAGATCTAGGACCCGATTTCAAGCTTAAATCAACACATTTGGACATAAACAAACTCAAATGAACACAACCCATACCGCGAATTCAACTTATAACATCAAAATCACACCGAATTCATTCTAACCCAAAACAAAACCCTAGATAACCTAGGTTGAGTTTTGACCCGATTTGTGACCTAAAATTGCATAAGTCTCACTAGAAACAAGTTTACAAACACAAAATAATTGATTTGAGTGAAGTTTTACTTACAAAAAGTCACCAAGATGCTCAAATCTGAAAATTGACCCGAATGGAAGAATTCTTGCACTTTGAAGACTCAATATTTTGATATGTTGCTAAGGAGATGATGAAGATGATTATTCTTAAGAGATTTGAGTTTGAACAACCATTTATGATGCAAGAATCTAGAGTGAGAGAGAGAAGAGTGTGTGTGAGTTCTTGGGGTTTTTAGAGAGAGAGAGAGATATGAAAGATTAAATGAATGGATGGAATGAGTGGGTGGTGGAGGATTGGGTGGAAAAAGGTGGGGATAGGGTTGGGTGTAAGAGTTGGGTCACGGGTCATGGGTCATGACCATGGGTTGACCCGCTTCACAAATTACTAGTTTAATTAAATCGTCGCCATGTGTCGTCTAATATCGTATTGTCCAACAAGTGGTTAAGTGACCCGTTAATCATTTTGCCCGTCATTTAATCTTAAAAGGAGCTAAATCATTCATTAATTGAATTTACTAGTCAATTTACACAAAAGTCAAATGGTCAAAATCCGCGGATGTTACATAATGCTCATCCGTATAGAGATTTCTGAAGTTTAATTATAATAATCACTACATAATGCATCCGTGTTGATTCAATTATAATGTCTTGGCTACTTTTTTACGATGAATTAGTTAGAAAATAAAATAGACTGGTGCAACACGGGTTTCACCTACTTTATCTGGTTTTATATTTTTTTCGTTGCATGTGAAGTCATTTGCTCATTGTTATGTTTCATAGAGGTAGAAAATGAGTGGCGAATTCTCATTTCTGTTATCAGCTAGAGCTCAAGGACTTGATATCAATCTTGCTATTGCAGATATCTTTATTCTCTATGACAGTTACTGGTGAGATGGAGGCTGTTGAGTCTTGGATTCGCTGATAAGACTTGCTCGCTGACATGTGTCGTCAGCAAGTAATCAGCGAGTCCAGTGACTCTCTTCAGCGGGTTGTATGCTGCCCAAATTGTTTGTCAAGGCGGGAAGATTTCAAACTAGATGAATGTTAAGTCTGGGATTCGCTGAAGGAGACTTGAAAATTGACACATGTCATCAGCAAGTCTCCTAACAATTTGTCAGCAGACGAAGAGACATCTTCAGCCGGATGCATGCCGACTTAGCTTGTCTCGGCGGGAAATATTCAAACAAAATAAAGACAAAAAGATCACATGGTAGTTAACTAACTGTAATTTGCCCTGAATGGTAAATGTACATGTTGGGACCAAAGCAAGGGTTCTCTCTCTCTCTTACCCGATTTAGTATAGAAGACAAAAAGGCACATGATTCAAGTACCATGAGCCAATTGGAAGTCGACAACCACCATCAAGTCACAATCAAAGCAGGCTGTGTTGACTCATGTCTTCCCCTATATAAAGCAACACAACCTCATTGTTTTAAGTGCTTCTGCCGTCTAAAAAGTGTATATCACTTGTAATTGCTTAAGTTTTTCTTATCTAGACTTAGCAATTATCTTTGTTCTTTTGTATTCTTGTAAGTCAAGTGTAAAATCAACCATGTATTCATCGTTTAATCAATGATACATATGATTATCCTTGCATTGATGTATTGCAATTGAACTTTATACTGTTCTTGTTATTTACTTGCTTACTTACTTTCTTTCAAGTATTCTAAATTAAACATAAGTTGTGCATTCGTGGACAAATAATGAAGACAAGTCACGTGGTGGTTCTTCCAACTGTAACATACCTTATATGTTAAAAGGTACAAGTTGGGACCAAAACTAAGGTCTTCTCTCTCATACCCGTTTTGGTAAAGAAGACAAGGGCTCTTGCATGAAAGTACAAAAAGCCAATGGGACGTCGAAAACCACCATCAATCACCATCAAAGAGAGGCTGTGTTGCCATAATTCTTCCTCTATATAAAGCAAAACAGCCGCTTTGTATCAAGTGTGTTTGTCACCTTTAAAGTGTGTGTCACTTGTAATTGTTTAAGTTTGTAGTGTGTCTAGACTTAGCAATTACTTTGTTCATTTGTATTCTTGTAAGTCAAGTTTGTAATATCGACCATGTATTCATCGTTTAATCAATGATACATATGATTATACTTGCATAGATTTATTACATTTGAACTTGTTGTTTATCTTCTTACTTACTTTCTCGTCTAGCTTAACTATAACATAAGTTGTGCATTCATGGACTGTCAAGTGGTATCAGAGCCACCGTTCCTAAATCATTGGAACAAGATCTGTTTGCCTTCTTGTGTTTACATTAATTCTCTGTTCTTTTCTCTTCTTAAAATCTTTTCTTTAAAACAAGAACATGTCGTCTGTACCAAGCCTTGTGAATACACGCGACTTTGGTTATGTGTCTACTCCTCCAAAATTCGAGCCCAAAGATTTTGGGTCTTGGAAGGAGATAATGCTTCTTCACATCGCTGGTGTGGAACCCTACTTAATGACTATATTAACTGAGGGTCCATACGTACCTATGTATGTTCAAAGAACACCAAGAGCAACACCTGATGCTCTTGAGATTGTGATTGACCTGGTAAAACCAGAGGTCCAGTGGACTGATGAAGATCGAAAACTGGTTAATCTTGATGCCAGGCTTAAAAACATGATAATTGTCACTCTTCCTACTGAAATCATGAAACTTGTCATCAAGTATCCTTCTTCAAAGGAAGTCTGGGATAGGTTGGTCAGCACCTATGAAGGTTCTGCTGACCTTATTGAAATCAAGAAAGTAGACCTAAGCGGCCTATGAAAACTTCTTCTCTCTTCCTGATGAAAGTCTTGAGGGCCCCTATACTCGCTTTAAAGGGTTGCTCAATGATATGACTAATGTTGGCATTACTCATGATAATTTGGAAGTATGCCACAAATTCATCGATTCTCTTCCTCTTAAATGGCAAAACTTAAGACAAACCCTCCGTACCACAAAGAAAGGTTAGGATTTTGATATTGAGGAACTTTTTGGCACTCTTCAATTTGAAGAGAGGGCTTTGGCTCAAAACATTCAGGCCTCTGCTGATGCCAGGAGACATGTTGGTTCCTCTTCCTCCATTAGCATGTCTTCCCATCCAATTTCAGATCCTGTTGCTCTTATCTCTGCTGAGCCCATCGATCTCAATGATGGTGCCAGCACTTCTAATCTTCCTAGTCCTATTCAAACTCTTGTTGATGAGCTTGATGCTGATGAAAAACAAGAGATGTTTAGTGACTTTATAAGCTTTGCTCTTCTTGCTGGAAAGAAATATTCCAAAAAATGGAACAACCGTAAGTCGGTTGCTCCTTACAAGCCTCCTGTTGATAAATCACAGGAAGAATGCTGGAGGTGTGGTAGAAAAGGCCATTACCAAAAAGAATGCAGGGTCTCTATCCCCACTCCAGCAGCTCCCAAATCTAACTCTTCCAAGTCTGCTGATGAGTACAGGAACAAATACTATCAGCTGAAGGCTAAGATGGCTGAAAATGAGGAAGCCAAAACACCAGCAAAAGGACTGGTCGCTGAAGAGCATGATTGGGCTAACTCGGATGAGTCAGATGATGAAGATTATGTTGACACCATGTGCCTGATGGCACTCAGTGATGGTGATGCACTGACCAAAGATCAAGTCTCCTCTAGTCAATGGGTAAATGTCACTGTCAAAAAGGGCTCGCTGGGAAAAGGAGTGTGGTATTTGGACAGCGGCTGTTCAAAACACATGATTGGCTCTAAGTCCCTGCTGGATACCTATACAGAGGCACCTGATCCTACTGTAGTGTTTGGTGATAACTCCACTGGACAAACTGAAGGGTATGGTCTTCTTTCTAATGGTCTTCTAAAATTCTCCAAAGTTGCTTATGTAAATGGATTAAAACATAATCTCATAAGCATTAGTCAACTTTGTGATGCTGACTACAAAGTGATTCTTGATAAGCATCAAGGAACTATTGTAAATATTAACAAGGAAGCCGTCTTGGTAGCACCAAGAAAAAGTGATGTGTATCTTGTAGACTTCACTCCTATCAAAACTGATAGTGAGACTTGTTTCTTTGCAAAGTCAACATCTGAATTAAATTGGTTATGACATAAGCGTATGTCGCATGTGAATTTTAAAACCATCAACTCACTGGCCAAAAAGAACCTTGTTTGTGGTCTTCCTCCTCTCTCTCTCTCTTGAAAAAGATAGACTCTGTGGTGCTTGTAAAAAGGGTAAAAGCCATAGGGCTACATTCAAAACAAAACAAGCCAACTCTGTCAAGGGTTGTTTTCATCTTCTTCACATGGACCTTTTTGGTCCAGTGAATGTCTAAAGTTTAAAGGGTAGTAGATACACTTTAGTTATTGTGGATGAATATTCACGATATACTTGGACCATCTTTTTCCATTCCAAGAGTGAAGCTGCTGATGAGATCATTAAATCCATCAAGAAAATGGAAAATCTCAACAGCATAAGGATTAAAGAACTCAGAAGCGACCATGGCACTGAGTTTAGAAACCACACTCTGGAATCCTTTTGTGCTGATCAAGGGATCTCACAAAATTTATCTTCAACTAGAACCCCTGAGCAAAATGGTGTTGCTGAAAGGAGAAACAGAACTCTAATTGAGGCAGCACGAACAATGCTCAGTGAGTCCTCCCTGCCTAGCAGGTTTTGGGCAGAAGCTGTCAGCACTGCCTGCCACACTCAAAATCGCTGTCTCATTGTCAAAAGACATGACTAGACAGCCTACGAAATTTTGGGAAGGCAAGAAACCTCAAATCAAACACTTTCATGTATTTGGTTGCCCAGTCTTTATTCTTAATAATAAGGATCATCTTGGAAAATTTGATCCTAAAGTTGATGATGGTTACTTCGTTGGATATTCTGCCATCAGCAAAGCTTTCAGAGTATTTAATACTCGTCTTCAAAAGGTGGATGAATCTATTCATGTCTCTTCTGATGAGAGCTCCTTTGCTCCCAAAGATATCCAATCTTCATCCTCTGAAGATATATTCAATAAGTTCACTGATCCTCCTATGGAGGTTGACTCATTTGTTGATGTTTCTTGCTCGTTGCCTCTTGATAATCAGCTACTCACCTAGGACAGTTCAGTGGAACCTGAACTTGAGCAAGTTGCTGCTCACATCTACACGATTGAGCCAGTCGAGCCTATTTTAAGATCAATCCATGCTGCATCAGCCAAACCTAGATCACTGGCTGGTGATTTGCAAGTTGATGACTCTGCTGATGAAGAGTTTCATGATGCTTTAGCTAATACTGAAGATATGGAGTCTGTTGATGACCCCATCATCATTGATAACTCTACTCAGTCAAATGGCTCCTCTGATCAAAGTCCTATTGAACCAACTCTAACTATTGATCTCTCTTATTATAGTTCTCCTGCTGAACCTATTCCTCAGTCTTCCGCTGCCCCTCTACTTGGTTCATCAAGTGTTCCTGCCCTAAAATGGACATCTAGTCATCCTTCCCATCAAGTAATTGGTGATCTTCAGCAGGGTATTTTAACTCGATCAGCGACCAAAAATTCATGTCTCTATGTTAATTTCTTGTCAATGATCACCCCTAAAAATATTAGAGAGGCAATTGTTGACCCTTCATGGGTTGCTGCCATGCAAGAGGAACTTACCCATTTTCAAAGACAACATGTCTGGTTTTTGGTACCTCTTCCTCCTGGTAAAGAACCCATTGGTACAAAATGGGTTTATAGGAATAAAATGGACGAAAATGGTGTTGTTATACGTAACAAGGCTAGGCTGGTTACACAAGGTTACCTTCAAGAAGAAGGAGTTGACTATGCGAAACCTTTGCTCCAGTGCCCGACTAGAAGACATACGCTTATTCTTGGCACATGTTGCTTATCGAAACTTCACAGTCTATCAAATGGATGTAAAGAGTGCCTTCCTAAATGGAAAACTCGAAGAAGAAGTTTATGTGGAGCAGCCACCTGGTTTTGAAGATCCGGCCAAGCCACACCATGTGTATCGTCTTTACAAGGCCTTATATGGTCTTAAACAAGCTCCCAGAGCTTGGTATGATACTCTCTCTGAGTTCCTACTATCTAATGAGTTTCAGCGAGGATCCATTGATAGCACCCTTTTTATTTATAGAAAAGGTGTTCATGTCCTATATGTCCAAATTTATGTAGATGACATTATCTTTGGATCCTCCAGCAAGAAACTTTGTAAAAAGTTTAGCTCACTGATGTCATCTCACTTTAAAATGAGTATGATGGGTGAACTAACCTTCTTCCTTGGCTTACAAATTCGTCAACTCTCTGATGGAATTTTTATAAACCAAGAAAAATATATTAGGGACATGCTGGCTAAGTTTGATATGACAAATATCACTCCTAAGCCCACTCCTATGTCTCCTCCAAATAATCTCCATGCTGACCCTGATGGAAAGCATGTGAACCCCACTCACTATCGTGGGATGATTGGCTCGCTGATGTATCTCACAGCGAGTCGTCCTGACATCATGTTTGCTACTTGTCTTTGTGCAAGATATCAAGCATCCCCAAGGGAGTCTCACTTACTCGCTGTCAAGAGAATTTTTCAATATCTCAAAGGGACTTCCTCCTTAGGTCTTTGGTTTTCCAAAGATTCAAACTTTGACTTAGTTGCATACTCTGACTCTGACTATGTTGGATGCATGTTAGATAGGAAAAGTACCAGTGGTGGATGTCAACTGTTGGGGGGAAGGCTGACTAGTTGGTCTAGTAAGAAACAGCATACAGATGAAGACAAGTCACATGGTGGTTCTTCCAACTGTAACATACCTTATATGTTAAAAGGTACAAGTTGGGACCAAAACTAAGGTCTTCTCTCTCATACCCGTTTTGGTAAAGAAGACAAGGGCTCTTGCATGGAAGTACAAAAAGCCAATGGGACGTCGACAACCACCATCAATCACCATCAAAGAGAGGTTGTGTTGCCATAATTCTTCCTCTATATAAAGCAAAACAGCCGCTTTGTATCAAGTGTGTTTGTCACCTTTAAAGTGTGTGTCACTTGTAATTGTTTAAGTTTGTAGTGTGTCTAGACTTAGCAATTACTTTGTTCATTTGTATTCTTGTAAGTCAAGTTTGTAATATCGACCATGTATTCATCGTTTAATCAATGATACATATGATTATACTTGCATAGATTTATTACATTTGAACTTGTCATTGTTCTTGTTGGTTATCTTCTTATTTACTTTCTCGTCTAGCTTAACTATAATATAAGTTGTGCATTCATGGACTGTTAGAGGCACCTTCGTCGCGTTTTTTATATTTATTTTTTACTTTTCCGTTTGAACAAAATGATTTTAAATTGATGTGTTTATCTTGCTATAATACAGGAATCCCTAATTGGATTTACAAGCTCAAGATCGTGCTCGTAAGATTGGGCAGAAGAAAGAAGTTCAAGTGTTTTGTTTCTACAACGAGGTTTATATTTTTGTTTATTTATGAATAGTATCTAATCTTCTGAATCATCAATTAGTAATCTTTTGAAGTTTTAATGCATTATCAGTACACTATAGAGGATAAGGTCACTGAAAGGGCTTATAATAAGCTTGCACTTGATGCATTGGTTATTCAACAAGGACGTGTAGCTGAGCAAAAGAGTAATAGGTCTTTCATACTGTACTCTTTTAAATTACATGTTTTTGGTATTTTTGTGCTGTTATTTATTTTTCTTGGTGTTTTTCATAGCTGTAAACCAAGATTAGTTGCTACATGAGGTGTGGTTTGGTGCTGAGATGGTTTTTAAGTCTAAGGATAATACAATCACATATGAAAACATTGATAAAAGTATTTCAGATCGAAGAAGAGGAAGCCACTCATCAAGCTCGTCCATTGCCTTGCTACATTTTTATTTTTCATTAGAATGATGTAAATTTTGTTTCGGTCAATTGTGAGTGTACAGTAATGATTAGTTTTAACAAATTACGAATAGTATCGAAGACAATAAAAATGGCTCATGTGTTTATAATGTGATGCATGAGTTGATTAACCAAGATTCCAACTTTACACCAATGATCATTCGCAAGTAATTCATGGTTGTGAATAAATTGGCTCATGTGTTTATAATGTGCTGCATGAGTTGCTGTTTCGGCTGGGGCAACAGGATAAGGACTCACAATTGATATGAGAAACATTTTCCGCACTTCCCATGGTTTATCATGTATATGTTATTCTGTTTATATCACGATTCACGAGGATGCTTAAAAGTTCTTCTTCACACTTTTGTAATATTTTTGCATTTTTTTGAATCAGCTTAGTGGTTAGTATTCATAAGTACCATCCAACTCTACTTCAAATATTACAGAAGACTCACTTTGGTATAAAGTAAAAACACTTCATATCATCGACAATGGATTATGTAGAAAATAAAATAGGCCGGTGCAACGCACGGGTTTCATCTAGTTTGTACTAATTGTATATGCATGTTCATTGTAGAAATAATAATAATAAAGACAACTAATTACCATAGAAATCTAATTATTGTTGTACTTAAAGTAAACTTTCGTTCTTCAATTCTAGTATGTTGATGAAGCTAGAGTATACATATGATTAGGATCATCCTCAATATAAAGATATAAAGAATTATGCCCGGCCAGAAATCTTTGGAAGATGAAATTGTGTTTATAATAATTGTTTGTTGGTTTTGGTTGACGAATGTTTCATCAAGAGTTGAAAGAATAAGAGACCACACATCGGCATGGAATGGACATGCGTATACACAAGAATTATTAACAGGATCAAGCACAGTTAAATATGTCACAACGACAAAGAAACCTAAAATTTGCCCAGTTTCCGAATTTGAATAGAATTTAATATTCTTATGTTTTGCAAAAGCTGCATGGAAGAAGTACGAGTAACAACACAACATTGTGAACTTTTGTTCTCTCTTTGAATATAACATTCTTTGGGTGTCTTAGAAAGAGAAAGATACGTGAGAAAATATATACAAAACACGAAATACTCTCTAGCGAACAAGTTCTAGATTTCTGTCAAAATCTAGAACATTACTCTTTGTATTATCCCAAAACAAAATTCGTGTAACCCAGGCAGATAGGGTCGAATTGTTGTTTTCGGAAAGTGATATCACGATACAAAGTGATATCCGGTTATTGATTTCTTACCCTTGTAACTTAAAATTCCCTAACAATCGAAAACAACAATTTTACTGAAATCAATGGCGTCTACGATGAA
Source organism: Erigeron canadensis (assembly GCF_010389155.1). Lineage (NCBI taxonomy): Eukaryota > Viridiplantae > Streptophyta > Magnoliopsida > Asterales > Asteraceae > Erigeron > Erigeron canadensis. Next base: position 21,708,310 of record NC_057764.1, read on the forward strand.
GCATATGACTACTAATTTCTCCAAGCTCGATATGTTTGAAGGAATGGATTTTCGTAGATGGCAAAGGAAGATGCACTTTCTCCTCACCACCATGAAGGTGGTTTATGTGCTGAGTACTCCTTGTCCAGAAGATGGTGATGATGCTACTGTTGATCAAATTCGGAAAAGGAGCAAATGGGAGAATGATGACTACATTGCTCGAGGATTAATCCTCAATGGTATGTCTGATGCTCTTTTTGATATTTACCAAAACCATGCTTTTGCTAAAGGACTATGGGACTCCTTAGAGACCAAGTATATGAGTGAGGATGCCTCTAGTAAAACGTTCCTTGTGAGTACTTTTAATAATTACAAGATGGTCGATTCTAAACCGGTCATGGAACAATACAATGAGCTCATTCGCATACTTGGTCAATTCACACAACATAAAATGAATATGGATGAGACTATTCAAGTCTCTAGTATCATTGATAAACTCCCTCCGTCGTGGAAAGAATTTAAGCATTCTTTGAAACATAAGAAAGAGGAGTTAACTCTTGTTGAGTTGGGTAGTCATTTGCGTATTGAGGAATCTCTCAGGGCGCATGATATTGAAAAATCGAAAGGCAACAATGTTGTTGGCACGTCTTCAATCAATATGGTGGAACATAAAAAATCCACCGGATATAATGACAAGAAGGGGAAACGTAAACATCAAGAAGCTAACAAAGCTAGTCCCAACAAGAAGTCTAGGTTGGCTTGTTGGAAGTGTGGCAAATCCGGACACTTGAAACGGGATTGCAGAGTTAATATTGGAAATAAAAATACCAATGGATCTGGCACAAGCGGTTCGGGAAATGGTTTTAACAACCAAAACTCGAAAGGTCAGTATATATATAATGATTCATTTGAAAATTATTATGTTTCATATATAACTGAGGCTTATTTTGTGCAGGATGATGATGTTGCGTGGTGGGTTGACTCGGGTGCTAATACCCATGTGTGCAAGGATAGATGTTGGTTCAAGACTTAAGAGTCAGTGATTGACGGATCAGTTCTTCATATGGGAAATGAGTCAACAACCCCAATACTTGGACGTGGAAGTGTGGATTTGAGTTTTAGTTCTGGAAAAGTTGTTTCTTTGTTTAATGTTTTGCATGTACCACAAATTCGTAAAAACTTAGTTTCAAGTAGTGTTTTAAATCATTGTGGTTATAAATAAGTTATTGAATCTGATAAATTTGTTTTGTCAAAACATGGCATGTTTGTTGGTTTTGGTTATTTGTGCATGCAATAGAATGTTTAGACTTAACATTAATCACATAATTGTCAACTTTGCTTTTATGTCAACTTCTAGCATAAATGATTCTACTCTTTGGCATGCTAGACTAGGATATGTACACTTTAAAAGAATGCAAGAAATGTCTAAAGATGGATTAATACCGGCCTTTGACATAAATGATGAAAAGTGTAAAACATGTATGTTGACAAAGATCACTAAGAAACCATTTCAAAATGTGAAACGTGATTATGAAATTTTAGAATTGATACATAGTGATTTATGTGATTTACATGCAACTCCTACTTTAGGAAATAATAAATATTTTGTGACATTTATTGATGATGCTTCTAGATATTGTTATGTTTATTTATTACACACTAAGGATGAAGCATTAGATAAATTTAAATATTTAAAACTGAAGTAGAATTGCAACAAAAGACTTCGATAAAAAGGCTTAGAACGGATAGGGGAGGTGAATATATTGATCAAACATATTTTCAATCCATTGGGATAATCCATGAGACTACGGCTCCGTATACACCACAACAAAATGGTATATCAGAAAGAAAGAATAGGGTCCTTAAAGAAATGGTTAATTCCATGTTATCCTATTCAGGTTTAAGTAAAGGATTTTGGGGGGAAGCTGTGCTTACAACTTGTAATTTGCTTAATAGAGTTTCTAACAAAAGGAACAAGATTACACCTTACGAACTTTGGAATAAAAAGAAACCAAACTTGAATTATCTTCGGGTGTGGGGTTGTAGGGCTATTGTAAAATTGCCTAATCCCAAGAAGAAAAGTTTAGGTGAAAGAGGTATAGATTGCATATTTATTGGATATGTTGAACATTCCAAGGCTTATAGGTTCTATGTTATTGAACCTAATGATTCATATGCGGTTCATTCCGTAATTGATTCAAGGGATGCAATCTTTGATGAAAATCGTTTCTCATCTATGCCTAGACCAAAGGATATGGTTTCTAGCTCCAATGGAACCGATAAGGATTGTAATGTTGAAGTCTCTGAAAAGGTTGTTGATCAGTCACCTGAGCTTCGGAAAAGCAAAAGAGAAAGGAAACCTAAATCATTTGGACCAGATTTTCAATTTTACTTAATTGAGGGTTCCAGAGATGATGCTTTTACCCAATATTCATATTGCTTCAATGTTGAGGATGATCCAAAAACATTTAATGAAGCAATGAAGTCTCAGGATGTTGCCTTCTGGAAAGAAGCAATTAATGATGAGATGGAATCCATCATGGGCAACAACACTTGGGTGTTGGCTGATCTACCTCCTGGTTGCAAACCATTGGGTTGTAAATGGATTTTCAAAAAGAAGATGAAGGTAGATGGAACTATTGAAAAGTTCAAGGCAAGGTTGGTAATTCAAGGCTTTAGACAAAAGTCTAGAATTGACTATTTTGATACTTACGCTCCAGTGGCTCGTATCTCTACCATTAGACTGCTGATTGCTTTGTCAACAATTCACAATCTGGTCATTCACCAGATGGATGTGAAGACAGCATTCTTGAATGGTGACCTGGATGAGGAGGTTTATATGAACCAACCTCAAGGCTTCGTCATGCCAGGAAATGAAAACAAGGTTTGCAGACTTGTTAAATCCTTATATGGATTAAAACAAGCACCTAAGCAATGACATAAAAAGTTTGAAAGTGGTTTTGTCAAATGGTTATCATTTAAACCAAGCTGACAAATTTGTATATAGCAAATTTGATGATTCTGGTAAATGAGTCATCATTTGTCTATATGTTGATGACATGTTGATATTTGGAACTGACCAGAATCAAGTTGACTTAACGAAAGAATTTTTGTCATCAAAGTTCTCCATGAAAGATATGGGGGAGGCTGACATTATCCTTGGTATAAGGATCAAACGTGAAAACAAAGGAATTTCAATTTCTCAATCTCACTACATTGAGAAGGTGCTAAAGAAATTCAATTGTTTTGACTGTACTCCGGTGAGTACACCTATGGATCCAAGTATGAAGCTGATGCCTAACAAAAGTGAAGCTGTATCACAACTTGAGTATTCTAAGGTGATTGGCTGCTTGATGTATGCCATGACTTATGGGCATTGTATTTGCTATGGAAAAATTGAATAGGTATACTAGTAATCCTGGTACTCATCATTGGCAAGCAATTAGGCGGGTACTAAAGTATTTGAAGTAAACTATGGATTATAGTTTATCTTATACTGGGTTTCCTTCAGTTTTAGAAGGGTATACTAATGCGAGTTGGATAACCAATGTTGAAGATCATTCTTCTACATCTGGTTGGGTATTTTTGCTTGGGGGAGGTGCTATCTCATGGGCTTCCAGGAAGCAAACTTGTATTACCAACTCAACAATGGAATCTGAGTTTGTTGCATTAGCTGTTGCTGGTAAAGGAGCAGAATGGCTAAGAAACTTGATTTATGAGATTCCATTGTGGCCTAAACCTATAGCACCCATTTCTATCCATTGTGATAGTGCCGCTACATTGGCAAAGGCTTATAGCCAGATGTATAATTGAAAGTCTAGACACTTAGGTGTTAGACATAGCATGATTCGTGAACTTATCACGAATGGGGTGATTTCTATAGAGTTTGTAAGATCACAACAAAATTTAGCTGATCACTTGACGAAAGGATTGGCTAGAGACTTGGTTAATAAGTCTGCTGAAGGGATGGGTTTAAAGTCCACTTAAATTTCTAATCGTGAGATACCCAATTCCCTTCTGACATTAATTAGAAGCTGAATTCAATGTGGAAAGCTTACACTTAGAAATTGGAGCACATGATTTTACATATCATCTCAAGGTATGTGCTCGGACCTGCAGATGGTTAGGTTGAAGTATAGCTTCTTAATAGTTCCTTTGAAAAATTGCAATAGCAGGTGCATGAATAAAGTAGAATTACCTATATGGATGTGAAGTTTTGCCACTTCAAAAAAGCTTTGGACTTTTAGCTTTGGATACATTCATGAATGGATATGGACGCATGGCTTGTATAGCGTTAGGATAACTTTAGAGTATTTGAAAGCTTGTGTGTATATTATTTTCAGGTATTCAAATGGGTTGAAGGGTTCAATTCTTAGAACACCCCGATTCTCGAATATTTGGAATGTGTAATATATTAAGATGGAAATTCAATCTTCATGACATTTTCATTTATGCATAAGTTTTTGTTTTGACTATTTTCTCATGTATCGGAATTGCACTAAATTGGGGAGGATTGTTATTAATTTAGTGTAATTGAGGGATTTGGTTATGACACTTGGATATGGGTTTGGAGGTACAGGGTGTACGCCTATTAAGTGAATGACATCCCGGACCCAAAAGCATTATAATAATTGATGGCTAGTATTGATTTTGTAATAATTGATTGACAATCTTTGATAATATAATTAAAACTTTTTTCTACATGAAATTTACAAGCATAAAACTTTGAAAATGATTGTGATTGTGAAAATGGAATGATCATGTGTAATACTAGAATGGAAAAATCAATAATGATTTAGAAAGTCTGCACACATTTCATTTCTAGAATTCACACTTAATATGTCATGCGTCAATTTCATTTTTTCAGTTCACATACAAAAAGTCATATTTGATAAACTATGCCATCTATGCTATTACTAGAGCTTGCCATATTATATATATATATATGCATATATGCATGCATGAGTTGCATGGAAGGAGTACGAGTAACAACACAACGTTGTGAACTTTTGTTCTCTCTTTGAATATAACATTCTTTGGGTGTCTTAGAAAGAGAAAGATACGTGAGAAAATATATACAAAACACGAAATACTCTATAGCGAACGAGTTCTAGATTTCTGCCAAAATCTAGAACATTACTCTTTGTATTATCCCAAAACAAAATTCGTATAACCCAGGCAGATAGGGTCGAATTGTTGTTTTCGGAAAGTGATATCACGATACAAAGATATATCCGGTTATTGATTTCTTACCCTTGTAACTTGAAATTCCCCAACATCATCTATATATATAATTTTGAGTAGATATATTTTTTTTCAAGTGAATTTGGATGCCTTGGTGCATTACAGGGAAGTTCTCCCTTGACAGTCGCTCACAATTACTCATTTCTTTGATTAGTGTAAACACTGCCAAAGGAGATTTGCCCCGTTGATACTAATAGGGTCTGAATGAATTATTATAATTAGCAAATAACTAAAATGTCACTTTCATGTGTTGATAATAATATAGTATCTGAAAGAGAAATTTGGCACCTATAATATAAGGGGAATTGGCTCCATCTTAAGTAGCAGAAGTACAAAAAAGATACAGATCGAAGAGAGCGAAGCAGAACTGGCATATATGGATCCTAATCCCCACATTAATCAAAGGTTAGTCAAATTTATTATTATTATTACTATTATTATTATTAATTTTTTAACAAAAAGTTAATAATTAGTAGTTAGCATTTGAAACACAATAGTGACATCCAATTGGGCAATATGCAGTGCTCGAACCACGTATGTCTGGAGATGAAAAAATACCACAAAACACCTACACGGCCATGAACAATTCAATGCTAAAAACATAATAAAATTAATATGCATACATGATATGAGAGGACCCCTATTTTGAAAACCAATTTTTTTCTTAAGAACCTTGAGAACTCTTAAGTTATGTATTGAATCACATGTTCTTTTTGTTCATTCACATGTAAAACGCTATAAAAATATAAGTTGCAGAAGAAAAAAAAAATTTAAAACCTTATATATAGTCGTTTATTCACACGTAAACCAAAAAGTGAACATATTTATTCATAAGTTCACAAAAGACTATTTTGAAGGTTTTTATAAAAAGTTTATTCTACAACATACTTTTTTATATCATTTCACATGTGAATGATAAAAAAAAAAACATGTAATCTAATACATATTTAAGAGTTCTCATGATTTTGACAAAAAATGGTTCTCGATATATGTCTAATGTATTTGGTGGTTTTAGGTTGTTGTATGTGGCATTTTATGCCATTTTTGTAGGGATTGTGGGAATACTAGTACAAGCAATAGTTCAACTTACCGAATCTACCACAAATAACAAGTTATTCATAGGAATTTCCTTGGCGACTTTAGTCATGAATTTTGTTGCATCAATATGGGTATTTTCTGATCCCAACGATGATATGCAAAACAAACGCTGGAAAGCCATGATATTCGAAATCATTTTTATATTTACCGGGGTATTGTCTCCTTATCTAGCGTTCTATGTGCTCCTACCGCAATGGATCACTTGGCACGGTTTTGCCATCATATGCGTTATGTTGACCTTCGGAAAAGGTTGTAACATGGTATCAATCATGCTCACTTGGTTTTATCAAAAAATGGTCATTGTTAGCAAGTTTGCGACTTCAAAGTTCTATGTTAGCTTTGAGTTGCCAACGGATATTGGTGTCAATCAAGAACCATGCAATACATAGCAACATGGACTATATATTGTTTGTAATTTTTCGGCTGTCATACTATTTTTATTGATCGATCAATCTTTGGAATATTCGGTGTTTATAAAAATAATATAATAAAACAAAAAATGAACAAAGACTTATATATCTCTCTTATTATTTTTATTTTTATATAAAGCACGAGTGGGCAATGAACCAATGTAAGAAACAAATATTTCAAGTGAGTTATGGGCCACTGCGCAAACATATACATTGGGCTCATTGGGCCAAGCACTGGCTAAATGGAAAGCCTTTCTTTTTAAAATAAATAAATAAATACTTGGTGAAAAGTTATTTTGAGGACTTTTTTTTGCGAGAAACTTTGAAAACTTTTCAAATCAAACCCAACCGATGATTATTTTTTACATGAAAATTGTTTTTTTATTGTTTTCTGAATAACTTATGTGTAATTTTGAAGTTTATAATTGTGTGGAGGCATGAATTATCATCCGTTATACAATTATATGGAGATTTGGATTCTTGATCACATGTGCACGAATATTGCTATGATCACATGTGATCGACTTGCATACATGTGATCATAGCAATATTCGTGCACATATGATTAAGAATTCAAATCTCCACATAATTGTATAACGAATGACAACCATGGTCCACACAATTATAAACTTCAAAATTACACATAAGTTATTCAGAAAACAATCAAAAAACAATTTTCATGTAAAGAATAATCATCGGTTGGGCTTGATTTGAAAAGTTCTCAAAGGTTCTCAAAAAAAAAAGAGTTCTCAAAATAACTTTACCCTAAATACTCGTATATAAAATAAAAAATGTTCAGATGTTCCCAAACTATTAATAATTTTTTTAGCCACAAATCTTAATCTCAAACTTAAAGCAACTGGCCTAATCTCAATTGGTCAATCATAGATCTCAATTTCTAAAAATTTTTCTAATAAACATGTGACTAAATCCATACAATTATATCCGCATAAAAACCCAAACTCATACGATTGTTTCAAAATTTCACTCTTTTCCTTCTATTGTTAAAAATATATATTACTCTTTTTAAAAAAAAACCTATGTTATTAATGCAATTGTGTTTAAAAGCATTAGTGAGCTTTTTGAGTTTTGTTCCTTCGAATGGGTCAACCTTTGCAGGGTTGATGTTAATGCATCTTTTGGTATATCATACTTTATGTAACTAAAAGGGTGTCGCGCGTTGCAGCGACAAAGATTAATAATGTGTGAGATGTCGTAATAGTAATACAAGTTGTTTAGGTTACTTTCATGAGATGCAACGATGAGGCATTCAACCGTGGATATCATTTTAAATATGATGCAAAATTAATAAAGTGCAAAAATTAACTATTTTAAATATATTTGTTAGGGTTATTTAAGAGTAGTTTGGGTAAAAGTGTTAAATTTCTAAAATAAAGAGACCAATTTGTTTTATAAATGATTATAGATACTACAAATTTTGCATTAGTTATTCTTAATTGTATGTTCGAAGAGAAGTATTCGTAAAATATAAGTTTTTAAATATATGCTTACATATATAATAATTATATGCATGTATATGTATTTGAGATTTGAGTATTTTTAATAATAATAAACACGCATTTTACAACTTCGGCATTTTGAAATGGATTTCCTCTAAAAGTTATCCAAAACTTTCAAACAAGGTCCTCAGGATTATTATTTAAAGTTTCTTTTGAAAGGCATTGTTGAATTGTTTGGTATAACAGAGGTAATAAAACTGTCTACTCAACAACAATTTGTTATTTTACTAAATTTGTTGTCGACGTCACAACATTTTAATGTATCCATTCATATATTATAACCTACTACATGTGGTGTTGTTGGTAAATTAAGTTGAGATCAAGTATAAAATCTCCAGTCTTAGATATTTCAAATGATACAAATATCTTTTAGAAACATATATGTAAATCTTATTTTGTAAATGTTGTAAATAAGTTGTGTATTTGACACTAGTCTAAAATCTAGTTTTAATTAAAAGGTCACGTATTTTTCATAAACTAACTCTAATTATTAGTGTTTCTTAAGAAAAGAAAAATTATATATTTAATAAAACAAAAGATTCACACCAAAAGTCTTACTCACAAAATCATCGATATGTCGTATCATGTTGTAAATCAACGATGACTTATAATTGTGTAAATCAACTGTTAATGATATGACTTTGAATCAAAAACATGTCTAATATTTTTTTTAGCAATAAATGACGAGTGCAATTCATTTTTCATATTTTGATTGTACAACTATCATGATTAAATTATTATGATAATTATTAAATTAATATTTTAGGTCGATATTTCAATTTTTTTCTCTAACATATGAACAAGTTTGAGCTTTCCTACCTACTTTATGAATATATCGTGACTTTCAACAGGGAACAATGAGTTAGAAGAATAAGATATTTTGGGTTTATATTTTTTGGAAAGGTGGTAGCTGATAAATGAATATCATCTCTACACGGATGCGTCCATTTCGTTTTGACTCCCGACAACGCTCTAAAGAGCTTGTTCTTCATATGTTAAATAGGTATATAGGTATAATGTTGCTAAGATCCTCTTGTATTGAAAGGTAAAGGGTTATACAAATGAAATCTAATTTATTTTAGAGAAATCATCACAAATCGTCCATGTGGTTTTCTCGATTCGTATTTTCGTCCTTGAACTTTTTTTTTATCACCAAGCGTCCCTGTACTTTTCCATTTCATTGCCAGATGTCCATGAGCAAAACGTCCATCCAATTTGTGCCGTTAAGCCCCTCACGTGCTTGCCACGTGAGGGTAAAATCGTCCACTATCACTCAATACAAACCACAGGGACTATTTCTCGATATATATATATATATACTCAATAACTCTAAACCCTAAAATAATTTTTCCCCAAAATAATTTTCCCCAAAATCATTTCCCCCTAAATAATAAACCCGATCCAACCCTAAAAACAATCGGCCATTAAAAACCGAATAACAACGATTTGAATCCCTAATTTCAGTCAATATGGTTGATGATGATGAAACCCCTCCCATTGATGGAAACGGAGTAGAACTGTTTAGACCCAAAGATTTCCAAGATGATCAATGGAACTTATTACTTGACAACTATGGTAAGGTTTCATCATGTCTCTGCATTTTATTATGATTAATAACATAAATTTGTTTACTTTATACTTATATATGTATTTTTCCATTCACAGAGAAATATACGAATTTAATTTCAATAATCATCCATTATGGTGGGGTTTTCACAAGTTCTCCTGGCAGAGAGTATATTTTTGGTGGTGAGGTAATAGTGGATTATATTGATAGTGATCACTTTTCAGTTCATGAATTTAATTACATTGTTAGGAAATTACCATATGATGAAAAGGAAATCATATACTATCATTTTCTAAAACCAGACACAAAGGATTTAGATAATGGTCTGCTACCATTTGGAAGTGATGATGATGTGATAAAAATGATTGGTTATGTTAAAAGATCACTTAGACTGTTTCATATTTACATTGAGCATAAAATATCCATTGTGGGAACAAATATGCAATCTAATGTTGTTATTGAAGAGGTAGAACATGATGATGTACTTGTTGTAGAGAAACCTATGAGTTTTAGGAGGCTTTTGTTAGAAGGTGTTCAAGAAAGTTGTGAAAATCCTAGTTTCAATGTTGATACTGCTGAATATGATGTAGGAGGTCCTAGTATGAATGTTGAAACTACTCAAAATGTGGAAACTGGACATGAGCATGTAGGAGGTCCTAGTGTTGAAACTGCTCAAAATGTGGAAACTGAACATGAGCATGTATGAGGTTCTGTTTAAGACACATTCATGAAAACTTGAAAGCTCATTTCAAGTGTGGAGAAGTTTACAAGGACATTTTGTGGAAATGTGCAACCTCAACAACTGTACCAGAATTTGAACATGCAATGGCTGAGATCAACAGATTAAGCAACAGAGTACATAACTGGTTGAGAGCAATTCCACCAAAGCATTGGGTCAGGGCTTATTTTTCAAGTAAATTCACTCTTATTTAACTACTTAATTGGTTAAGGAAACATGAATTTAGAACTGTTTATTTAGTAATTGATATATTTGTACAGGGAGAGCACACTATGATATATTATTGAATAATATATGTAAATCCTTTAATAGTAAATTAGTAGATGGCAGAGAAAGGCCAATAATCACTTGTTTTGAGTATATCAGGGAGTACATGATGAGAAGAATTGCATTAGTTCAAAAAGTTATTGATAAGTCTAAGGGACCTCTAACCCCTACTGCAACTGAGATTTTTGAGGTAACAAAAGCAGAAGCCCATAAGTATAATGTAGTGTTTAATGGGACAGATCAATACCAAGTTAGTGGTCCATGGCAAGACCAAGCAGTTGTTAACATGACTGGGAAGAGTTGTAGCTGTAGGAAATGGGAGTTAACTGGACTACCTTGCAAGCATGTTGTAGTTGCTCTTATGAACATGGATGATAATGGTAACAAAATTGGGAGTCTAGAAGATTGGGTTCACATGGCTTACAGATTGGAGACATGGAGGGAGGTATATCATGAAAAGATTAACCCCTGCACTGGTGTGTTTACATGGCCTATAAGTAACTGTCCAACAAAACTGTTACCACCATATCATAAAACACAAGTAGGAAGACCTTGTAAGAAAAGAAAGAAGAGTGCTGGGAAAAGTTCAAAGCCAATGGTGAAAGAAGGTAAGCTTTCTAGGCAAGGAAAAACTGTGACATGTCAAAAGTGTAAGCAAATGGGGCACAATTCTAAGACATGCAAGGGTCAAAGGCAAGCATCATCATCACAACCAACTAAATCCAAGAAAAGAAAGCAGCCTGGTCAATCTCAAAGGTGAAATTTACATAATGCTTTTTACTTTTAGTTTTGTAATTGTAATGTGCTCATTTTTAGTTGTGTAATTGTACCTGTAAATATCTCATTCTTGCAGTTCAAAAATGAATGATGGTGGTAGTCAACCAACTCAGCCAAGTCAAGCAGCACAACCAAGTCAATCAACACAACCACCTCAACCAACACAACCAAGTCAAGCTAGTAATAATGTGGTTGCTGCTCCTCCTACTAGTTTTCAAAGATGCATGGGAGAAAGTCCAAGGAAAATTAGGAAGTTTTCTGGCACCAAATGGGTAAACTAAGTCAAGCAAACTGATGCCACTTTAGCTTTTGAAAAAACTTGTCTTGTTGTTTTATGTATTCTGGTATTCTGCAAAGACTTATGTAGTATTTGATTTGGTATGACTTTTGTAATTCTGGTATGACTTTGGTATTCTGGTGCCACTTTACTTTTGGAATTCTGGTATGACAACTCTATGGTTTTGAAGATGAATGTATGGTATTAATGCTTAATGTATGGCTTTTGTTTTCTGCTATGACCATGTTTTTTTGCCAATATATATGTTGAAACATGTTAAAAATGCTAGAATTTTGCTAGATTTTTTTTGCTAATATATATGTTTTCTGGTAGAACTGTTTTCTGCAAACACTACTTCAGATACAATACATAACACTAAATACCAAATACAGACACTGCTGCAAACACCATTTTATTTCAATATTTCCATTTCATAACCATTAGATTTCCATTTCATAACTATTCAATATTCTACAAACACTACTTCAGAAACAATACATAACACTACATACCAAATACAAACACTACTGCAAACACCATTTCATTTCAATATTTCCATTTTATAACCATTCATTATTTTGCAAACACTACTTCAGAAACACTACATAACACATCTTTCAGATGCAAAATAGGATGACAAAGAGAAACAACAACCAACTACATACTAAATACATCTTCAATCTCGATACTTCTTGTTCTCTTCTACGTAATGTTGCTTCAAGGTTGTTTTTTGCTCTTAATAACCCGGGAATTATCTCGACAGCCCTGTAGCACATAGCAGGATCGACCCATTGAAAAAACCCACAACTATTTACCTTGGAAGAACAACCATAAAACCTCCTACCTGGGTTACGAGGGGTCCATGATGTTCGAAGTGTTGCTGTATTATTTCCACACGAACAATAGATCATGATTTGTGATAATTTCTATTAATAAGAGTATGAGAAAGATATGATTTTTTTTGGAGGGGGGGGGGTGAGAAAGATATATTTGGGAGGAAAAAGATTTTGGGGGGAAATGATTTTGGGGGGAATCTCTTATATATATATCGATGATGTAGTCCCTGTGGTTTGTATTGAGTGATAATGGACGATTTTACCCTCACGTGGCAAGCACGTGAGGGGCTTAACGACACAAATTGGATGGACGTTTGGCTCAGGGACATCTGGCAATGAAATGGAAAAACACAGGGACGTTTGGTGATAAAAAAAAGTCCAGGGACGAATATACGAATCGAGAAAACCACAGGGACTATTTGTGATAATTTCTCTTTATTTTATTATAAATAAATTGTGACAATTTAGTAAGTCTTTTAATAAAAATTTGTATATTCTTAATTCAATGACAAACATATTATACCATTTAATGAAATATAATATTTTTAATTAAAAGGTATTGCATTTGTAATTACATAAATATGGGATCTAAATAATAGAGGAAATGAACGATGTAGTTAGTGTAAGAGTAATTTTAAAAAGTGATGAAATGAACAATATAGTTAGTTACGAAAGTTGTTGATTATGCTATAGTGGTGATACACTATAACTACAACTTTGGTACATCATACTCTCATCATAGTATAACTTTCGTGTATTATTTATATAAATACTTAAATATAATAGTTAATTTGTATATAATCAAGATTTATTAACTTTTACTAGCATGATACACGCACATTACGACGGATACCATAGTTCAGGCTTCTTATATCGCGATAAAAAAAAAAGTAAACATGGATAATCAATTAAGCAATATCATACGATAATGTGTATTTTGTTTATGAGAATTATTGTTAAATATATCAAGCTAGTGATTATCAAAACAATGAAAAAATATTTGAAAAAAAGTTGGTCGTCTAAAAATTGTTGCTAAAAAAAGGGTTGCATTTACATAATTATGTGAAAGAAGAAAGATTTAAGGAATTAAAAAATTGATAATCAATTAAAAAAATTAATTAGATGATAAATTGATATAAGAGTGTAAGAGAGATAGGCGCGCACAATTGTTCACATCGTATTTTGTTTTTTCTAATTGGTCTATAAGGACAATTTTAACATTTCATCCTTAACTTTCAACGGGGCTATTTACTTTAATAAGAAGTATAGAAAAAAATATTATATTCTAAAATGGTATACCACAATCATCAAATAAATTTATGTTCAAAAAAGGAAATAAATAAATTGATATTAAAATTACAATTAAGCAATATATTAGATATTTTTAATTGTTAAATTGAATTTAGTAATTGATTTAAATTCTATATAACATGTTATATATAGATAACTAAATAACTTTAACTATATATTTTCTTTTTCCTTTCTTTTTTTAACTATAGTAAATGATTTAAATTCTATATATTTTCTATTATTGGACCAAATACTTGGGTAAACTATCGATCGTCAATCAAGGGACTGTTTGTTATTGCGATTCTAAAATAAAATCTGTTTTTTCAAAATAGATTATGTGTTTTTAAAATTGCGTTTTAAAAAAGCATGCAGATATATGATTCTTCAAAACTACGTTTTCATAGCCGATAATCACCTTTTCATACAAACACCTTTTTAGATTATCTACGTTTTACAAACGTAATAATCAGATACTCACTTTATAACGCAATCTCATACACCTTCTAAATACAAACTCAATTGGTACAACTACGTAACACATAATATGTGACCTATCAATTACATTTATCCACCACTAAACGTCACCTTAAATTTTAAAAAGCCAAAATAAACCATTTCTCAATCAAAACGGTATTTTGGATCACTTAAAATAATAATCCGTAACTTCATATATAAATTTCCAACATGTTTCAAGGTAAATACAAAAGAATACTTATATTCAACTTGGAAGACACTAATATATTGTACATTTAGCAATCTGACGAAGGTAAGAGAGCGGATTAAATGCCAAAGTCATAGTGGTGAATGAATTTAATACTTTGAGGTCCTTTTCAAATTGGAGTATAGTATTGTATAATTTGTATTATATTATTGAAATTAACTAATCCTTTCACTCTCTCCTTTCTTTGTTTTTGTATTTATTTCGACATCTTCTTGCACGTCCTTTATATAATATCCAATGCCCGCCTGTCTACACTATGGACCCATATATTTAATTTGGACCACCCCATTCTTTCATCATGCACCTTCCCCCAATCTTACTTCTAACATTTTTCTTCCTTAATTTCTCACACACATACAACTTCTCTCATTCATCCAATTGAGCCATCAATTAATATTCTAGCTATTGTACATATATATAAAGGCATATACACCAAGGTCAAATATCAAAAAGCTAGCTAGCTAGGTCTTGAAGATTAATTAGAAGTATAAAACCATTGGAAAGTTTTTCAATCATGAAACATGGATATATTAGTTCGATGATGGCTGATAATCACGAAGACGACGACCATGACTACTCACCAGAAAATAGTGAAGATTCGCCGTCTTTTAGTATATTAAACGATTCCAAGACCACTTCAAGCTCAGCATCCCCTAAAAGAAGGTTAGTTAATTAATTTTCCTTGACACGTATATAGTTTGATGTAATTAATTAAATTCGGTTAGCCTGAATTGAGCTAAATATATAATTGTCAAGGATTCCAATCGGAATATCAAATGTTGTAACAAATTAACCTTGATGGGGTTTAATACAGTAGACGAAACTTGAATAAACGAGTTGTCACGGTGCCAATAAAAGAAATTGAAGGATCTCGGCTTAAGGGTGAGACGAATGCTCCTCCTTCGGATGCTTGGGCATGGAGAAAATATGGCCAGAAACCCATCAAAGGCTCGCCCTACCCTCGGTACGTTAACACTTCAAAATTCTACAGAGTTAACTAGTTTGTGTTAATTGTATATGCATTTTCATTATAGAAATAATAAATACAACTAATTAATAATCATAGAAATCTTATATATTATTTTTGTGTTAAAGTGAACTTTCTTTCTACGATTAATTCTAGTATATTGATGAAGCTAGAGTATATATATGATCATCCTCAATATACAAATAAAGATATATATATATATATATTTATATAAAGATAAAGATAAAGAATTTGTTCAGAAATCTTTGGAGAAAGATGTTATATCCTTAGTAAAATATTCATTTGAAAACTAAATTTTCTGTGAAAATTAGAAAACTGTCAAAACACACTGTGATCTGAATTTAACACAATGTGTTTTAATTGTGTCTTTATAGAACACAATGTGTTTTTATTGTGTAATCTAAAATACGTTGTGTTAAGTTTTAAATCACAGTGTGTTTTTATAGCGTTGTAAAACAGAAAATTGTTCAAACACACTGTGATATAAACTTAACACAATGTGTTTTTGAAAAACATATTAAAAACACATAGTGTTAAATTAAGATCACAGTGTGTTTTGGTCAATTTTCTAGTTTTCACGAAAATTTTCGTTTTCAAATGATCAAAACCCTATATTCTTAAATCATAAATCAATGCCCATGAATGTGTATTTCATTTTATTTATCGAGAACTAAGAATTAATTATGCGTGAAAGAAAAAATAAAAAATCATAGTCGTATCTATTGAATTGTAAGTTCATGAAAATCTATATATGTTTTTACATTTTACAGTAGTAGTATAATAGTTAAGGTATTTTTCTTTCTTTCTTTAAAAAGCAGCAACGGATAAATAGCTAACACCCTCATGCGGATGTGCTCACCCTGATTCGACTCCTAGCAATACCCTAAAGGGTTTGCTCCCCATGTACTTAGATGGGTATAGCATTGCTAAGGCCCCTCACCACATTTGCATGTGGCAAGATTCGAATCTGAGACCCCCCAGGAGGAAACCACATTGTGGAATACCCCCTGACAACTGAGCTAACACCCCAATGGCTAAGATGATCAACTGGCTGAAGTCATCCATAGTTTTACCTCAGTTCATGGGTTCAACTCTCTAGAGTGACATTCCTGAGGGTTTTTCCTTTGACTCGCCTATAATGGCTTATGGTCTACATTTTGTAGTCTAGAATACATATAGGTTTCATCAATATACGGTGAAGTGTCCCTTGATGTCGAATACCGACTGTTATTAAAAAAAAGTTATATCACATTGTCTCTTTTAACTCTTAAAAGATATATTTGTTATATCGTATATTATATTTCAATTCCCAAGTCTCAACGTTGGTTAACAATTTTTAATTGTAGATTTTTTTGAAAGTCGTTATCATACAATTGAATATAGTATATAGATATATAGATAGATATAAATATAAATAAATATAGCGTATGTATCATTTATATTAATAAATAAATTGGCGTGATGTTTACAAGATGCTAATGCCTAGACAAATTAAACGACAAAGAAAGTAATAATTTTCCTTTAAGGAAAAATGTTAGCTGTTAGTAGTAATTAAAAATATTAATCTTAACAATATCTTAAATTCTTGACTATATCTTAATGTTAGCTGTTAGTAGTAATTAAAAATATTAATCTTAACTATATCTTAAATTCTTGACTATATCTTAATGTTAGCTGTTAGTAGTAATTATAAATAATCTTGACAATGTCTTAATTTCTTTTTTATTTTGGCAGTGGTTATTATAGATGTAGTAGTTCAAAAGGATGTCCAGCAAGAAAACAAGTTGAAAGAAACCGAGTCGACCCTACTATGGTCATAGTGACATATTCATGCGATCACAACCATTCTTGGCCGGCTTCTAGAAACAACCGAAACTCAATCGCATCCCCGCCACCACCACCACCAGTCGATGAGACAAATTCGAACACCACCAACGAGGAGCAAGAGACCGAGGATCACCCACACTTGCAATCAAAAACAAATCAAAACAAGGATTTTACGAGCATTGATGTAGTAGGGCATGGTTCGCCTTTTGTAACATCTATAGATCATCAATTTGAGTGGTTTTCGGATTTGGAATCTCCTTCATCAACTATGCTAGAAAGTCCTTTGATGGTTGGAGACATAGTTCGTGACGCTGATATGGCAATGATATTCTCGATACGAGAAGAAGACGAGTCATTATTCGCCGATCTTGGTGAATTGCCCGAATGCACGACTGTTTTTAAGCCAAGAGAAATAATAAACCAAGATTATATCACCGGTGGTCATGCAACTAATTGGCCCCGTGGTGTGGGACAAATAAAAGGATGGTGACAAAATGTGATAGGCAACATTTTTTAGTCACAAACAAAAAAAAAAAAACAATTTGTCCTTTACTGTATTCGAAAAAGTCATAAAGGATTTGCGTACAGTGCGCTTGAAGATACAAAAGAAACAATTTTATAATCTTGATTTTTTTTTTTCGATCTCCCATTTAATCCTTAGATATTCATTGATTTTAGTGTCTAAATAACGAATAAAAAGCTGGAGATTCTATTGGAGAGAAAGTTTGTCTTGACATGTGTGTGTGCGCGCGCTATTTCAATACTTGTTTGGTACTTTGTTTCTAACGTAATTTTTCTTTGCATGGCACTTTAACTATACATAAAGGGATATATACCATGTCCCATTTATTTATTTGATTTTTGTTGCCATGTATCGCAGCATGTTGGAATAAACCAACAAATCTTAAACTTTAAAGCAAATCAAACTACAAAGAAAATCAATAAGAAGTTTTCCAAAAACTAGCCTTGTTTATTAACCAAGTAATTTTCGGCTTACATTGGAATAATTGGGGTGTCTCCAATCAGCATCCCCCCTCCTCCTTTTATAGAGGAGGGGGAACATCCTAGTCTAATTACAATATGGAAACTTTCCTAGACTTTCTATAAATCGCTTTTCTTTGTATTGCACTCCAAGCTAAACGGTTTCCTAATTCTAGTCTTATAACATTACCATATATTAATCCTAGCCCTACATAGAATAATAAATTTACTAATATTATTTTACAATCTCCACCTTATTAGCAAATTTCCATGTAGTATCAACTGACTTCAATCCCTCGCATCTTCAACCAACGTGAGCCCTTGAATCCTGGAAGAACCTTCCAGTCACACCCATCTCGTCTATACATCCAGCTTCCCTTGATTGCATCCTATAGATGCCTTGTTCCAAGTCTTGTCCCTTGTCTTTCCATCCATTACCAATCAAGTCCAATGTAGTCTTTGTATTCACGTGCTTATTACCAGAAGTATTTTATCTCGAGTTCACTTTCTGTTTTTTTCCACGTTACAAGCCGCTACATCAATACTTGTTTTCCTCGACCGTGTAAACGTCACCGCTTGCTTTCCTCGTCTGTTCAAAATAAGTTGATCTTGACGACCTTGAGATGATGTTTGCTCGACCCTATCACCTTGATCATTTTTCAACTCATGACCAATCTTAGGCAGCTCCACCTCAAGCTGAACACGTTTGTTACCGCGTACACCTCGAACTCTTGTACCGTTCACCTGTACACCAAACGCTAGTGCCTTACCATCCAATGTATAAACATTGTTTTAATTTCCTCCAGAGTTCTTGTTAGCACTACCAAGAAACTCTTGATCACCTGTAACATGTCGTGTAACATCCTTATAGTATCCTTGTAAATCGTATACCTTTAGAAAACCCTAAAAACGATTATACAAACACCCCAATCACCTTTTTGTACTTTGCGGATCAAGTTAACTCCCCACAAACACCTTCAAGAAACCAAGAACTCTACAATCAATTAAAACCTTGAAAATCACCTTCAAGATGGATTATATACCGAATTCTCAAACCCGTATTTTTGAAGCTTGAAGTTTCACCTATCAAATCCGTTTGAAGCTTGAACCTTGTCGTACTAATACTTTGCAATAAGAACCTTAATAAACCGAAGAAACTTGCAAAAAACCCCGACAAACATAAGCCTTCAAACCCTTGACAAAAATCTGCTTTAAACTGAAATTCACAGATTCTGGACAGCAACTTCGATAGCTTGTATCTCTCTCTTAGAACTTCTGATCGAAAATCCCTCCGGTAAAAATCTAGATCTATGGATCTTCAACCTCCAGTTAAAAATTTATATCGATCCAACGGTTAATTAACGAAGCCGCAAAAGCAATTTTCCCGCAGCTGCGCAGAAACCGACGAACCAAAACAAGAGAATACAAATTGTAGGGACTGTCTACCTTTGAGTCGATCTAGCTTCAAGACACCAACGTAACGAGGCTCTGATAACAATTGTTGGAATAAACCAACAAACCTTAAAGCAAATCAAACTACAAAGAAAACCAAGAAGAAGTTCCCCGAAAACTAGCCTTGTTTATTAACCAAGTGATTTTCGGCTTACATTGGAATGATTGGGGTGTCTCCAATCAGCCTCCCCCCTCCTCCTTTTATAGAGGAGGGGGAACGTCCTAGTCTAATTACAATATGGAAACTTTCCTAGACTTTCTATAAATCGCTTTTCTTTGTATTGCACTCCAAGCTAAACGGTTTCCTAATTCTAGTCTTATAACATTACCATATATTAATCCTAGTCCTACATAGAATAATAAATTTACTAATATTATTTTACACAGCACTTCAACATTTTAGATATATCACGTTAAAAAACATTTTGCATTTGAAAACAGAATATTAGGGTTCAATTCTCACCGTAAAATGGCCAAAGGTCATCTAAGAACAATATTTTTCTCTTTAGATATAGGTATGACGTGACTCTAATACCTATGTAATAAACCGGTTAAATCCGGTTAATGTCGTACACGATGAACATTATGTATAGTACATAGGTACATTTGTGCATATAATATAGTATTTTTCATCTGAGACACTAATCTCAAAGGTTCAGTTTAACAAAAACCAATTGGTATCCGGCTAATTAACTATTTAACCCGTAATCCATTATACAAATTAGACAGAATATTAATATATACTTACATACAATTAACAGAACTTAAGTATGTTATATATACCATTTGTGTATAGTTAATTACATTCTAATGCTCTAATTCCTATATAAAATCCATACAAGGAAAAAAAGTTTTTTTCTGATGCAAGTTTTATGATTCATTATTAGCATTTATATTATAAATATAATATAATGAAAGTTACAATCTTTTTATATATGTTAACAAAATCTAAAATTTATTATGGAAACATAACTTAATGGTTGATTATATTCATCATAATAATCCAATGGATAGAAATTATTTTGGAGGGATTAGTATCCTGAAATGTAACAAACTTTGGACGAATGTCTATAGTAGAAAATAACTAAAGTCGTGTGTATTGTATGTGAACAATTCGAAATTATGTTTTTAGTATGTAAAAAAAACATACGTAGCAACCATATATAGCTGTCACTTGTTATATTTTAATTGGTCGGATATTTTCTTACATACAATAAGCATAATTTCGAGTTGTTTACATACAATACACACGACTTTAGTTATTTCAATTCCTTCTATAGACATTCGTCCAAAATTTGTTACATTCCAGGATGTTAATCCCTATTTTGGAACATAATTTAGCTAATGGTTGTGCTTAAACATGAAGGAATTAAGAACGTTCTTTTATTATTATCAGAAGATTGGATGATATTTCCTCCGAATACTTGTAATGGCTCATTGTTAATATCTTGTTGTCTAGGGTACGTGCAAAGCTTCACCATTATATGGTGAGGTTTTTTTTGGCCTGATGTCGTATACCAACTAAATTTTAAAAGAAAATTGTATATTTCTTGATTGTTATTAATTCAGTATAGAAAAGGAAAAGTTATTTGTTAGTTTCCGTTATTATCGATATAACTGATAGTTTTTGGATGTTTTGATTTGGTTTAGTTTAAGTGTTTATGTGGTTGCTAATTAATTATTGTCTTTAAAATAAAAGGTTTTCAAGCAAACATATATAGCTGGATTTGTTTTTATTCGGGTATCTTAATTATAAGGTTGTTGTACATTATCATTATGACAAATATAATTATCATTAGCATCATATACTGTTTATTTTATATTATCAATATTAGCTAATTGTGTTACTTAGCATAGTTTAGTATAGATTAATGAAAATTATTAGTTAACCACTATCATATAATAACAAAACATTGTATAGTTGGTAAGGACTACTTCAATGAGCAGCCACAGCAAGTGGCGCGTATGGCGTATCGCAATTTTTTAATACATAATAAAGAAAAAAATGTGAAGACTTGTCCAAGGGCACTTTGGTTAACCATCAGCGAGCTAGTAGATGCGGCGTGGGCTCATCGGTTAAATTTTCAATGGGCCTTACTTTGATTAAAGAAAACTGTTCTCTCTTAAAATTAACACCTATATAACAGTTGGTTTTAAATCTTTTTATATTTTTGGGTTGCTAAATACAGTTCTTAGGGATGTATTTAAGGTGCATAAATTGTTTATACATTTACTATGAAAATCAGGGGCGGACTATTAATATAGAAGGTACAAGTTTTTTTATGCACGTTAAATACAACCCTTAAGACTGTATTTAGCATTTCCCTTATATTTTTACTAATACAACAAAAAAAAATTAATTAAATACAATTCTCTTGAATCAATTACTTAAAGCTTGAGAATATTTGACTGTCATATATCTAAACTTAGATATATGATACATAACAGTCACATATTAATTTTTTTCATATTAATTATATTTTTTCTAACTTAATAATATTTCAAAATTCATTTGACATTTCTCATCATAGATTCATGGTGTATATATCAAAAAGAATGAAAATATATAGTTGTTATTTACGTAACTTTGTGTATATAACCTCTCACATCTTAATACTTTAATTCATAAAAAATTATGAAGGTTCAATCATTTATTCATCATATAATAAATATTAAAAAAGATTACAGAGTAATGTGTAAATAAATTTTATACCTAACTTAGACCATCTCCCCGTGGTATTTTCAATATTCTCAAGCATACTGGTCACTTCAGCAACACATCAACAAACTGTTACAATATATTAAACCAACATATTGAGCTCATTTTACCTCTAACCTAACATCCTAGAACTCAAATTACTCATGTCACATCATCATCCACATTAAATTAAAAACACATTATATTTACAGATACATATACTGACATATATTTTTTTTTAAAAAAGAGTTGACAGGGTGTTCAAAGTCGGATATCCGAAGTTTCGGATATCCGAATTTCGGATAGTGAATTTCAATATCCAAACACATATCCGAAATTCTGATATCCATCCGAAATTCAGGTATCCATCCGAAATCGGATATCCAAGCTATCCGAAATATCCGAATTTTTAGAAAATAATATAGATTTTCAAGTTTTTTCGGATATTAAATATAGATTTTTCGGATAACTTCGAATATTTTCGGGTAGTTTCCGACATTTTCGGATAGTTTCGGATATTTTTGGATAATAAAAAATAACATATTGAAATTTTTTTTAAAAAGTAAGGTCTTTGGATATTTCGGATATCCGAAATTTTCAAAAACTACTATCCGAATCTGAAATTTCGGATATCTGAAATTTCGGGTTTCCAATTTTTCGGATGAATTCGGATCGGATTTTCAGATATTCAGATAAAAGATTCGGATACGGATAGTTTTGAACACCCCAACCGATATTTACAATATGTTTTCAGTATGCCTCACAAACATATTGGTAGAAAATATTAGGCAACAAAGTGAACCTATAATGGTAGCATACGAGAAATTTTAGTATACATATTGGTGGCATATTGCCATTGGAGATGGCCTTAGATGATACCTATATAGTTATCCCAATTTTCTTATAATAATTTTATCAATATTCTAATCATATACTTGTATATATTCAATTTTCTTATAATAATTTTATTAATATTTTAAAGAAAATGATTTATCCTCCCAACAAATTAGCTTAAAAATCCTCCTAATAGCTTTAAAAAGTGACAGGTTGATGCCATTAATTCCTTTTCCTAATCTCACCCCTTAATTTTTCACATGTTACAATCCTATTAATTAAAAAAAAATTTAGGCTAATAAATTAAGAAGATTAATCATTACCCATATTCTACTCGTATAAACTAGAGTCTCCCAATTCATTTACAGTAACATTTCTCATCATGGTGGGTCCGACTTTCTTACGAATCTTTGAATGCGTCATCTGGATTGTCATTCATATTAATATTAATATTATATTGTATCTCGATTGTCAATGAATCTTCTTCCTTATCCTTAACAGCGTTGGATAAGGAACTTGAACTGTACTTTAGACCATGTGTAGCATATTAGCACTGATACTAATAGATCTGGAATTCTTATTACATAAAGCTAGTAGTTTAGATTGGAGGTAGCCCACTTGGTAGAGGCATATACCTCTTAAATTGGATGTTTTAGGTTCAATCCTAGTAGTAGTTTAAAATATTTGGTGTAAAGGATTCATTTATTGTTCAAAAAAAGTATAAAGATAGTAATTAATGGGTCAGAACTTAGATTAACCATATTGAGATGATATATTTGAATTGAAATACATAATTAATAATCCGTTTCTCTAATTGTTTTCTTTTGTAACTAGCTAACTAAACTCGGGTTTAATCCGGATCATCTAATTGAAAACTTTACAAATAGAAATACATAATTATCTATATTATTTGTTCATACACCCTTTGTTTAAAAAACTCTAACGATAACACTTTGTTTAGATATTTAAAATATGGGGTTAAAAGAGTAACATGTAAAAACATGAATTTAGTTAAACCTTATTAATAGGGAGATGACTCCACATTAACAAAATTAATATATATTAAGGATTCATGTAAGAAAATATTGAGAAGCCATGTAAGCAAAAGATGATGTCATGACAATTTTACTTTATTAATATAAGAGATTTAAGCTAATACCAATTACTTTAGTTAGACTTTATGAAAAACATTAGAGTTAATTATATTTTTCGTCCCTGTGGTTTGCACCAACTTTCAGGTATCATTCCTAACTTCACAAAATTACGTGTTTCATCCCTAAGTATGGAATTACGTTAACATATTTGGTCCACGACCCAAACGGACGTTAAGTCGTGGGTCACGTGAGATGCACACCATGGGCAACCTGGTCATTTACCTTGTGTCACACCCTTTAAAACCTCAACCACACAATAATAATCAAAAAAAATAAAAATAAATAAAAGTTGAAGAATTATTTCTCTCTCTCTCTTCTTTATCTTTCCTCCATCTCTTTCGTCTACTTTCTCCATCATCTCTATCTACACTCTATAGTAAAAAAAATTAGGTCTTTTTATATAAATGATAAATCATTATGGTTAATTGTTCATGTGGCTGTATAGCTATTATTCGGACCTCCTAGACAGATCGAAATCCAGGCAGAAGGTTTTATGCTTGTCCAAAAAGAGGATCGAATTGCAGGTTTATTGGTTGGTATGACCCAGTTATGTGTTCACGTTCGATTGAGATTATTCATGGTCTTCTAAGGTCTAAGAATGGACTTGAGCATCTACTTAGAAAGAAGAATGATGAAAACAAAGAAGTTAAAGATGTATTTTTTTTTCATGTATTGTTATTATAGTTCTCTTTTTGTTTTTCTAGTTTAAAATAATGTGGTTTAGTGTAATCTATACATTATGTAGTGTAAGTTTTCTGGTAATAAATGAAGAAAAAGAATGAGAATTTTATTTTGTGTAATATTGCAAGTTTTCTGGTAATGAATGAAGAAAAATATGGTAGATAACTGCATGGTCTTAATTGACCACAATTCATAAACAAATAACTAGAAATGCATACAAAGTAAATATGGTAAATAACTACATACAACATCTATCTTAATTGACCACAATTAAGAAAAAAATAACTAGAAAATGCATACAATGTAAATAACCAGAGAGTGGATTAAACACATACAAATACCATCCAAAGTTATACATAACTAAAACAAAGTCATTCATCATAACAAAGCCATCTAAAAGTCATACAAAAGATAGTGGCAGAAAAGTCATACATAAGTTAAACACATTGTTCAAAAGCATAGAAACATAAAAAGCATAAGTGCGGTCTTCACTTCTTGTTAGTCTTCTTGGTAGTCTTCTTGGCAGTCTTCTTGGTAACTTGTATCCCTTTTTCAGCTGCAATTTGTTTCTTTGTGAACCTGACTGGTGACTGAGGCATTACTTTTTCCACTGGTTGAGATTGAGCATGTAGCTGATTGGTTTGAGACTGGGTTGGGGTGTGAGTTGGTGGTGGTTGTGAGTAGGTTTGAGGTTGGGGCTGGACATTGGATTGAGTTGGTTGTGGTTGGTGTTGGGTTTGAGGTTGGGACTAGGTTGTAGTCACATTTGGTTGTGGTTGGGACTGGGTTGGAGTTGCATTTGGTTGTGGTTGGGACTGGTTTTCTGATGCATGTTGACTTGTTCCCATTCCTTGAGTCACTTGTTCACCTCCTTGTGCCCTTCTCCTTCTGCTACCTTGCCCTGCTTCTACATTTCCACCCTGACCCTTACAACTTCTTGAGTTATGGCCTAGATTACCACACAATCCACAAGTAACTGACTTCAGTCTCCTAGACAAACTACCAGAACCCTTAACCATTGGTTCCTCATCTAATGCCCTCTTTCTTTTTTTCTTTGGTCTGCCAACAGGATTATGATGGACTGGAGGGGTGATGGATATTGTTGCTTGAGACCTAGGCCACATGGATGACCCAGTAACACCTCTTATCTTGAAAGAATACACTTGTTTCCATGTAGATAGCCAATAACATGAGTTAACCCATGTTTCAGGAATGCTAACAGTCATACTATTGTTGGACATGTTG
Source organism: Erigeron canadensis (assembly GCF_010389155.1). NCBI lineage: Eukaryota > Viridiplantae > Streptophyta > Magnoliopsida > Asterales > Asteraceae > Erigeron > Erigeron canadensis. The sequence continues at coordinate 21,734,895 of NC_057764.1, forward strand.
TGTGCAGCAATGGCATGCTTACATGGCATACCTATTAACTCCCAATGCCTACAACTACAACTCTTTTCACTCACATCAACTACACATTGATCACCCCATGGACCACTGAATTGAAATCCTACTCCTCCATCCCAAATACATTTATACCTAGTTGCTTCTTTTTTTATATTCTCTAACAAATTAGTGGTTGTAGGAGTCAATGGACCAGTAGCTTTGTCTATCTCTAATTGTACTGTATTGTTCCTCTTCATCATGTATTCTCTAATGAACTCTAAGGATGTTTTTATTGGACTTTCCCTGGCCTTAAGTAACCTACTATTAAAAATCTCACAAAGATTATTCAATAAAACATCTGATTTTGCCCTCCCTGTTACATAATTATATATAATAGACACATAATATGAAATGTAATAATATTCATCAATCTTAATATTCAATAACTACCTATGAAGTGGGATCTTGACCAATGCCTAGGATGGATTTTTGATAGCCAGTCATAGCAAGGTTGGTTCAGCCTCCTCAACTCTTCCATTGCCCTTGTAAAATTGGGCTACTGTTGTAGTACTAGCAACTTTCCATAGTAAATCCTTGAATGCTTTGCCCCTCCATTGAAACTTCATGTTCTCATGAATGTGTTTCAAACAGTACCTATGCTCTGCACATGGGAACACCCTTGCAATTGCAGGTATAATACCCTGTAAATTAAAACACATAGTTATGTAAAAAAGTAACAACTATATATTGTATATGTTTGTGTTATATAAATTAAACAACAAAGTTAAAGATCTAACCTTTTGTCTATCTGTAATAAAGGTGAAGTTTGACTGTGGACACATATCCAAGTCTATCTGCAAGGTTGGTTTAGCTCTGAATGCCTCCATCCATGATATTCCAACGTCTAATTCCCTAGACAATTGCTCTTGAATTGCTCTTGGTGGGATCTCTGGGTTGCTTTCTGTTTTTTCAACAGCTTTATGGGAATCTTTTTTGGGAATCTTTTTTGATTTTTTCTGTTTTTTCAAACTTTCAGATTGTAAATTATGGCCACTTGCATTTCCTGTGGGGCCACTTGAAATGTTGGGCCACATGGTTTTGTTGGGCCAGTTGGTTATGTTGGGCCACTTGCAGACCCACTACATCCATTAAACCCACTTAAATCAAATTGTGGTAATGTGGTATTGTCCCCATGCACACAACTCTAATTCTTTCCTTGTCATTCTTCACCATCTTTAACTGCCTTCTAGTCTTCACAGAATGGTTCTTGATTAGATCTTTAATTTCTTTAGCAATACCAAATGTTTGTGTAACCCAAAAGGTTGAGTTATCATCCTTCCTATGCATCTTGGTTAGCTCTCTTAGCTTGCTAGCTCTAACACTTATTATGTCATTAGCTTCTTCATCAGAAGCACTATTGAATTCATCATTGTCTATAACACCAAGATCATCATTTTGGACATCTACATGAATGACCTCATTAGAATTATGTTGAATTGGTGTGTTACAACCCATGAACTCTACTTGGGGATCAATATGCAAGTTAAATTCCCCCGTATCAGCCTCAACCTCATCTATATCATTATCTTTATCAACTATATAATCACTATCATCATTGTCATCATCTCCACTTCCCTCACTCTTATCATCTCCACTGCCCTCACTCTCATACAAGCAATTGTTTCATTGACTACACCATTTCCCTTATCAATTACTTCATTGACAACATCTTTATCCACTGTTTCATTCAAAATACCCTTCCCCTTATCAACTGGTTCATTCACATTAGATGTGTCATTAATATCATCAAATGTTATATCATTAAGATCCACATCCTCAAACCTAGAAGAACTACCCTTTCAGTTCACAACTGGTTCTTCCCAATCTAACATTAATCTACGAGAACTACTGTTTTTTTGTTTAGAATTGATGAAAGCAGCTTCTTGATCACCTATTTCTTCTATGGTCACTTTCCCCTTTTTAAATGGTGACAAAAATTCAGTGCTTAAATTAGTGAATCCATGTTCAATGTAAACCACAACTTCATACAATCTTAATGAAGAAACAAACTTATGTAAAGCACGAACATCATCATCAGTACTTAATGGATGTAAACCACTATCTAGGTCACCTTTTGGGACTAAGAAATGATTGTACATTATTTGACCCTCTTTGTAACCTAATTTCAACATCATCTCATCCAACTCCATTACTGAAAATAAATCAACATCGACAAAATCAACGAATGTAACCTTACCCTTGTAATACGTTCTATCTGGCCACTCTGTAAAGGACCGACCATGGTTAATTTTTAGTGCGAACAAACCAGACTCATTTTCTGGAAAAAAAATAATATCATAAATATTAGGGTTTTATAATCTAAAATTAATATCATAAAAATTAGGGCTTTTAATATGTCTCAATATTTTCATAACTTTAAGTATTTTTAATAATTTTTAAAATTTTTAAACTTTAAATATTTAAAACACTCATCATACACAGGGTTTTTTAATCTAAAAATAATATCACAAAAATTAGGGTTTGTAATACTTTTTTTAATATTTTCATGATTTTTAACATTTATATTGATTTATATAAATTTTCAAACTTACAATATTTGAAACACTTACCATACACATGTGTGTAATCAACTCCATCTGTTATATCCTTATCTTCACGAATCCGCCACTCTGTTACAACCATTTTTGTTTTCTTTATCAGATTACCATGAGATTTGATGAAGTGTTTGTAAGATTTTGGAAGATTTTTGTTAATGGAGGGAAAATTTAGAGAGATAAAAAAGAGAGAGAGTTGGTAGGTGTGAAGTGAGAGACGGGTTTGATGATGGTAAGATATTAAAGGGTTTGTCACAAGAGAAATGACGAAGTTGCCCATGGTGTGCATCTCACGTGACCCACCTTTGGACTTCCGTTTGGGTCGTGGACCAAATATGTTAACGGAATTTCATACTTAGGGATGAAACACGTAATTTCGTGAAGTCATGGATGATACCAGAAAGTTGGTGCAAACCACAGGGACGAAAAATGTAATTAACTCAAAATATTAATCACAGTCTATACTTCATCAATGTAAGTTAACTTATATGAGTTAGTTGATGGATGCACCTTCAATATGAGACCTTCTGATAAAATATTAATCTTCAATCCTTGTTGTCTAGACAATTTGGCATCTGTCCCTGTAAGGCTTTGACCACTCGTTTATCTTGATTTACTTCACACGTTAGGTTTGGGGCGGTCTAGTGTTAGCCATTTAGCTCAATGATATTCGTTTGAAAAATGTATTATCGATTAGTCAGTAGTAGATCTAGGTTTTAAGTTCATGAGGGTCCTTAAGACCATAAAACGATAAGTTGGCCGACTCAACTAAAATAATGATATGATAAGTTCAGATCGGGTCACAAGAATTATGTGCATTTGATGAGATTTCGTGCAAATATTTTATAAAAACTACTAATACCTTTTAAGACATTGTTTCTCAATACGGATATCAGTTAAATAACCATTTTTAAATCGTTATACATTCGTATTCAATGACATTGAGTTTTAAAATATACGAGGGTTTAAAGCGCGTGAAATTATAATTGATTGCGCGTAGTAGGTTCATTTTAAAGGATTATGTTCATTGTTAGTGGGTAACATGACAATGATGCGTAACTGATCGAAAGATGTTGTGTTGTATGTAAGATGAAAGTTATAACGTGTATAGAATTGTGAAGAAAGAAATCAACGAAGTAAGGAACATTACTAATATATTGTTCTAGAACTTTAAAATCATATGTTGTTAAATGTCGATTAGAGAAAGTGTAACACTAAAATGTTAACAGAATGTTTTATGCTACTTCGGCTATCTATGGATATTTGCAATGCCCATTGCCACATCTTCTAAAATATCTGCATGCTGCAAGATCAAGCTCAATATATGGAGTTTCCGACATAGCTGCATTAAAATGTTCTGACTTTGATCCATCCAAACATGTTTTCGCCCAGTCATCCAAAATTGACCCATCCATTTTGCGATTTCTAAACAAATGAATCTAATACCTGAACTCGGAATACATGCGATCAACTTATCTTTTGAAGTTTCTTCTCCTTGTTATGAGCCCTTTTATAGAAGACTCTTAATAGTTCTCCATCCTCACCCTTCATTAGGTCCGTTAAAACTGCTAAAACATGCTCCCTTATGTGTACCACAAATCAGAAATTATAATAATTTCACATAAGAAAATTCATAATTACTCGTAAATTAAGTTTAACGAAGGTTTGATGATTTAAGGTTAGAAAATTCATACCAGTTTTGCCATTAAGTCATTTTACGTTATTTTCATTGTATATATTCATCCATTTGAATGTTTGATCCATAAGAGAGTAACCACTACGATATGTCAAAACAGCCACATGTACGATAATCCGACTCAATAATGCATTACGTATCACCTCTTGAACATGTGGTGATTCATCTCCTTCCTTTCTTTTTGTTCATGCTATACCCTATAAAAACATAAAAAGTTTCATTAGTTGTGGGTCATATAATGCGAAGTGAGTAAAAAATGAAAATAGCAACGGTAAATATCACAAAATGTAGATTACGCAGACCTTTTATTGATGGCTTGATCTCTTTCCATTGCACTAAGACCTTTCCTTTCAACTTCCTATCGAGTTTCAAAACTACCTTTGCAGCCCGTTATCTGCTCATGAACTCTTCCTAGGCAGGGTATTCGATGCTTTCAGTTATGTGTAGTTCTTCCAAAAGAACACAATAGAATATTATATTTTTTTAGTGGTAGATAATCGTATTGCTAATGACAAAATTTAACATCAAAATAACGGATTCCTTTGGAAAACTGGGGAAGAACATATCATTCAAATAAAAAATGACATACCTAGTTATAATTCAAATAATCAAAAATCAAAATACACAACTTACATCATTAAATAGATTAATGTATCGAAAGCTAATATATTTTAAGCAGAGGAATTGTAATGGTGCTTTTCTTCTTGTAAAACCCTTCACATTCATTATTATTCATACTTTAAAAAGCCCATGGAATGCCAACAAAAAGAAAAATACGGTCCTCAAGATTGTATATCTCATTAATATACAAAGCCATAGCAAATAACTCATCTTTGACATATAACATTATACACTATAATTAACACAAACCCTTTGAGTTCCCAACACTTTGACAAACCTTTTGAATTGCCAATCCTAACACACATTATTAACATGATTAAAGGAGAAATAAATTAAAAAGAAGAAATTAATATCATTATGAAGAGAGATTATTAGTTTCAAATTGATTCATGATTTAACTTTTATAATATATAAGGATAAGGATTTGTATATTGTTTTGATTAGGGACTACATTATGTTTTTAAGTTGTTTACATAGGATTATTAATAAACTTAAGTAGTAACACTAATTAATATGTTTACATAGGACTACATTATGTTTTTAAGTTGTTTACATAGGATCTTACAAAATTCATTATACTCCGTAAACAATATGTAGGCTTTTAAATTAAAGCTTAGTGAAAGACGATTGTAAAATAGTCCTTAGATACAAATTTCTTTAAAGGTAAAGGTATAAACTGAAACTTGTAATAATTTTGTGAGGTTAAACTAAAAAAAGTAATTAAATTGGTCTTCTTCCTAAATTGAAAACCTTCAATTAAATTTTCTAAGGAGCTTCCAATCTCAAATTGAGGGGTTCAAATAAAATCTATGCATGATCTTCTAGCAAAAATTAAATTCCAAGGGTGGTTCACTGAACTCCTAAACACAAGCTAGAACCGCCATTACGATTAGTGTAAAATTACTCCGACAAAAACAATTTCAAAGTTTCGATGAATGTATATACATTAGTTTTGAACTTTTTTCAAAATTAAATGATGTATATCGCGCTACAAAACAGTGATACATATTTTAACATGATTATTTGACCAAATTATGTTATACATTTTATAAGTAAAAGTAGCTAACTAAGGCCTTAGTTATTGGTAATTAACCATATCATAAGCCCGGTATTGTAAAAAATATAAATCGTTAACCATATCCCCTTATATATCGGGATTGTCTTTACTTTACTTATTTGGGACCAGTAATAGTTTTTGGTGATTATCGGAATTGAAATCGAGACGGTATTGTAAAAAACGGTAGTTTGGGGGATTTTTCTCAGTACACACCTGTTAAAAAGACTAATATAAACTTACGGGTGTATTATGACATTTATCTAACTTCAAGGATAAGACTTTGTACAGATTTGTTCTTATTGATTCTTGAGGGACTGGAGATGAAGATAGATAAAAGTTGAAGGACGTCGGTGGCTATTGTGCAGAAGATTGAAGTATAAATACAAGTTTATACCCGATTAGGGTTTTAATACACAAACATATCTCTATCTCTTTCTCTTGCGATATTATTCAATTTCTGTATTCTTTTAGATTGATTCATCTTGATCAATCTTTCCATTATCTTGATCATATTATTAGTTATATTAATCGAACTTTGTAAGTCGGATAATCTAGCCGATTGATTATTTACTAAATAATAATAAACGAATAATAATAATTTGTTATTTCGATTGATCTACGATTTCGTTCAACATTCGACCCAGTACCAATTATATGGGATTGGGATCTGTACCACATTTTGAAGGTTTTCGGGACTAGCCGTCGATATCCGGACCCTTAGGGGACATGAACGGTCTTATGCCCATCCAGAACGTGGAGTTAGCCTACTTAATAGAGACTCTTGCCTCAAGGGATAAAAACCAAAATTAAATCCTTTAACAACTTGGTAGTTTAATATTATTTGGTGTACCTTAAAAAAAAAGAGTATATATTTAGTTATTCACGAATTAATAAGGGGATAATTTTAATTGATATCCAAGGTTACTTCTAAGGGCTTAGTATCTTCACTGCAGATGTACTCATCATGGCGACTGTCAGTGGCGGAGCCAGGAATTAAAGTTACGGGTGGCCAAAATTAATGACGGCACTAGTTGTGTTTTTACATCTCTTTACCAAATGTTGTTTCAGGTGGTACAAGTATGCCTCAATGGGTTTCGTTGTCTTTTATTTTTATTTGTTTGCTAAGGATACTTTTAAATACATAATGGAAAAAAACCACCATTAGATTTTGTTATTTTAGTATTTTAAATTTTTGAGTTTAGTTACTTAGATGTATTGAATAAAAACAAACAATGTGGGGTTTTAAATCTTAAGTGAGTTAAAACTTCTTGTGTTGTTACAAAATAATGTAGAAGAAAAATAAAGATTTCAAGGAAAACTTTTGTCATGTGAATAGAGGCCACTATACAGACATCATAGGCATACTTGTCGACTCGTTGTTTTCGACTTGACTCGAAATCCTAATTTTTGACTCGTGACTCGAATCGTAAGAGTCAAGATATTTGATAATCTATATTTTATTGTAGAAAAATAGTATTATATTTATATATTAAGTTAAAAATAAGTTTAAAAAAATAAAAAATTTCAAAAATAACAAATTATTTTCTGACACGTGACTCGACTCGTGACTCGGAACACGGCTCGGACCGACTCGCACCACAAAAAACGAGTCATGTTACGAGTCTGGAGCAAATACGAGTCATCTACCGAGTCGCCTCGTTTTTACTTCATTTTGACTCCACTCGTGACCCATACGAGTTTAACAACTATGATCACAGGTACAAATATGGGAGTAAAAAACTGGTGGCCTAAAACATGTATAAGCACTTTCAACTTACTTCATATTTTGCATAAGGAAAACTACTCCATATATATTTCTTTATACATATACACAACTTTAAGTTTCATTTCTTTACACACATATACAGATACCTGATCTATACACTGCTTGCTTATTCAGTGGGGGTGGGCCATGGTTACCCTTACCCCCTACACAACTCTGCCACTGGGTACTGTCTCTCTCACATAGGGGGATTTATTGGGTGCATTTTGTAAAATTTAGGGGCCTGGCGGTATAAATTTATGTTAAAAATCTGCAGTGCAGATGATTACCTCTACTCTAAAATGAATGTGACAAGCTGATTATCCTAAAAATCCCAAAAATCCTCTTAAAACCATACATTACATCAATAACTTACATGCCCCCACTACCGTAGCCACCACCACCGCTTCCACTCGTCACCTTCGTCACCCGTCCTGTCACTATTACATCATCATCGTCACGACCGCCGCCGCCACCGCCGCACATCACCGCCACCCATCACCGTCACCGTCACCGTCATTACACCGTCGTATCGCGTAGGTATTGTTCTACTTCTTATTTATTGACCGCTTAAAGGTTGATGTCATTAGCAATTAAGTCCATACTTTATCAATATTTCAACTGAAGGCCCTTTCACTAATCAAGCTTTTGAAAGGCTTTAGTCCATGCATCCCAATCCGATCTGAATCTCAAAGTTATACTTTTATTTAGGGTTGCACACTTGTACTTTAAGGCCTAGTATGGGCTAATTACATATAGGATAACAGCCCATTAAATTAAAATCATTGCAACGGTTTTCATATATGCGTCCTTTTTCTTTCTTTCTTTTCTCGTTATTCATCTCTTGCAAATTTGTTATGCATTCACAATGTCTTGCGATTATTTGCTTGAGGTCCGTTTAAAATTGTTCTCCTTTCTTCTCCTGTGATCCTCGAAAATAGGCAAAAACAATATATGGCAAGCACACCTCCTACTGTCCTACCACAAATTCAGGTCTGATCCTGAATTGTATCACATAATTAACGTCACTCCTTTATTGAAAATTAAAAATAAAATTAATCGTTTTCAAATTGCTTACAACTATTCTAGATGATCGAATAGAGTCAAAAACTATTTGTTGTTTTTAGTGCTCTTAATTTCGTAGAAACTTATAATTACTCTTTAGCAGTCTAGTGGTATGACTGGTATCAATATGTATATAGATAAAGTGTTTTTTCCAACCGAGTACCTAGCTTGTTGAATGTTAAAACTTTTATTGAAGAATGTCTAGCTAAATGTTAAGTACGTCAGTCAGTAGGTGTATAAATTGGCATGAACCTGCGAATAATTGCCTAGAGCAGCGATATGAATTTGCGTTTTGCAATTCAAGAAAAATAAAAGAAAGAAAAATATATGTTCGGATATGAATTTAAAATTAATTTACCTTTAGCGGTAACGCACATCATGAAAAGGGAAAAAAAATGTGAACATAGAATAGTTCGCATACTTCATTTCTTATATTTGTTTAAGCAAGAAAAAAGATACTGGAATAACATAACATTTAGAACAAGACTAAATGACATACTGACAAAGTAAGCTAGCTTAGAGTCAGACATGCCGATTACATGAGCCAGAGTAATTTTTGCGTTCCATTTACGTACGTTGCTCGTATAAGAAGATTTTATTTATATAATAAATGTAAAAGAGTATGTAAGAATTATTATTAGAGATTATAAAAAAATATAATGGTTTTAGATAAATATAATATCATAAATAAAAAAATTAAAAATGAAATAAATTATAAGGAGTTGTTTGGTTCATATAACTCGTCACCTGGAGTCCTCTTTGAGAGAACTGACAGAGGGGATGTTGGATTGGAGATCCGGGATCGAATATATTTCTCATGGCTTCAGACATTTAGCTCTTGAGCGTGTGGGCATATATATTTATCACTCTTGTTCAGCGGGAACGCACATGTTCCAACATTCAACATACTGCTTATTTTGGATGTCACTACTAGAGTTCGAATCATTAACATCAAACACTTTTCACTCTACAAAAACATATACGAGTTTTACTAACTACATTCCAAAAGGCTGTTTTTTTTTAAAGGTGAATTTCGCTGGAAATTTCGAATCGCGATTCAACAACGGGGGGTCTAGCATACGTTGTCTTAACCGGGTCCGCGCTAGAGAGCTCTCTCGACGTAGAAATGTCTATTTCAAATACTCGATGGGGGGAACTCCTTTACTAATCCGCCCGAATGCACGACGATTAATAGAGGTAAACCCGGTCCCCTCAAACTTAAATCTGAGTATACATAAAACAAGCCCTAATAAGGGGACTTAATTCCTATTTATATCATTCCCAAAGCTTGAATAAAACTTCATGTAAAGAGAATGACCTTTCAATCATTGAGCTAAAACTTAAGAATAATCCAAAACGCTGTTAATAATATAAAACTGCACTCAGACTTTACTAGTTATAAATGAAAGGTTTCAATAAACAGAGTTAAATTTGCATTTAATAGTCACACATCTATATATATCTAAAAGTTCTATGATGGTGGTGAAAAAATTGACCCATTCTTAACGCTTTATCGATTGTACTTAATAAGGTTAATTAGGGTACTTAATAGGGTTTTAGCACAATAATTATAATGAAATATACAGGAAGAGTAATTAACTTATTACTTTCATTCATTTTTGTAGTATCTAATCTATATATAGTAAATGGGGTTAAGTAGGAGCTTAATTGAATTTGTTTAGTTACTATGGTAATATGTTTGTAATACCGTATCATCATAAACGAATGAGGTTAGTGGGGTTAATTAAGTGGTTAATGCATTTGTTTTACTGCTATAATTGATAATTGATCATTGTGAGAGATTTATTAAGCGTCCATCCATTCACATATCTTTTGATTCTGCCTGGGCAGAAGAAAGGTTGAGCATTTATTCTGGTTGTCAATAATGATAAAATTAATGCAATTATATATACAACAAGCCAAAAACAATTTGATGGGCTTACACCTACGGGAATTTTTTTACTTCTCACTCCATCCAACCGACTCTCCACTATTCTTTCCCTCTTCTCCTCTTTTCTTCATCTGCTGGTCTACATATGTGCCCTAATTTTTGACCGTTTCTCCCATGTATTTAGGTGTGTTTGAAGTGAATCTTTATATATTTTCTCTTTGGAGGAATTTTGAATTTTTTTTTAAAATTTTAATCCATTGTTGTTGTTGGTTGTTGTTTCTGTGGATTAAATTTGTAGGTGCGAATCAGTATTAAGTTTTGCAGCTTCCATCGATTAAATAAAATATCAGAGTAAAAAGCCAACGGTTGAAAGGCTATATGTAAGTTTCTTTTCTTTTATATGTTATGCAACTGTTATTATTTTTTTTTTTTTTGAGGTACTATTTATTTTACATGTAAATGATAAGGCCAAAGGTTATACGGAGTATGCAATACAAAGATCCTATGCTATGTCTAAATTGCCTCTTATTTTTGGTAATTTTGACTTTTAGTATTCTGCAATATAGCCATCAAACAAAGCTGATGACTAGGCAGGCTTGCTGGTAATCTATAATTTTCTAACTTGGACCATTGCACAAATCGACTCATTTATGAGTCCATGTATCGAGTTTTCCATCTATAATCATATATATAGTTATTGAAGCCAACTAAACTAATATAATGATTTTGGTAGTACGTGTCTAAGCATGCATAGTAACAAGATGATTTAACCAAAAACATCTCCCCTCCCATTCTAATGTTGGCTATTTCAAGTTTGAAAAATTAGAAACTCTAGAAACGAACTGGTGGCCTGCAGTTTCAAATGGATTAGAAATTTAGAACAGAGCGCCATTCTTAAGATATCCCAAACATAAACCATTATTATGAATGTCTATAGGTTTAATTACTACCAGAGCAAAATATGCTTGCACCTGTCTCTGCGGATGGGTAGAAGTTCATGTGACCAGCACAATCTTTAACAAGATCGAGACGCTGAAAGATCACAGTGACTTGTAGTTGCATGTACTTTTAAATGGCCAAAATATATTGATTATGGGTGTAATATTGTTGTGTATAATTACATTAAAGGTCCACGAATGCACTATTTGTGTTTGATTTTCTAACTTATAATGTAAATATGAAATAACAAGAATAGAGATGAGAAGTAAAGAATTAGTTTAGTTATATGTATTACAAACTAAACGATGAAAACATGGATGGTTGTTTTACAACAACAAAAAAGGATTCGTTAAGTTTTTGAACACACAAAAACTTAACAAATAAGCAAAGAGAATAAAGTAAAGAATGTGGAACACACCAACCCCCAACTGGTGGCTAGGTCAAGTGATTCCTTTTATAGACAGATAAGGAATCACATGACAACCCTAATAGATGTTGACACATGAAGGTTGTCAACTATCTATTGCACAGAAATAGTACAAGGTCACATGGCTTCATCTTGATCTTCCAACACGTGTCCTTGGGACCATTCTTCTTATCTTCAATTTCCCGCTCATATTTGACTTACAAATACTGGACGGTGAGTCATCGAACATATCCTTTAGACTTGAAGATAGATCGTGCTTGCAGATGCAGGCGCTCGCTGAGAGCTCGCTGAACAAGTCACTCGCTGAGTCTCTCAGCGAATCCATAACTCAACAATCTCCCCCTATTCGCTGAGGAGACTTAGCTGAGTAGAAGGTTTGCATTAAAAAATGTTTGACAAGAGATCTTTGGTACAATGCTGATTTTAAACAATTTACAAATACAGCAAAGTAAAGATTACAAATATTGATCTACTCCCACACAGATTCTTGCTTTGCTTCTATGAATGCCTTATCCTTTTGTCTTTCGGACTTCATTAGTTCTTGATCAATTAGCTTGATGAATCTTGGATTGTTTGAAGTCCTTGAACAATACTTTCTTAATTTAACAAGAAATCCAGAGGGAGCGATGGGAATTTCACTGGTCCTGAAGAAGAGTTCATGACCATGAACATTAGAGAAGCAAAAACCTCCTAGATCTTCACTGTACAATCCTTCCACAAACAGCAGTCTTGAAGGCATGCGAAGATTGAGCGATGATTCCTCCCTAATATTGGATTTTGGTAAAGCTTTAAGCATAGTAGGGAAGGAGGAAGTAGCCTGACCAGAAGTTGTCCTCTTGACACCACTTCTGGGTTGCTGAGGTGGAGGTGGAGGAGGAGGATATGGATGTCTTGCTTTGCTGAGCAACGAATCCTCGACATTGTACTTTTTCTCCATCCTCCTTGTATTCTTGATTGAGTCACCAGCCATCTTCAGAAGTGGATCAAAGACAGGTGTTTTGTTGTCTTTGATGAGCTTGTAGATCTCGATCCACTCGGTGGGCCCAAGAGTGTCAGATTTAACATTCTTAAGTGTGAACATCCTGGGCACACCTTTCCTTTGAACTTGAAGGTTCATTCCTTGCTGAGTAAAAGCAGGCTTGATCCACATAATCTCTTCTTTTCTCTGCCTTACATCTCTTGAAGTAAGATATGCTTGGCGTGCTTCTTCAAGTTTCTTCTCCTTATTTGCAAAGAATTCAAGTTCTTTCTTTTTCAAAGCTTCCAAGCCACCAGACTGCTCAGCCAACCTCTAGGTCTCATCATCAGCATCCTCAAGTTCCTCATTTACTATTAGTTCACTGATCAGTTTCTGAGACAGTTCTTCTTGAATTTGCATTTTCTTCAACTCTTCTTGAATGACTATCTCAGTGGGAGTGAGTTCAGCAGATGCTTTTGAAGAGGACTTGGGAAGAGCACCAGACATGAGCTTGTCTTGTTGTGCTGTTGCTGAGATGGGAACTGATGGTCCAAGAATGCACTGCTTGTGTTTTAATTAACTAACTTGTAATGTAAATATGAAATAACAAGAATAGAGATGAGAAGTAAAGAACTTTGTTTAGTTATATGTAAATCAAACTAAACGATGAAAACATGGATGGTTGTTTTACAACAACAATAAACAATAAACAGAAAATATGTGTTAAGTTTTTGAACACACAAAAACTTAACAAATGTACTTGGAGAGAATAAAGTAAACCTGTGGAACACACCCCACGATTGTGGCTAGGTCAAGTGATTCCTTTTATAGGCAGATAAGGAATCACATGACTGCTCTAGTAGATGTTGACACATGAGGGTTGTCAACTGTCTATTGGTGGATCATGCAGATCTGCAGAAGCCTCTTTCCTTCATCTTGTTTGTTTCCAAAAATGGTATGAAAGAGAAACTTCACTGCAACGAAGTAGTACAAGGTCACATGTCTTTATCTTGTTCTTTCAACACGTGTCCTTGGGACCATTCTTCTAATCTTCAAATTCCCGCTCATATTTGACCAACAAATACTAGACGGTGAGTCATTGAACACATCCTTTTAGACTTTGAAGATCGAATATGCTTGCAGATGAGTGAGCTCGCTGACAGCTCGCTAAATGAGCCCTCGCTGAGTTCCTCAGCGAATCCCTGATCCAACAATCTCCCCCTATTCGCTGAGGAGACTTAGCTGAATAGAGGGCTTGTACTGACAAACATTTTACAAGGGATTTTTGATGTAATGCTGATTTTATAAATGACAAATAAGTTACAAAATATCAATCATTACAATATTTATAAACAACCTATTCCCACATGCATTCTTCCTTGGCCTTAATTAGATCTGCATCATTTTTTTGTTCAGGCTTCAGCAGCTCTTTGTCAATCAGCTTCACAAATTCTTGATTGTTAGAGGATTTGATGCAGTATTTCCTTATCTTCACCAGAAAAGCCGAGGAAGCAATGCCAATCTCATTTGTACGGAAGAACAGTTCATGATCATGAACGTTGCAAAAATACAACCCTCCCAGCTTTTCATCATATTCTCCATCAATGAAGAGAGTTCTTGATGGCATCTTTAAGTTAAGAAGTGGCTCTTCTTCAATATTGGACTTAGGGATAGCTCTGAGAATAGAAGGGAGCTGAGAGATTGCTTGGCCAGCAGCTGTCCTCTTGGTGCCACTTCTTCTCTTTGTCTTATCTCTCTTGACTTAAGGTAAGCTGCCTGACTCTCCTCCAAGGTTTTAGTTTTCTTTGCAAAAAATTGCTCCTCATTCCTCTTGAGAGCAGCCAAACCCAATTTCCTTGTCTCCTCGTCAGCTCCTTGTAATTCCTCATCCACAATCTGCTCACTGATGAATTTAGCTGACAGCTCTTCTTCTTTCTTTTTGCTTATTCTTTCATGCTGAGCTACAACTTCTTCTGGAGAAAGATCAGTGGAGGCAGTTGTTGACTTTGGAAAGGCTCTAGACATCAACTTTTCTTGCTGACGAGGTTTGGGTGGCTTTCCTTGAGAAACCATGACTGCTTTCCCTTTTTCAGCAAATTTCTTTTCAATGGCAGCATGGAACTCGGAAGTTGGTTTGAATGAAGATACATTTATTGGCCTCACTGGCAGCACTTCAGCAGGCTTTTGAACATCTTTAGTAAGACCAGCTGGCATTTCCTCAGCTGTCTTCTCAATACATTCTTCATTTACCTTCTCCCCCTCAACTATACCTTCTTCATTCACCTTCTCCCCCTCAACTTCACCTTTCTCAACTTCATTATCATTTGCCTGCGCTCCCTCAACATCTTCAGTTGGGACTTCCTCAGCTGTTTTCTCCCCCTTGGAAGTAGCTGAGGGACTTGCTACTTCCACATGATGCTTTTTGAGGAGCCCCAACATTTCTCCAATCATACTCTTAAGGGAGGCCACTTCATCTTCCAGATGCTTTGTTCTGCTAACAGATTCATGAAGTAATTGTTTATCCACAGCAACCTGGAAGGGAGTGCGGGAAAAGACTTGAGCCTTGAGAAATGAGATTTCAGAGGTGAGAGTGGAGAGGAAATTTTCTTGAGTTCTGGAAAGAGAGGAGATGGAGGAATCGAGTTTATGAAGTTGGGCGGTGAAGAGAATGTTGGATTGGGAGAGTTGATTGAGAGAGGATAAGAGTCCAGGCACTTCAGTGATTTTCGCTGCATTTAGTTCAGATGTAAGTTTGGCAAGCGAAGCAGAGATTTGAGAGTTGGAAGTGCTGACCCTCTTCATACTTTGTTCCAGCAGCAATTGGTTTCTCTTGAGAAGAGTTTCATGAGACTTGTGCTGCAAGTGGTGTTCCTTGATGATGCCAAACACTTTTTCTTTCAACTCAGCCATCTCATCTACCATTTCATCATTTCCAGTCATCAACTTCACAAATTGAGCATGAGCATCAGCATTTAACTCAGCTATCTTATCTACCAGCCAGCCATATAAATATCCCTGTCTATTTCCTTGGCTCTGGCAGATTTGCACTCTCCTTAATAGTTCGTGCAGCTGACCTGTTTCAACATAGTCAAGACCTGGCACGTTGACAGAAGTGAAGGCAGTTTGGAGATCTTCATCAGCAGAAGGAACCTTGAGGGCCTTTAAAGAAACTGGATATCGAGTACAAGGAACCCTGAAGAAATCCGGATGGTGCAAAGGAGGTATTTCCATGATAATCTCATCATCCACCTCCTCAGCTTCGACATACACTCCTGGCTTCATTTTCACACTCTTGCACATAATTATTCTCATTTGAAGCTCAGCATCATCTAAGTCAAGTTTGAACTCTCCAAAGTGACCATCAAGTTCAAATTCAGCAGTGGGCTTTGGAGAGAACCTTGGAGGAGGTGGCATGTCACCAATAGACTCTGGAACATCTTCATAGTGTTGAGGAGAGGAAAGAAGCACATATCCCAATTCTTCATCTAAAAACCCACTCACCACATCTTCCTCACTTTCAGTCAAACTCGCTGCCTGCTTCTTCATCAGTCAAACTGCCAAAAATATATGTCTCAGTCCCTGCAAAAGCAGTTTCCGAGACAGAAGTAGATTGGGGGTTAAGGGAACCTGGTGCCTCAACCTCAGTGTGTTGTTCCACCAAGGTATCATCGGCCGTAGAGGGTGTTAACTCTAGCATCACCTATGATCTGGCTGCTGTCAACGACTCAGAGGGTATTTGAAGAGAAGAGGGGATATTTATTTGGGGTGGATTTAGACTAAGACCTCTAGTGGGCTGGGGTGACCCAATATCTTCACCAACCTCTCCTACAGAAATTTGAGGTGGCTGCTTGTTGCTCCCGTTTAACTCGTCAGCAGCCTGTTGGGAGGCTGCTGATGGGGTGGCTTGGGTACTATCGTCCTTGGGCGTAGAGGACTTCCTAACCTTTGGTTTGCCCTTTGAATCACTCCGCTTTCGTTTTGGGACGACAGCGGAGGGTGAAGATTGTAGATTTTTAGTTGGGGACGCTGCCTTAGGAATAGATTTGGTCTTTTTGGAGGCTTTGGAGGTCGTTGGGGGGTTTATCAGCGAACCAGCCTCTGAAGGCATTCCGGCGTCCGTGGCGACCGTATCAGCCACTTCATCAGAAAGAAGTGCTACCTCCCAGTCGCTGCTTTTGGGGTATAAAGAAGAGTTAAAGGAGAAGAGTACCTCTTTTATATGTGGAGTGAGGCGAGCAACCAAGTGTTCAGCTGGTTGCTTATAGATGTTGCTGCCAACCCTTGCAACTTGTATTGTGGCAGCATTTGGTAGATCATACTCATCACCTAGCGCCTCTTTGAAGATGAGGGAGAAAATTCTCACAAAGGGTACTGTATGAGATCTGTTGTTCAGTGATACCTTGTTCTTCATGTCATTGAAGATCAACAAGGCAAAATCCACAAACCTTCCTTCTGCCAAGGCATGAATAATAGGCATCGAAGTAGAGGACACCTGATTATATGACCCAGAGTTTCCACCCATGCACTGGATCACATGGGTGAATAGAACCCTCCATATCCCTGGGAGATTTTGTTTAAGAGGATTGCTAGGGATGGCCGGAGGGTTCCTCAGATTGTGATTGTACCCGATGGAAGGCAACCATGCCTTCCACTCATCATCTCCAGCCGCTTCCACAAACACATTTTCATCATCTTCTTGTGGGAAGCGTAGAGTATGGCGTAACGACGCTGGAGTGATGGAAATGGATTTTGTTCCTTCTCGAACAGTTTCCACTATAGACTGGGTGGACTCATCATAGTTACATGTCCACCAGAATTCACGAAGAAGATGAACATATATCTTCTCCGGATCTGCCATTATACAGTGACTGGCAGGGGAAGCATGAATGAAATCAAGTATTGGCTTATATCCTTTTGTACCTTTCGGTACTTCAAACGAGCCGAGATGGTTGTTAGGTTTAACAACCATCTCAGAAGCATTGAAAGAGATCTTTGAGGATTTTATAACATTGGCAGATGGAGAGAAAGAAGAAGAGTTCAGATAAGACTTTTGAGTGGCGGCGGAAGCAGATGGAGTTTGAGAAGATAAAGCCATTTTAAAGTTTAGAGAGAAAGAACAATATAAAGATTCAGAGAACTAAGAAAGCAGAGATGATGATTTTGAGAAGATTAAGAGTTTTTGAGAGATTTTGAAGAGAATGAACAGTTGAAAGAAAGCATGAAAAAGGAAGAATAGGTATGAAGTAGTATATATGGGGTATGGTGAAGGAAGGTGATTGGTCAGAAACGAAAAGACAAAAAAGAGTTTTTCTCTCTCCTCATTTTCAACATCTACAGTTGCTTAACAACTGTAACCCTATATATATTTATATATATAAATCATTTTGTGAGTAACGTTTTGAAAAGAAAAAAAAGATATTTTTCAAAATACTCGAGTATGCGCCGTATTCGTCTGACAGATACAGACCAACAGAGGCATAGTCATGGTCTCAAGTGGACGGATGACGCACTTGAGTAAAAACAATTGGCTTTCCATTGCCTTTATTTTGCTTTTTCCCAAAGCAACAGGGATCAACGGATTTTATAAGTCTTTACCAATAACCGTTTGCTATTGGACTAGATGGAACCTTTTGGCTTTCCATTGCCTTTATTTTGCTTTTTCGCAAGTAAGACAAACTTGAACTTGCTGACTCCAATTATCCTTACACAAGACATGTAAGTTAGATAGATGAGTCACCATTCAACATTCCCATCCTGCTGACAAGATCTTTAAATCTTTTCTCATCTAGGGGTTTTGTGAAGATGTCAGCGAGTTGATCATTAGTGGGGATGAAATAAATTTCAACATCTCCTTTCATGACATGGTCACGTATGAAATGATACCTAATGTCTATGTGTTTCATTTTGGAATGTTGAACAGGATTATGTGTGATGGCAATCGCACTTGTGTTGTCACACATAATGGGAATCTTAGTGTAATCTAAGTCATAGTCAGCGAGTTGGTGTTTCATCCAAAGGACTTGTGCACAGCAACTTGCTGCCGACACATATTCAGCTTCAGCAGTGGAGATGGACACTGTATGCTGTTTCTTACTAGACCAACTAGTTAATCTCCCCCCCAACAGTTGACATCCTCCACTGGTACTCTTACGATCTAACATGCAACCAGCATAGTCAGAGTCAGAGTAAGCAACAAGATCAAAATTTGATTCCCTAGGGTACCAAAGACCTAAGGTCATTGTACCCTTCAGATATTTAAAGATGCGTTTGACAGCAAGAAGATGAGACTCTCTGGGAGATGCTTGATATCTTGCACATAAGCAAGTAGCAAACATGATATTAGGGCGACTCGCTGTAAGATACATGAGCGAGCCAATCATCCCACGATAGTGAGTGGGGTTCACATGCTTGCCATCAGGATCAGCATGGAGATTATTGGGAGGAGACATGGGAGTTGGTTTTGGAGAAATGTCAGACATATCAAACTTGGCCAGCATGTCTCGGATATACTTTTCCTGGTTGATAAAAATACCATCAGTGAGCTGACGTATTTGCAACCCAAGAAAGAAGGTTAACTCTCCCATCATACTCATTTCAAAGTGAGATGAAGTTGTTAGAGAGTAGAAATTCAGAGAGAGTGTCGTACCAAGCCCTGGGGGCTTGCTTAAGGCCATATAAGGCCTTGTAGAGACGATAGACATGATGTGGCTTGGCTGGATCCTCAAAACCAGGTGGCTGCTCGACATAGATTTCTTCATCGAGTTTTCCATTTAGGAAGGCACTCTTAACGTCCATTTGATAGACCTTGAAGTCTCGATAAGCAGCATGTGCCAAAAATAAGCGTATAGCTTCTAATCTGGCCACTGGTGCAAAGGTTTCATCAAAGTCGACTCCTTCTTCTTGAAGATAACATTGTGCAACCAGCCTAGCCTTGTTGCGTACAACAACACCATCTTCGTCCATTTTGTTTCGATAGACCCATTTCGTACCAATGGGTTCCTTACCATGTGGTAAAGGAACTAAAAACCAGACGTGCTGTCGTTGAAATTGAGTGAGTTCTTCCTGCATGGCAGCAACCCAAGAGGGATCAGCCATGGCTTCACCAATATTTTTGGGAGTGATCATTGACAAGAAGTTAACATATAGACATGTGTTTCTAGTCGCTGATCGAGTCACAATGCCCTGCTGAGGATCACCAATAATTTGGTGAGCAGGATGACTGGCTGTCCACTTAAGTGAAGGAACACTTGAAGAGCCAAGATGAGTGTCAGCAGAAGATGGGGAGAAGTGAACAGAAGGAAGAGGATTATATGAAGAAAGATCAATAGTGACAGTGGGTTCAGTGTTAGGATGATCAGTTGAGTTATTTGACTGAGTTGAGTTATCATTGATGTTGGACTTGTCAGTAAACACCATATTCTCAGTGTAAGCTGAAGCATCATGAAACTCTTCATCAGCAGAGTCATCAACTTGCGTATCATCAGCCAGTGATCTGGCTTTGGCTGATGCTGCATGGATTGACCTTAAGATAGGCTCAACTGACTCAATCGTGTAGATATGAGCAGCAAATTGCTCTAGTTCAGGGTCTGCTGAACCAACCTCAGTGAGATGCTGATCAAGAGGAGGTGAGCAAGCAGCATTGACATATGAGTCAGCATCCTCCATAGGAGGGTTAATGAACTCATTGAAGATCTCTTCAGTAGAAGATGGTTGGATATCTCTAAGAGCATAATAGCTTTCATCAAAAGTGACATGAATTGATTCATCCACTTTTTGAAGACGAGTATTGAATACTCTAAAAGCTTTGCTGATAGAAGAGTATCCAACAAAGTAACCATCATCAGCTTTAGGATCAAATTTCCCTAAATGATCCTTGTTATTAAGAATAAACACAGGACATCCAAATACATGAAAGTATTTGGTTTGAGGTTTCTTTCCTTTTAAAACCTCATAAGAAGTTTTGTCATGTCTTTTGACAATAAGACATCTATTTTGGGTGTGACAAGCAGTGTTGACTGCTTCAGCCCAAAACCTACTGGGAAGAGAGGACTCACTGAGCACAGTGCGTGCTGCCTCTATAAGAGTTCTATTTCTCCTTTCAGCAACACCATTTTGCTCAGGAGTTCTAGTGGAAGAGAAGTTTTGTGAGATCCCTAGATCAGCACAAAAAGTTTCAAGAGTGTGGTTTCTAAACTCTGTGCCATGATCACTTCTGAGTTCTTTGACCCTTATGCTGTTGAGATTTTCCATTTTCTTAAAGAATTTAATGATTTCATCAGCAGCATCACTCTTGGAATTAAGGAAAATTGTCCAAGTATATCGTGAATATTCATCCACAATAACTAAAGTGTATTTGCTACCCTTTAGACTTTGGACATTCACTGGAGCAAAAAGGTCCATGTGAAGAAGGTGAAAACAACTCTTAACAGAGTTGGCTTGTTTAGTCTTGAAGGTAGCTCTATGGCATTTGCCTTTTTCACAAGCACCACAGAGCCTATCCTTTTCGAAAGAGAGAGGAGGAAGGCCACGAACAAGGTTCTTTTTGGCCAGTGAGTTTATGGTTTTGAAATTCACATGCGACATACGCTTGTGCCATAACCAATTCAGTTCAGCGGCTGACTTTGCAAAGAAACAAGTCTCACTATCAGTTTTAATAGGAGTGAAGTCAACGAGATATACATCTCGTTTTCTTGGAGCAACCAACACGACTTCCTTGTTTATATTTACAACAGTCCCTTGATGTTTATCAAGAATGACTTTGTAGTCAGCGTCACAAAGTTGACTTATGCTTATAAGATTGTGTTTTAATCCATTTACATAGGCAACTTTGGAGAATTTGATTAACCCATTTGAGAGGAGACCATAACCTTCAGTTTGTCCGGTAGAATTGTCACCAAACACTACTGTAGGGCCAGCAACCTCTACATAGTTATCCAGCAAGGTCTTTGAGCCAGTCATGTGTTTTGAACATCCACTGTCCAAATACCACACACCTTTTCCCAGTGAACCCTGCAAGGATAAAACAGAAGGTTTTAATTTGGTCCATTTTCAGACTCACTGACAGGAATGTCAGTAGAAGTAATGGTGGGTGCATCAAAGGTAGAGGAAGACTCAGCGGAGAAAGTTTCCTCAAGGGAGAAGTGGTTTCCTAAGTTAGGAATCACATGAATTCTGTCATTCTCATCAGTGGTCATCATATTATTCTCATTTTCTTGAAGCACCACTGAGTTGCTGACAACGTTGGGAGCACTGAACTCAACCAATATTGCAGGTCGTCCCCATGAATTGGAGATAACATTCTGAGAATGAGGAATCTCAATGCGTTGAGAAGCAATGTAGTTGGCAAGATTAGATTGATGGGTTCCCATAGACCCAGTGTCAATGTAGAGAGATTCATTTGGAGGACTCTCACTAATCATGGAGGATGAGGCATGGTTGATTAGAGAGTCATAGGCTGAAGTGTGAGCATTTGATTGCACAACAACTTCAGGGGCATCTCTTGAGTTACAGCAATCTGTAGCAATGTGACCTCTCATGCCACATATATAGCATTTCCTGTTAGAGGAGTTGCTTTGTTGATTGCTGAGAAGGAATTCTTTAAGTTGATAAGACAAATCATTGACCTGTTGAGCAAGTTCAACAATTTTTGGGTCAGAAGAGGTTGAAGCCTTAGTCTTTGCCTTGGGCTTAGGCTTTGATTTCTGTTTGCGAGAATTCTTTGAGAGAGGAGGGGGACCCAAAAGAGATTTGCCAGTGTGCTCATCTAGACGAGGAGTGGAAGAGGAGGCCATCTGTGACCCTCTTAACACACTCCAAGCATGTTTTAGATCAGTTTGAGATAAGGGGGTGCTGGATTGAGGAACCTTATTGGGAGTGGTCGATCTAGAAGATTGATTAGGTGTGGAAGACCTCCCTTGCCTATGAGGGAGATATTCCACACGAGGAATAGACGACTGTGACAACTGTCTTTTATTTGGAGTAGAGGATCTCACTTGCTGATGTGGCAAGTGTCCCCTTTGTGGAGTTACACTCCTTGATTGGTGCTGAGAAGCATTTCCTCGCTGAGGAGTAACACTTCTTAGTCGCTGCCGAGAAGTGTGTCCTCGCTGAGGAGTTGTACTCCTCATTTGCTGAGGAGGAATGTTTCCTTGTTGAGGAGTGGTTGGTCTGTTGACCGACTGAGACACCTTACTTCTTAGAGGAGTTAGGTGTCTCAGAATGGATCGTGGTGGAGAAGGATGAGAGGCCCGCTGATGGATAGCTGGTTTGGCTTGAGATGAGCCCTCATTATGAATTCTAATATCTCCAAACCTTACACGTCTCTCCATGAGACGTTCATGCTGAGATACATTAGCACTTGAGATTTTAGAAGGAAAAGAATTTGATGAGATAGACTGAGGTTGCTGCTTTGTATGATCAGCTCGCTGAGGCATGCTATAGTCATAAGGAGCAGCAGCGTTACTTCTTTTGAAGGTCTCAGACTTATTTAAAGTAAGGCGCTGAGGAGCGATGGACTTGTAGCCATCACTTGAAATATCACCATGAAATGTTTCATTTGGAGAATATTGAATTTTGCCTTCGTATGGCATCATGCCAACTATAGGCAAGTGGGAAAATATGTTATTTGAGGATGAGGATGAGCTAACTACTTTAGCTTCAGAAGAATTTGAAGGGACGCTGGAGAGAGATGTGGAGGATCCAGCGTCCATTTCAGTGTGCTAATCATTTCCTTTAACGAAATACCACTTTTTCATTTCCTCAGAAGAAGTAATATTAGAAGGAGGAATTGAGATTTCAGGTCTCACATCATCTTTAAACATGTCAGCGATGCAGGCAGCAGATTCAAAATCTCCACCTATCACCGCCTGAACTTGTGCAGGGACTTGTTCATTTAGACATTGATGATGAAATTTAGAAGCTTTTGACCAGGAGGTCACAATCTTCTTGAGGTTGAGAATTTCAAGCTTAAGTTTTTCATTTTCAAGCTGAAGTTTCTGAGTCAGCAACTCATGTGACTGAAGTTCAACATGAACATTCTTCAGTCTATTGAGTTTATTAGATTTTTCACTCAATTCAGAACTTACTGAAAGGAGTTTTGAGTGAGCTTCAGCACGCAGAGTTTCAACGAACTGAAGATCACATGACAAGGACTCAAGAAATTTGGTTTTGTCATCATCAGCAGTTGATAGAAGAGTATGTACCTTTTTGACAGTGACGTTGACCCACTGACTTGTTGAGACTTGGTCTTTTGTCAGCGCATCACTATCAGCTAGAGCCATGAGACACATGGCGTCAACATACTCCTCATCATCAGAGTCATCTGAATCAGCCCAGTCATGTTCTTCAGCGACCAGACCTTTGCCTGGTGTTTTGGCTTCTTCAGTTTCAGCCATTTTGGCTTTGAGCTGATAATACTTGTTCCTGTATTTATCAGCAGATTTAGATGAGTTAGATTTTGGAGCAGCAGAAGTTGGGATAGAAACTCTGCACTCCTTTTGGTAATGGCCTTTTCTACCACATTTCCAGCATTCCTCCTGTGATTTATCCACAGGAGGCTTCTATGGAGCAACCGACTTACGGTTGTTCCATTTCCTGGAGTACTTCTTTCCAGCGATTAAGGCAAACTCTACAAAATCACTGAACATTTCCTGTTTCTCTTCAGCATCAAGCTCTTCAACAAGAGCTTGAAAGGATGCTGGAAGAGAAGAAGTGCTGGCACCATCATTGGGATAGATGGGCTCAGAAGAGATGAGAGCAAGAGGGTCAGATAAGGGGTTTGCTGAAGTGCTGGTAGCAGAAGAGGAGCCAGCATGTCTCCTAGATTCAGCAGAGGCTCTTATGTTTTGAGCCAAGGCTTTCTCTTCAAATTGAAGAGTGCCAAACAACTCCTCAAGATCCAGTTCTTGAATCTTTTTGGTGGTACGAAGGATTTGTCTAAGATTCTGCCATTTTAGAGGAAGAGAATCGATGAACTTATGACATACCTCAAAATTGTCATGGGTAATGTCAACGTTTGTCATGTCATTGAGCAACCCTTTAAATCGGGTATATGTGCCCTCGAGACTTTCATCAGGAAAAGAAAAGAAATTTTCATAAGCACGTTTGAGGTCAATTTTCTTGGTTTTGATCAAGTCAGCTGACCCTTCATAAGTGCTTACTAGTCTTTCCCAGACTTCTTTTGAAGTGGGGAATTTAATGACAAGTTTCATCACCTCAGTGGGAAGGGGGGTGATGATCATGTTTTTTAATCTAGAGTCAAGATTGACGAGCTTTTGCTCTTCTTCAGTCCACTGGACTTCAGGCTTGACTAGATCTGTTACAATTTCAGGAGCATCAGGTGTTGCACCTGGTGTTCTTTGAACATATGTAGGAATGTAAGGACCTTCATTTAGAATGGTCATAAGATATGGCTCTACACCCACTATGTGTAGTAACATTCGTTCCTTCCATGAACCAAAGTCCTTTGGCTCAAATTTTGGAGGAATAGAAACGTAACCAAAGTCACGTGTGTTAACAAGAGTGGGTACAGACGACATCTTTTAGAACAGAAAAAAAATTAGATTTAGATGTAAAGAAAAGAAAGAAAATAATGTAAGCACAAGAGGCAAACAGAACTTGTTCCAATAATTTAGGAACAGAGGCTCTGATACCACTTGATGGTCCAAGAATGCACTGCTTGTGTTTCAATTAACTAACTTA
The DNA here is from genome assembly GCF_010389155.1 of Erigeron canadensis. Taxonomy (NCBI): domain Eukaryota; kingdom Viridiplantae; phylum Streptophyta; class Magnoliopsida; order Asterales; family Asteraceae; genus Erigeron; species Erigeron canadensis. The sequence continues at coordinate 21,760,619 of NC_057764.1, forward strand.
TAATGTAAATATGAAATAACAAGAATAGAGATGAGAAGTAAAGAACTTTGTTTAGTTATATGTAAATCAAACTAAACGATGAAAACATGGATGGTTGTTTTACAACAACAATAAACAATAAACAGAAAAAAGGATTCGTTAAGTTTTTGAACACACAAAAACTTAACAAATTTACTTGGAGAGAATAAAGTAAAACCGTGGAACACACCCCACGATTGTGGCTAGGTCAAGTGATTCCTTTTATAGGCAGATAAGGAATCACATGACTGCTCTAGTAGATGTTGACACATGAGGGTTGTCAACTGTCTATTGGTGGATCATGCAGATCTGCAGAAGCCTCTTTCCTTCATCTTGTTTGTTTCCAAAAATGGTATGAAAGAGAAACTTCACTGCAACAAAGTAGTACAAGGTCACATGTCTTTATCTTGATCTTTCAACACGTGTCCTTGGGACCATTCTTCTAATCTTCAAATTCCCGCTCATATTTGACCAACAAATACTAGACGGTGAGTCATTGAACACATCCTTTTAGACTTTGAAGATCGAATATGCTTGCAGATGAGTAAGCTCGCTGAATGAGCCCCTCGCTGAGTTCCTCAGCGAATCCCTGATCCAACAGGAACCTTAGGGGGTTTGCTTTGAATCACTGCTGCTGCTTTTCCCTTATCAGCATATTTCTTTTCAAGGGCAGCATGAAACTCAGCAGTTGGCTTGAAAGTGGACACATTTATTGGCCTCGCTGGCACATCTTCAACGGGCTTCACAACCTTCTCAGCTGGCTCCCCCTTAACACTTGTTGCCGGTTCACTGACCTTCTCAGCGAGGGGGACACTTTCAGCAATTGGGGTCTCCTCATTGACAGCAGTTTTCTCCCCCTTGGAAGTAGCTGAAGTACTTGCTACTTTCACTTTTCCCTTTTTGAGGAGACCCATCATTTCCTTCATCATTTCTTTGAGGTCATGCACCTCCCTTTCAAGCTTGCGTTGGCTGCTGATGGATTCATCTATCCTTAGCTTATCAGCAGCCGATGAGGAGGAGTTAAAAGAGGATTTAAGAGAAGTTATTTCTTTGGTGAGAGTGGAGAGAAAATTGTTTTGACTTCGAGAAAAGGAGTTTATAGAATTTTAGAGTTGGTTAAGACAAGCAGTGAAGAGAATGTTTGATTGGGAGAGTTGTTGAAGAAAAGAGAGAAGGGCAGTGCTTTCAGTGTCCGTCGCTGTCTTGGCTATTTGTTCTTTGAGTTTGTTCAGCGAGGTAGAGATAGAGGAGTTTGAGATACTAACCCGATGCATGCTTACATTAAGAAGAGTTTGATTTTGCTTGAAGAGTCTTTCATTTGAGGTAGTGTGTTGCTGCTGAGCCTTAATCATCCTGATGATAACATCTTTTTGCTCAGCCAGCCCATCATTAAGGTTGTCACTGTTGTGCACCAAGTATTGAAAGTTTGTATGAGCTTCTAAGTGTACTTGGGCAACCTGATCAACCAGCCATGCAAATAAGTACCCATGCCTATTCCCTTGACTTTGACACACCTGTATTCTTCTCAACAGTTCTTGCAATTGATATGTTTCAACGTAATCAAGCCTAGGCAAGTCAACTGCGGTGTACATTCTTTCAGCATCGTCAAGCTCTGGCATCCTTAAAGTTCTTAGTGAAACTGGGTACTTGGAGCAGGGAGTGCCAAAGAAATCTGGATGATGCATAGGGGGCACTTCCATTATCATTTCATCATCCAGTTCTTCGACTTCAACAAACACTCCTGGCCTGATGCGTTGATTTTTTCATAGCTCCTTCCTTCTTTGCAATTCTTCTTCAGTGAGCTCAGTTTGAAATTTTCCAAAGTGTCCCACAGGTTCAAAAATTGCTATAGGCCTTGGAGAATAAGAAGGAGGAGGGGGCATGTTAGCTAACATTTCAGGCATTTCTTCAGCATTTTGTGGTTCAGCAACCATGATGTAGCCCAAGTCACCTTCCAAAAACTCACCAACAACAACTTCTTTTTCACTTTCTTCAGCAGTCTCGAGTGTAACTTCAGCATGTGAATCTTGTGGATCAAACTCGCTACCATTTTCATCTTCCATCTCAAGATCTGCAAAGATGTTAGTCTCGGTCCCTGCACGAACAGTTTCCGAGACATTTATAGAATTTGGGGAAAGGGAACCTGGTGCCTCAACCTCAGTGTGTTGTTGCACTAAGGTATCATTGGCCGTAGAGGGAGTTGACTCTAGCATCACCTGTGATCTGGCTGCTATCAATGACTCAGAAGGTATTTGAGAAGAAGGGGGAATATTTATTTGGGGTGGAGTTGGACTTTAACCTCTAGTGGGTTGGGGTGACCCAGTTTCTTCACCAACCTCTCCTACAGAAATTTGAGGTGGCTGCCTGCTGTTCCCATTTAACTCGTCAATAGCCTGTTGGGAGGCTGCTGATGGGGTGGCTTGGGTACTAGTGTCCTTTAGCGTAGAGGACTTCCTAACCTTTGGTTTGCCCTTTGAATCACTCCGCTTTCGTTTTGGGACGACAGCGGAGGGTGAAGATTGTAGATTTTGTGTTAGGGACGCTGCCTTAGGATTAATTTTGGTCTTTTTAGAGGCTTTGTAGGTCGCTGGGGGGTTTATCAGCGAACCAGCCTCAGAAGGCATTTCGACGTCCACAACGACCGTATCAGCCACTTCATCAGAAAGAAGTGCTACCTCCTAGTCGCTGTCTTTAGGGTATAAAGAAGAGTTTAGAGAGAAGAGTACCTCTTTCATGTGAGCAGTGAGGCGAGCAACCAAATGTTCAGCAGGTTGCTTGTAGATATTGCTGCCGACCCTTGCAACTTGAATTGTGGCAGCATTTGGCAGGTCATATTCATCACCCAGCGCCTCTTTGAAGATAAGAGAGAAAATTCTCACAAAAGGCACTGTGTGAGATCTGTTGTTCAGAGTGACTTTGTTCTTCATATCATTGAAGATCATCAAGGCGAAGTCCACGAATCTTCCTTCAGCCAGAGCGTGGATAATAGGCATCGAAGTTGAAGACGCCTGATTATAAGATCCAGAGTTTCCACCCATACACTGAATCACATGAGTAAATAGAACTCTCTAGATCCCGGGAAGATTTTGTTTCAAGGGATTGCTTGGGATCGCCGGAGGGTTCCTCAGGTTATGATTATACCCGATTGAAGGCAACCATGCCTTCCATTCATCATCTCTAGCAGCTTCCACGAAAGTATTATCATTATTTTATTATGGGAAGCGAAGAATATGGCGTAATGATGCTGGAGTGATGGTGATGGACTTTGTTCCTTCTCGAACAGTGCCAGATATCGACTGGGTGGACTCATCATAGTTACATGTCCACCAGAACTCACGAAGAAGATGAACATAAATCTTCTTCGGATCTGCCATTATACAATGACTGGCAGGGGAAGCATGGATGAAATCCAGCATAGGCTTATATCCTTTTGTACCTTTTGGTACGTCAGACAAGCCGAGATGGTTATTAGGTTTAACAACCATCTCTGAAGCAGTAAAGGAGATCTTAGAAGATTTGACAATATTAGGAGAGGGAGAATACGTAGAGGAATTTAGATAGGATTTCGGAGTTTGCTGAGTGGCGGCGAAAGCGGATGGAGTTTCAGATGATGATGCCATTTATGAAGTTTGGAAGAGGATTAGAAGATGTAAAGATCAAAGGAAATAGATAGTATGATTTAGAGATTGAACAAAGATGAACAGTTTGAGAGATTTTTAAGAGATTAGAGAGAAGATGAATAGTTGAAAGAAAGCGTGAAAGTGAAAATATGAGTATGAGTTTGTATATATAGGGTATGGTGATGGAACATGATTGGTCAAATGAAAAGACAAAGAAGTTTTCTCTCTCTCTCTCCACATTTTCAATCAGTACAGTTGTTTTTAACAACTGTAAAAGATATATATGTAAAAAAAACTTTGTGAGTAACGTTTAAAAAAAATTTTTTTTTTTTTTTCAAATACTTGAGTGTGCGCCGTATGCGTCTGACAGGGCCAGACCGTCAGAGGCACAGTCACAATCTCAAGTGGACAGATGATGTACTCAAGTAAACAAGTGGGTAACTTTTTGTTGTAAAATATATATCATATGGCTCAAAAGACTGCCACGTTGCCAACATAGTTACATCCGAAATAGTTAGTTTCAGATCTAATCCTATGTTTTATTTAATATGTTAAAATCCAACAACTATTATTTTAATAGATCATGTCTCAGCAAACACATTGATAAGGACGCGTCTTCTATTAGATGTCAGCGAGCATCTGACACACATATGGTCGCTGAGATACAATTTTTGGCAAATTATCAGCCATCAACGGATTTTATAAGTCTTTACCATTAGCCGTTTGCTGATGGACTAGATGGAAACTTTTGCCTTTCCATTGCCTTTATTTTGCTTTTTCCCAAAGCAACAGGGATCAACGGATTTTAGAAGTCTTTACCAATAACCGTTTGCTATTGGACTAGATGGAAACTTTTGGCTTTCCATTGCCTTTATTTTGCTTTTTCCCAAAGCAATAGGGATCAACGAATTTTAAAAGTCTTTACCAGTACCCGTTTGCTATTGGACTAGATGGAAACTTTTGGCTTTCCATTGCCTTTGATTTGTTTAGCAAGCAAGACACACTTAAACTTGCTGACAAAATCTTAGCTTACACCTGATATATAAGTTAAGTAGCTGAGTCACTATTCAACATTCCCAACCTACTAACGAGATCTTTAAATCTCTTTTCATTTAAGGGTTTTGTGAAAATGTCAGCGAGTTGATCATTAGTGGGAATGAAATAAATTTCAACATCCCCTTTCATGACATGGTCACGTATGAGATGATACCTAATGTCTATGTGTTTGGTCTTGGAATGATGAACGGGATTATGTGTGATAGCAATTGCACATGTATTATCACACATAATGGGAATCTTAGTGTAGTCTAAGTCATAGTCAGCGAGTTGGTGTTTCTTCCAGAGGACTTGTGCACAACAACTCGCTGCCGACACATATTCTGCTTTAGCAGTGGAGATGGACACTGTATGTTGTTTCTTACTAGACCAACTAGTTAACCTCCCCCCCCCCCCCCCAACAGTTGACATCTTCCACTGGTACTTTTTCGATCTAACATGCAGCCAGCATAGTCAGAATCGGAGTAAGCAACAAGATCAAAATTGGACTCCTTGGGATACCAAAGACCTAAGGTCATAATACCTTTCAGGTATTTGAAGATTCGCTTAACAGCGAGAAGATGAGATTCTCTTGGAGATGCTTGATATCTTGCACATAGGCAAGTGGCAAACATGATATTAGGACGACTTGCTGTGAGATACATTAGCGAGCCAATCATCCCACAATAGTGAGTGGGGTTCACATGTTTACCGTCAGGATCAGCATGGAGATTATTGGGAGGAAACATGGGAGTTGGCTTGGGAGGAATATTAGACATATCAAATTTAGCCAACATGTCTCGAATATACTTTTCTTGATTGATGAAAATACCATCAGCGAGCTGACGTATTTGCAAACCAAGAAAGAAGGTTAATTCTCCCATCATACTCATTTCAAAGTGAGATGACATAAGGGAGTTAAACTTTTGGCATAGTTTAGTGCTTGAGGAACCAAAGATAATGTCATCAACATAAATTTGGACATACAGGATATGACCGCCTTTTCGAAAGATGAAAAGAGTGCTGTCAATAGATCCTCGCTGAAAGTTGTTAGGGAGGAGAAATTCAGAGAGGGTGTCGTACCAAGCTGTAGGAGCTTGTTTAAGACCATATAAAGCCTTATGAAGACGATAGACATGATGTGGCTTGGCTGGATCTTCAAAACCAGGTGGCTGTTCGACATAGACTTCTTCATCGAGTTTTCCATTTAGGAAGGCACTCTTAACATCCATTTGATAGACTTTGAAGTCTCGATAAGCAGCATGTGCCAAGAATAAGCGTATAGCTTCTAATCTGGCCACTGGAGCAATGGTTTCATCAAAGTCGACTCCTTCTTCTTGAAGATAACCTTGTGCAACCAGCCTAGCCTTATTACGTATAACAACACCATCCTCGTCCATTTTGTTTCTATACACCCATTTGGTACCAATAGGTTCCTTACCATGTGGTAAAGGAACCAAAAACCAGACATGTTGTCGTTGAAATTGGGTTAATTCCTCTTGCATGGCAGCAACCCAAGAGGGATCAATCATTGCCTCACCAATATTTTTGGGAGTGATCATTGACAAGAAGTTTACATAAAGACATGTGTTTCTTGTCGCTGATCGAGTGAAAATACCCTGCTGAGGATCTCCAATGACTTGGTGAGCGGGGTGACTTGCTGTCCACCTAAGTGCAGGAACACTTGAAGAACCTAGTTGAGTATCAGCGGAAGATTGAGTGATGGGGAGAGCAGGGAGAGGATTTTAAGAAGAGAAGTCAATGGTGACAATGGGTTCAGCAACAGGATGATCTGTTGAGTTATTTGACTGAGCTGAGTTATCATTGATGTTGGAGTCATCAGCAGACTCCATATCCTCAGCATTTGCTGAGGCATCATGAAACTCATCCTCAGCAAGATCATCAGCATGAACATCCTTAGTCAACGATCTATTGTTGGCTGAGGCGGCCTGGATTGATCTCAAAATAGGCTCAACTGGCTCAATAGAGTAAATATGAGCAACAACTTGTTCCTTGTCAGTACTCACTGATGTATCCTGAGATGTCTGCTGATGACATTCAGGTAAGGTACAAGGTGCATCAGAAAATGAGTCAGCTTCCTCATTGGAAGGATTAGTGAACTCACTAAATACTTCTTCATAAGAAGAGGATTGTATGTCTTTTAGAGCAGATGAACTTTCATCAAAAGTGACATGAATGGATTCATCTACTTTTTGAAGGCGAACATTAAATACTCTAAATGCCTTGCTTATAGATGAATATCCTACAAAATAACCATCATCAGCTTTGGGATCAAACTTGCCTAGGTGATCCTTATTATTCAAAATGAATACAGGGCATCCAAACACATGAAAGTATTTAATTTGAGGTTTCTTACCTCTTAGAATTTCATATGCTGTCTTATCATGTCTCTTGACAATTAGACAGCGATTCTAAGTGTGACAAGCTGTGTTGACAGCTTCAGCCCAAAATTTGTTTGGAAAGGAGGATTCACTGAGCATTGTTCTCACTGCCTCGATAAGTGTTCTATTTCTTCTTTCAGCGACACCATTTTGCTCAGGAGTTCTAACAGATGAGAAATTTTGCGAGATCCCTTGATCATCACAAAAAGATTTAAGGGTGTGGTTTCTGAACTCAGTACCATGATCGCTTCTGAGTTCTTTAACCCTTATGCCATTGAGATTTTCCATTTTCTTAATGAAATTAATAATCTCATCAGCAGCATCACTCTTGGAGTGAAGAAAGATAGTCCAAGTGTATCGTGAATATTCATCCATGATAACTAAGGTGTATTTGCTACCTCTTAGACTTTGGACATTTACAGGACCAAAGAGGTCCATGTGAAGAAGATGAAAGCATCCTTTGACAGAGTTGGCTTGCTTAGTTTTAAAGGTAGCTCTATAACCTTTACCTTTTTCACAGGTGCTGCATAGCCTGTCTTTTTCAAAGGATAGATGAGGAAGACCACGAACCAAGTTTTTCTTAGCTAGTGAATTTATGGTTTTGAAGTTTACATGCGACATACGCTTGTGCCATAACCAATTTAGTTCATCTGCTGACTTGGCAAAGAAACAAGTCTCGCTATCAGTTTTGATAGGAGTGAAGTCAACAAGATATACATCTCGTTTTCTTGGAGCTACCAATACGACTTCCTTGTTAATATTTACAACAGTCCCTTGATGTTTATCAAGAATAACTTTGTAGTCAGCATCACAAAGTTGACTAATGCTTATGAGATGATGTTTTAATCCATTTACATAGGAAACTTTGGAAAATTTGATTAACCCATTTGAGAGGAGACCATAACCTTCAGTTTGTCCGGTGGAATTATCACCAAACACTACAGTAGGGCCAGCAGCCTCTACGTAGTTATCCAGCAAGGTCTTTGAGCCAGTCATGTGTTTTGAACATTCACTGTCCAAATACCACACTCCTTTTCCCAGCAAACCCTGCATGGATAAAATAGAAGGTTTTAGATTGGTCCACTTTCAAATTCGCTGGTAGGCATGTCAGTAGGATTAAAGATGGGAGCATCAGAGGTAGTGGTTGGCTCAGTTGAAAGAGCTTCCTCGAGAGTAGGATAGTTTCCCAAGTCAGCCAGCATATGAGTTCTGTCATTCTCGACAGTGGGCATTGTGTTACTCCCATTTTCTTGAAGAGCAACCAAGTTGCTGACAACATTTGGAGCACTAAACTCAACCAGCATCGCTGGTTGTCCCCAAGAATTGGAGATTACACTCTGAGAATGAGGAATCTCAATACGTTGAGTGGTAACATAATCAACTAAGTTAGTTTGATAAGTGCCATATGGGCCAGTGACAAAGCCAGTATCAATGATGATAGATTCATTAGGAGGGCTCTCACTGATCCTAGTAGATGAGATGGTTTCACTGACAGGGTCCGGTGATGGGACATATGCTGAAGTGGAAGCACCTGTTTGCACAACCACTTCAGGAGCATCTCTTGAGCCACTGCAGTCAGTTGCAACATGTCCTCTAATGCCACAAAGATAGCATTTTCTATTTGAGGAGTTGCTTTGTTGATTGCTAAGAAGGAATTCCTTGAGTTGAGAAGATAAGTCATTGACTTGTTGGGCAAGTTCAACAATTTTAGGATCTGAAGAAGTTGAAGCCTTGGTCTTAGCTTTAGACTTATGCTTTGATTTTTGCTTGCAAGAATTCCTTGAGGGTGGAGGAGGACCCAAGAGAGATTGTCTAGTGGGGTCATCTAGACGAGGAGTGGAAGAGGAGGCAACATGTGATCCTCTTAAAACACTCCAGGCTTATTTGAGATTTGAATGAGAAGAGGAAGTCCTAGGTTGATGCACTCTGCTGGCAGTGGTGGACCTAGATTGACGATTTGGAGTTGCAGACCTCCCTTGCCTGTGAGGGAGGTATTCTCCAATAGGAATTGAAGATTGTACCTGCTGAGAGGACAGTTGTCCTCTGTTAGGAGTGGAGGATCTCTCTTGTTGATGTGGCAAGTGTCCTCTTTGGGGAGTCACACTCGTCATTTGTTGCTGAGGAACATTTCCTCGCTGAGGAGTTACACTCCTCATTTGTTGCTGAGGAATGTTTCCTCGCTGAGGAGTTACATTCCTCGTTTGTTGCTGAGGAATGCACCCTCGCTGAGAAGTGGTTGGTCTATTCACAGACTGAGGCATCTTACCTCTTCGAGGAGTTGAGTGTCTCAGAATTGATCGAGGTGGAGATGACTGGGTAGCCTGCTGATGGACAATAGATTTAGCTTGAGATGAGCTTTCATGTTGAAACCTAGCATCTCCAAACTTTACACGTCTCACCATAAGACGTTCATGCTGAGGTTCCTCAGCATTTGAGACTTTAGAAAGAAAAGGATCAAACAAGATGGACTGAGGTTGCTGTTTATGATGATCAGCTCACTGAGGCGTGCTATAATCATAAGGCGTAGCAACGCTACTTCTTTTGAAAGTCTCGGCCGTTTTCAAGGTAAGTTGCTGAGGAGCAATGGATTTGTACCCATCACTTGAGATGTCTCCTTGAAAAGTTCCATTTGGAGAGTATTGAATTTTACCTTCATGTGGCATCATGCCAACAATAGGTAGATGGGAAAACATATTGTTAGAGGATGAAGATGAGCTAGCGATTTTAGCTTCAGAGGAATTTGAAGGGTCGCTGGAGAGATATGAGGAGGATCCAGCGTCCATTTCAGTGTGATAATCATTTCCATTAATTAAATACCACTTTTTCATTTCCTCAGGAGAAGTAATACCGGATGATGGAATAGAGATTTCAGGTTTCACATCATCTTTATTCATGTCAGCGAGACAGGCAGCAGATTCAAAATCTCCACCTATCACAGCCTGAACTTGTGCAGGAACTTGTTCTCTGAGACATTGATGATGAAACTTAGAAGCTTTTGACCAAGAGGTCACAATCTTCTTGAGATTGAGGATTTCAAGCTTAAGTTTTTCGTTCTCAAGCTGAAGCTTTTGTGTCAGCAACTCATGTGACTGAAGTTCTACATGAACATTCTTTAGTCTGTTGAGTTTTTCAGATTTTTCACTCAATTCAAAACTTACTGAAAAGAGTTTTGAGTGAGCTTCAGCGTGCAGAGTTTCTACGAACTGAAGATCACATGACAAGGATTCAAGAATTTTGGTCTTGTCCTCGTCAGCAGATGAGAAAAGAGCATACCTTTTAGACAGTGACGTTGACCCACTGACTTGCTGAGACTTGGTCTTTTGTCAGCGCATCACTATCAGCCAGATCCATGAGACACATGGTGTCAACATACTCCTCGTCATCAGAGTCATCTGAATCAGCCCAATCATGCTCTTCAGCAACCAGACCTTTGCCTGGTGTTTTGGCTTCTTCAGTTTCAGCCATTTTGGCTTTGAGCTGATAATACTTGTTCCTGTATTCATCAGCAGATTTAGATGAGTTAGTTTTAGGAGCAGCAGGGATTGGAATAGAAGCCCTGCACTCCTTTTGATAATGGCCTTTTCTGCCACATTTCCAGCATTCTTCCTGTGATTTATCAACAGAAGGCTTATATGGAGCAACCGACTTACAGTTGTTCCACTTTCTGGAATATTTCTTTCCAGCGATTAAGGCAAATTCCATAAAATCACTGAACATTTCTTGTTTCTCTTTAGCATCAAGCTCATCAACAAGAGCTTGAATGGATGCTGGAAGAGTAGAGGTGCTGGCACCATCATTGGGGTAGATGGGCTCAATAGAGATGAGAGCAAGAGGGTCAGTTAAAGGGTTTGCAGAAGTGCTAGCTGCGGAAGAGGAGCCAGCATGTCTCCTAGATTCTGCAGAGGCTCTGATATTTTGAGCCAAGGCTTTCTCTTCAAATTGAAGAGTGCCGAACAATTCCTTAAGATCCAGTTCTTGAATCTTTTTAGTGGTACGGAGGATTTGTCTTAAATTCTGCCATTTAAGAGGAAGAGAGTCGATGAACTTGTGGCATACCTCAAAATTGTCATGGGTAATGCCAACATTTGTCATGTCATTGAGCAACCCTTTGAAACGGGTATATGTGCCCTCGAGACTTTCATTAGGAAGAGAAAAGAAATTTTCGTAGGCACGTTTTAGGTCAATTTTCTTGGTTTTAATCAAGTCAGCTGACCCTTCATAAGTGCTCACTAGTCTTTCGAAAACTTCTTTTGAAGTGGGGAATTTAATGACTAGTTTCATCACCTCAGTGGGAAGGGTGGTGATGATCATATTTTTCAATCTTGAATCAAGATTGACAAGCTTTCGCTCTTCTTCAGTCCATTGGACTTCTGGCTTTACCAGATCAGTCACAATTTCAGGAGCGTCAAGTGTAGCATCTGGTGTCCTTTGGACATACATGGGTATGTAAGGACCTTCATTTAAGATGGTCATAAGATATTGTTCTACACCCACTATGTGTAGTAACATTCGTTCCTTCCATGAGCCAAAGTCTTTTGGCTCAAATTTTGGAGGAATAGAGACGTAACCAAAGTCACGCGTGTTAACCAGAGTGGGTACAGAAGACATCTTTAAGAAAGAAGAAAAAAAAGGTTTTAAGATTTAAACAGTAAAGAAAATAATGTAAACACAAGAGCCAAACAGATCTTGTTCCAATGATTTAGGAACCGTGACTCTGATACCAATTAAAGGTCCACGAATGCACTATTTGTATTTGATTTTCTAACTTATAATGTAAATATGAAATAACAAGAATAGAGATGAGAAGTAAAGAATTAGTTTAGTTATATGTATTACAAACTAAACGATGAAAACATGGATGGTTGTTTTACAACAACAAAAAAGGATTCGTTAAGTTTTTGAACACACAAAAACTTAACAAATAAGCAAAGAGAATAAAGTAAAGAATGTGGAACACACCAACCCCCAACTGGTGGCTAGGTCAAGTGATTCTTTTTATAGGCAGATAAGGAATCACATGACAGCCCTAGTAGATGTTGACACATGAAGGTTGTCAACTATCTATTGGTGGTTAATCTAGATCTGCAGAGATCTCTTTTCTTCATCTTGTTTGTTTTCAAAAACGGTATAAATGAGAAACTCTATTGCACAGAAATAGTACAAGGTCACGTGGCTTCATCTTGATCTTGCAACACGTGTCCTTGGGACCATTCTTCTTATCTTCAATTTCCCGCTCATATTTGACTTACAAATACTGGACGGTGAGTCATCGAACATATCCTTTAGACTTGAAGATAGATCGTGCTTGCAGATGCAGGCGCTCGCTAAGAGCTCGCTGAACGAGTCACTCGCTGAGTCTCTCAGCGAATCCATAACTCAACAATTTTGTAGACCTTGCTGGATCCGAGAGAGCAGGTTCGAAGAGGTTTGCTTGAAAGAAGGTAAGTGCAAATGTGAACAGTGTACCATTCAGTTTTGAATAATCACCTTGCACCTTTCATTGATAACTATGGCACTTCTCTCTCTTGGTTTCATCTTCGGTTGGAAACAGGTATTCAAATCAATATGGGTCTCCTGCACTCGAGAATTTCATCAGTGCACTCAGGGATGATAAAAATGAAAAGAGGGACTGCATATCCCACAACGAGACAGTAAACTTACTCGCCTGTCGCAGGTTTGTTAAATACTGTTAATTTTTTAAAGGATCTGTTGTGGCCGGTGGGAAAGTGTTCTTGCTATAAAAAATCTTTAGCGTGCTTTTTATTTGTTTATTTTCTTAATGCATATCTTCTATATAAAATGGTGTAGGTATTAGTTCTCAGGTTTAACGCTGAAAACAAAGGTAAAATCATATCAATATATAATAAGTCAAGCTGAAAAAGGCATTCTATTAGATATATGGATGTATGGAATGTATATATTTGACATCACTACAACAAATATGTCATTTGCTCACATTTGTTTTTTCATATATTTAAAAAGTGAGAAAAAAAATAGGTTAATTTAATCACATTTAAAAGTGTCTAAAAATAATTTACATTTAAAAATGTGAAGAATTTTAAAAAATCACCATATTTACACACTTATATATATGGAAAATAAAAATTCACACTTTCAAATGTGTAAAATATACCAATTGTTCACACTTAAGAGTGTGAAAGTTAATTTGCAACACCCAATTTCTTCACACATGGAGAGTATGAAGAAATTATGTGTTACAAGTTGACTTTCACACTTTTAACTGTGAAAATATTTGACAATTGTTCACACTTTTAAGTGTTAACATTTTGTTTACACATTTATAAGTGTGAAAAAATAATGATGTTTAAAAGTTATTCACACTTTTAAATGTATGCGATTAAATTAATAAAATTTTTTACATTTTCTATAACCAAGCATGAACAAAGGATATTTTTTTGTAGTGCATGTATATATAGTATTAAAAGTTTATTTTAGCTGATATGCGACCTGATCTAACACTTTTGAGATAAATTATAGCCTGAATTCATCCATTCGTAAATAAATAGGTTGACCTTGCAACCTTACAATCTACATTTTTAGTATCCTTAGTTTCATAACATAGCAAGATCCATATGCATGCAGCTGCCCGGCCAATCATGGTTTAGTCTCTTACCCCCTTCTTAGTTTAATATTAGCCCTAACTATAATAGTTTTTCTGTCGAGATGACAAGATGGGTGGGCTAGATAATGGTTAAAACTAGGATGGGTAGGAACAAGTCATTTTAGAATTGGTCAAAATCAACTGGGTTTGGTTCGGATTAACCAACACACACCTTATTTTTCCATTTTATTTTTTTAGATAGCTAAATATTGCTACAAGAACAATAGTTACTACCATAATCAAATATATAATGTAAGTTGATTCGTCACATTGTCTACATTAAAAATAGACTTTTGGAGATTTTAAAAGATTTTAACCCGGTTCCTCTCTTAGTTGACCTGTTAGACATAACATACAACTTTTAATGACACATTTAGAAGTAAATGGGTTGAAAATGTCACCTTTAGATTTACATCATATACCTTTGTTCTTTCAGACTTTGTCCTCATGGGATGCTTCAAGTGTCGAGGAGACTGCTTCAACTGGTCCGGTGTTTGCTTTTTTCAACTCTATGTGTGTCCATGTATCCTTAGTCAAAGAATATCCACAATTGTCACATTAAACAGTTTTTGATCGTGATTTGTTCTATTTTTTTTTATTTTTTTTTTGATATTAATGAGAATTGATCATGCGTATGTCGCAAAGTTGTATTAGTAGAAGACAAAACCAGTATGATTTTTAAGTGCGTAACCATTGGTGCATGTGATTACTTGGAGATTTTTCAAGTGTTATTGCAACATGTTGCGTGCAAGGAGTTTCTTCGTTTACGCTCTTGAAACCGATCGATAATGCGCGACAGATGAACCAAGTTGATAAGGTGGACAATAAAGAACTGGTTGGAGTAATTCTGATGAAGAAAAAGAGGTATGCAGAAGCTTGGATGGTGCTCCAGTGGATCATGAGGGGAACGATAAGGAGGATGAGCAAGAAAAAATCCAAGGTAAAAAGCAACGCTTGGTTTGGACTCACGAGCTTCATCTAATATTTGTCAAAGCTATGAAACAATTGGAATTAATACTATGGACTATATTATTGAGCCGACAGTGATTATTCCATGACATATTTAACAACATAGGCTACATATTTATAACACTTTTCAAAAAAAAAAAAGGGATTACGTCTCAATATTGGTGCATGTAAACTACAAACATGCCATTATATATCAACTACTTCACCATACATGTTTTGCATACCGACCATTCCAACCCCATGGTTGATGTGAATATGCATCTCTAAAACTGCATTGTAAAACCTCAATACATAACTAAAAAACCGCACAAAACACATATACGAAACAACCTACCAAGTTGTGCATCGGGCCTTTCACTAATAAATAAAAAATTATGTATGTTCTCTTTCTATATTCTATATTATCGATCTCATTATTAATCCTTAAAAGAGATAAACAAAAATTGCCCACCTTTATTCTCACATCTGATCTAAAAACGAAGAAATCACCAATTGGCCCAATAACGTGCTCTCTTGCCAGCATACCACGAAACCCGAAAATAGACGTAAATCCAAATCGCTTACCTAACCGTGCAATGCACGGGTCTTCACTCTAGTTCTGCCAATAAAGCTATATCGAACTTGTAAATTGTAATTGCTTGGGGACTGATGTGGAGCCATTGGGGGTATTTACTCGCAGACTGAGTTGGCTTGATCTTGTAAATGTTTTTTCATGAAAGTTAATGGTGTATAGAATTACTGTCTTTCAAATAAAAATTCAGTCAAACTTTCTTTCTTAAATAACATGTTTTAGTTAAAGATTTTAAAAGTGAGTAAAATTTTAAATGCAATTAATGTTTAAGACTATTTTTATTGACAGCTTAATTAACAGATCCATATTTTTATTATAAAAATGTTTATTATATTTAAAGGGAATTGCTAACTAGTACCCTAATGCACTAGTTAAGAAACATTTAATGAATCATTTATTGAAGTCGAAATTTCCTAACATATGAAAATATGTATTAATTATTTATTTAAAAATAGAAACTGTTAAGTTGAATTAATAAACATTAAATATAATTTTTTGATTAATAAGAAAATAACGGGTTCATTAAATGCTTCTTAACTAGTGCACTGGAGGCACTATTTAGCAAATCCCATATTTAAAATGTAGGCCTAAAAATATATTTAATACGCAATGATTAATACATGGAAAAATCAATGTTAAATCTATACTATATAATATACTATATAATAAAGCAGATCCCCTTGTCTATATTTTAAGTTTCAACATTTACTTTCCCAAAATGCTCATATATCAATTCTATATTTAATCACCTTTTCTCTTTCCTCAAATCTCAACCAATCATTTTTTTTTTCTTTTCCATAAATCATTTATTCTTTCATTTTATTCAAAATCTTTTATCTCAAAAACCGTACATCGATAAATTATAAAAATTATATGGGTGTTTTTAAAATTTCATGTTCTTTCATTAGAGATGTCATTCGATATACTTTCGACGAATTTTTAAATCCGATGGCGAAACCCGTACGGTTAAGCCATTTTGCTATTATACTCTATGACCTATCACCCTACCATCTCACCGCCGCAACGCGAGGTACTTACTCTCGCATTAATAAAAAGAAAAAATGACTCGTATGTTAACATTTAAATGGATTAGACATATTTTTAATTACATTTGTTAGGGTCTGGTTTCTTTAGTCAAGCTTCTGTTGGGCTTTTCTTTTAGTCCGTCGCTACCCCGATCTAATCCTTGAATGGGCTAATTACATGCAAGGATTATAGCCCATTATGAACATTGAAACGTTTTCATGCGTCAATTTTTCTTTTTCTTTCCGATGATTCGATCTATCTCTTGAATTCACAATATCTCGCACTTATTCATGATATTCTTGAGGACTTGAGATTCATTTAACATTATTTCCCTTTCTTCTCCTGTAGTCCTCAAAAATAGGTATAACTATGGCAAACACACTTCTACCCCATGAATTAATAATGTATAGCTCATAATATGTTTAATTATATTTTTTTACATGCGTCAAATTATCAAAGGGCATAAAGTTTGAACATTAAATGTTAAATATATAGCTGTGATACGAGCTAGGATTGTAATACGGGTTCCAGATCTTGATAACCGATTTCTTGTATAAGTTTGGAGACCAATATACTAGTATAGTATTACTTGATGAATTATACAATTGAAATACATATATGTTACTAACTAAAGGGTGATTAACTACGTTTTTTTGAATGCGTACATAGGTAATTTCTCTTTTTCAATAATTTCTCCCTTTACTATCTTAATAACTTTATTTAGTTATTCACATAAAAAGGTATGAAACTATAGGCATTATAACAAATATGTCATTTCCATTCATTAATTTTTGAGTAAGATATATAGAAGGATGCGAATTCATGGGATGAATGATATTATTAACATTAGAGGTTGGTTTTGTTAGACAAATATTAAAGTAAAAATAAATAACATAATTGATATAAAATTGATCATCATATATAAGTTTGATCACTGAATACTAATTAAATAGTTTTGACTTTTGATACGAGCTAGGATTACAATTCGATCAATTCTAGATCATAGATGATCAACACTTAGCTTCTTGTATAAGTTTGGAGACGAATGCGTGAACTTAACAAAAATGTAGTACCATGTAGTTATTTTCATAAATAGGCATGAACGTATGTATGCATAATCTCATTTACATGCATTTCTGGCACTACAATAAATACATATCTCATTTCAAGTTCAATTCATTTAAGTAAGGCATAAAAGGATGTCAATTCATACTAGAAATGATATAATCAGTCTTATTATATAATATAATACAAATTATTAATAGAATACAAGTAGATTACTTGCTTTCAAGCTGTTATTATTTTAGAAATGTACATTTCTCTTTATTATTGTTTTGGGGCATTTCTGTTTACAATCTTGTTCATTTTCACCACAAATTTTACAGTCATATTGTTTTCCCACCTTAGAACAACAACACCAAGTTCTATCCTTCACTTCTCTACAAGGTTCAAGTTTTTCTGCTTTCATATCTTCCAAATCATTTCTGATTCCTATACAATTTCAAAGTAATTGCAATTTGAATATTTAGATGACTAAAAATAAAATTTTACAACTAATTCATTCATGCAATAAGTTTTTTTACACCATTTAGGACATGAATCATATTTCCTCATACCAAAAACAAGGAGATGACCAATATATGATGATGAAACTTGTAAAAAAACTAAAATTTATGACTATTTTTTAAATCGAATAAATTGCTATCGAAAAAGCAATTTGCCGAGATTGAAATTATATATATACCTCTATATCAAATTACTTACAACTATTCTAGCTTAGATGAATTGAGTCAAACCTGCTTATTGTAAGAATTTGCTATTCAAAAAGAAAAGAGAAAACGAAATATGTCCGGATATGAGGTCAAGATTTACCTCTAGTTGTAACACACAGCATGAAAAGAAGAAAAAAGGTGAACATAAAATAGACCTTCATTTCTGATTTGTTAAATCAGGAAATAAAATAATTAGTGAAATAACAAAACCATAACCATGTGCATATATATATAACAAGAAAAAATAACAAATTAAGTAAGCTAGTTCCAGGAGTTTTGAATTTTGATACATGCCGATTACATGAGCGCGAGTAATTTGCGTTGCATTCACGTACATTATATTATACAAAACTAGATAAATTAAAATCTAGTTTAAAATAACGCAAAACCTAGTTAATTAAATAATTATTATTATGAATAATTAAATATTTTGCATTTCGCACATTGACGTCAAAATCTAGTACGTTAAATAGATAAGAGTACAACTACAAGAAAATTGCCATTTAATGACACACAAAATCTGCCACTAATTATCCAAAAAATGTCACTAAAGGCCCCTCAGGTAATATGATGGGTGACACAAAAGTATAATTATATTTTGTATTACGAGTAGAATCTTTTTTAAATATTCGAAATTAATTTGGATGTGTTATCTGTTATACGCATATTGGATCTCTGGATATCCAAATATCCAAAGTTCCCGAATGATTTCTTATGATGATAATTTTGAACACCCTCAAGGCCTCAATCAACGTATGTTGCAATTCCCCTTTTCCTTCATATATATACTAGTCACAAGTCACAACTCACAAAAACATCAAAATGTGAGTTATATATCCTAGTTTAGTTTTGATAATACTGTATTAGTGATGCATGAAGAAGCCCAATTGTAATGAGGCCCAACTTGTTTGTGATTCTTTAAATAAATTTCATGGTGCTTTGCTAAATGCCAAGTCGAATAACTTGATATCTAAAGTTTAATTAAAAAATAAAATAAAATAATAGAGGAGGAATAAACGCCTAAGCGGGAAGACGTAAAGAGTAGGTAAACACTCCATTCACTTATAGATGGAGTTCATACAAAAGCCAAAACTCTAAAAGGTCTTATCCTGGAAGACTTCCCACTTTATGCTTGGGCATTAAGTATCTGAGTATCTATTACATCTATATCTATATCTATACTAGTTTTCAGGTCAATTCATTAGACGGGTAGTCTCAAAATATATTAATCAAAGCTGAAAAATTGGATTTACTTGAGGGGTTGGCAAGGGGAGGGGAATGGGTAGGCCCACGGTATCCAGTTCGGATATCCTGTGATCCGGCCCACTGTTATTCAAAAAAATATATATATTAAATAAATACCGAATAGAATTAAAATACCTAAAAATAAAACATAAACGATTGAAATAAGGTAAAAAGTTGAAGAATTAATGCGTAATAAACTAATCTTTCGGGGAAGACCTATCTTACATATCGGAATCATACTCACTATCAAAACATAAACATATATTAATAATTAAAAAATAAAGAAGTTGCATTGCGTACGAAGATTAAGTACTAATTCTTGATGGGTAACTTTCTGCTTCATAAATTTCTACGTATATTCTTAGTAAATTGATTCTTGATGACAACTTTTGATTGTAGATGAATTAAAAATTTACATAGTAAGAGTATGATTATTCGAGCAACCATCAATATGACCAATATCACAATTTAATCAATACGAAAGCTAAAGAAGAAACATATGAAAGTTAACTCCATATAAATATTGATCTAGTTTACCTCTTTTCTTTCAACTTTAGTTAAATAAAAAGAGGAATAAAAAAATATACAATATACAATGTAAAAAATATTCTTTGTAAAGTATACCTCGTGCATTCCAAAAAGCTTACCTCTGGTTGTTTTAGCATGTCATCAACATTGTTTGTAAAGTGACAATATATATGTCATGATAGCATCCCGCGATCAGTAGATAAAACGAACTGCATGTGTGGTTTATTTATATCCAAGCACACCTAAATAAAACTTGAATGGAAGAAAACATTAATATCATAAACATACACCTAAAAAAACAGTTTCTCTATTAACAATGATAATAGATATAAACATTATTATAAAAATAAAGTAAACAAATAACAATCATTTTAAGGTAAAGAAATCTTAACAAACGATAGGACTTATAAATGTATAAAAGAAAACAGTGGATTCAAAGTTAAACAAACGTTACCAATCAATAGTTAATGTAACCGATTGTTGGGCATTATCAGTAACCTATTAACAAATATATAATAAGCACATTAGCACCACAAACGAAAGGTAACCATAAAACACATAAGTAATCATGACAAATTAAAAAACCTAAAATTTTCAACAGGATTTTGTTTGGCCTTCGAACAAAAGTGGAACTTACCTGCTAAGTCGAACAAAAAATAAACGTAGGTAATTTTGTAGGTTTTTGGGTTTTATATATTTATATAGATAGATAAACAAATAATAATAATAAAGTTTTTTTAAAAAGGTCAGTTATAGAATAAATAGAATAAATAATATTAGAAAAAATAAAGGATTGATGAGAAGAGAGTATTAGCCTTAAGGAGGGGATTAAGGGTGTCAAGTGTACTCTCAACCCCTTCTTTTAGTTATATTATAGATTACCTATATAAACAAATTACCCCTCCCCCATTCAACTCTCTATTTTTGGATTATTTAATATACCCTCTACATTTAAACTACCTGCACACACCTTATTTCTGATATTCTGAGATTACCCTTAATAAAAAAAACCATACAATTACCTAAAACCCTTATTGTTATAAAATCCTCATTAACTCTAAAATTATTGTTGAAGGTATTGCTACGGATATGAAAAAATTTATAACTCGCGAAATTACGAAAAAATTTATAACTCGCGAAATTACGAACTAATTACGTCCTTTGTATATTGGTATTAAATTTTAATCTTTGACTATTTATTTTTTTTAATTGTCTTGGTCTACTCCCTTACAATTATAAGTGGTTCTTTTTCATGGTTAGTGTTTGCACTTCATTATTTTTTGCACCTAATCCGCGACTTATTTTAAGAATGATATATACGGTTAGATCCTGCATTGACGCATCTCATGAAAATAAACTGAACGTTATAAACCGTTACGGTGTTTAAAACATTATAGACCGTCGTTGTTGCAACACGCAGGCACCACTCTAGCAGTTTTTGAGCCATACTACATTTAATATGTTTCATCGACTTAAGTATTTAATAATCTTTCATGTGATTTTTCACTTGAAATTCCAATGGATATGTTAAAATTGTAAGTTCATTAAAAGCCGTTATATAATTTCAAGATATATTCCAAGTCATGACTCGACCATTTAAAATGGACGATTAATGCTAGCTTGCACATTATAGTAGAGATGGTGTTAGCGGCAATGACAGGAAAGGGTTGTGATTGGTACCGGTGGTGTGGCATGCATGTATGATGTGTTGTCTTGTGTGTTATATTTGTGCGTTTGTTTTTTCATATCGGGAGTTTGCCTTTTTTTCTTTTTTTTTTTTTTTTGGGGGGGGGGGGGGGGGGGGGGGGGGGGGGGGGGGGGGGTGTAAACGAGTCAAGTCTGCTCGCGAACTATTCGAACTTGCTTAAATGTTGACTCGTTCATTAATCGAGCTCGAAATTCAAATCCATAACTCACTTAAACTCGTAAATCTAAACGAGCTTTCGTATATATAATATAATAATAATATATTTACATATTATTATATTAACGGAGCATTCATATACTAATCGAGTTGAGCTTAAACGAGCTTTTTTGACGAGCATTTAATAATCGAGCTTAATTTTACACTTACCGAGCTCGAGCTCGAGCCAAACTCGAACTTGTTTAGTTTTTCTGCCAAACGAGTCGAGGTCGAGCTTTTTAAGTAAAATCACGAGCCAAACTCGAGTTTAGTTACTAAGGTTTGAACGAGCTCGAGCCCGAGCTCCTTAATCAATTTCGAGCTCGAGCACTTTTATGTTCGGGCTCGGCTCCTTTAAAACCCTAGGTTTGGTAAAGAGTTATGTAAGAGTATGTAGTAAACATTAGAATAGGGTAGGTAGGATGCACTTGTTTATGCAAGGGTATTTTTGGCAGATCACTTGCTTTTTATTTTTTTAGAAATGAGGAGGGAGCTTGCTATTTAGTAAATAGTATAAATATGAAAACTGGTCTAACTGGTCAGAGACATCTCAGTTTTAACCTAAGATCTTGAGTTCGATCCTTAAGGATGACAAGTCTTGTGGTTTTTTCTTCCGAATACTTGTAACAGCCTATGGTCAACATCTCGTTGTCTAGAGTACTACGTGCAAGGATTCATCATTATATGGTGTTGCATAAAGACTGAATGTTCGGAAGGAAAAAAAAGTATAAATATGAAAACATTAATATATATGAATGTTATTTTGGCTTTTGTTACTTTCACAAATGAACATGATTCATGGACATGCAATTTAAATGGGGAAGAGTTTTACAATGTCAAGAACCTTCGCAGACAGTTGGATCTCTCAAGTCTCCCTGTTGATCAAAACAAGATGGTTTGGAATTCTTTGGTTATGAAAAAATTCATTGTACTACTTGCTTGGCGTGCGCTTCGAGATAGTTTACCTACTCGTTAGAATTTAAGCAAACACGGCGTAGATATTCCTTCCATTCGGTGTTCCACGGGTGATATGGGAGCGGGTAATAGTGATCATATTTTTCGTGAGTGCCGGTGCACGGTGGCGCTACACAAACATGCATGTCGTTACATGACTATCCTTTTATCCAACTTAAAAGAGGTTATGGTATGGATTTACGAACAGCAAGTCACAAAAAGGTATAAAGAAATATTAGAAGTTACGAGCATGGTACTCGCACAATGCGACGGCAGTAGTGGGGAAGGCAGTCTGTTTTATCAGGGATTTTAGGTAGTTACGTAAAGAAAAAGAAAAGAAAAAAGTCCAAGGGCAAATAAGGTATTTCAAAAACAACAATATTTAATTAGAGGTAGAGATAAATCTCGTCTAGTGGTGGGTAATGTGGAATCATCGAAACATGGTCATCATTAACGCTAGCTCGAGACCAGAAGTTGAAGTATTTAAGGACCTCGTGTCTTTTCTTTTTTTTTTTCTTTGTGGATAAATAGTAGTAGTAGTAAGATGTGTAGGTCATGGTCATGTTTACTCTTTTATAAAAACTAGCTAATAATCCCGTGTTTAACTCGGGCACTAACTAAAATTTTAAAATAAAAAAAGTTAAAAGAATATATATACAGTATGTAGTTTTTGTAATTGATATATCATAACTTGATTTGAAAATATTAAGTTGGCTAACATAATATATATCTATGAGTATTTTTGCATTAACAAAACATAAAAAAGAAATTTACAATCAAAAAGTAAGAATTTAATATAAACATTTAATAAGCTAGCTATTAATTATCTTTAAAAATATTACAATATTAAATATGACATATGACATCATAAATAAAATTAAACCTTTTTAAAGAAAAATATAGATTTGTCACATAATACTTTTTCTAAAAATAGTTTTAAAAAACAATTATTCTTTATTATATATAAAGATTATTTCACCCCATTTTTTAAAAATGTTACATAAAAGCTAGTTGCGCAACTAAGAAATTGCTTTTAATGGACACTCCCTATTGAAAAACTCAAAAAAGTTATTTGAAATTACCAAATTTACACTTAATAATTAATTTATACCCTAAAATTTTATCTTAATAATTAAATCTAAGCTTTTATCTTCTTAAACATTTCTACTATCACCTTACATCAACCTATGACTACACCACCCGATACCACCACCTGCACCAATAATTCGCTGCCATGACCAGACATCGTTGACACCACTAGATTGGTCTCTTGTCGCATTATGTGATATCATGCTAGTTATATAGTTTATATGCCCTTATTAATTGATGCAAGTTTTCATTGTCGAATGCATCTCCCAATAATAATAAAATAACCCCTTAAATTCCTTTTGAAAAAAACAATCATTAGATCAAAAGCAAAATTGAATTATAGCCCTTAGATTGTTTTGCATACATCATTTACATTTATTAGATTTTTTATTTATTATTTACTATATTTACAATTACTATTATTATATTTACCATCACTCTCATTAATATTGTACTAAATCAACATTTATATCTCAATCTATAGGATCATAATCTATTACAAATACTTTTTCGTTGTGTATGAAAATACCACACAGATATAAACTATTTTTATTATTATTATTATCAACATTTATAATAACTATTATCATATATTATTTAAATGAAAAATGTTTTAGTTTTGAAATAACAATTGAACCGCTTAAAATTATATTTTGGATCATTATGTTTTTTTATGAATACTATATAAATAAAATGTATTAACATTCACATATCATGAATACCATGAAACTTTGAATATCAAAAGATTCAGTTAAAGTAATATATAAATACATGATTAATAAACAAATATTTTTTATATAAAAAAATATATGCAATACACACATTGACTTCAAGCCTTATAAATTATCTTGTTTTCAGAACATATTATTGTTTTTAGATTAAAAAATATATTACCTTATCAATCTTAAGGTGAGTGTTAAATCTATCATTTAGTTGTTTTCAGAACCTATATTGTGTACACGAACTTAATAAACATATTTAATCTTTCCGTTCAAAAAATAAATAAACATGTTCAAATCATATAGATAATTATGGTCGACTAATCAAAAATCTCACGTGGCAGCTTATATGGGATGCCACGTAGACGATGTTACATGATTAAACCATATTTAGTAAGTTTGTGTATATAATAGCGGTTCTGGTTGATTCGTGCACACAATAATTTTTCGTGCTTAGTTGGATGTATTATGCCGCAATTAATCTTATTTTAGAAACTATACTAACGCATTCTAATTTCTTTCTAATTTCTTTAAACTATAATGCACCTAATATTGTTTTTCTCACAAATACATTTCAAAGGTTTTACAAAAAACAAATCCTAAGATTTTATTTCATAAATATGTATATAATTATTACATAATTTTATAACTAAGATAGTATTTTGATTTGATTTTGTATAAATATGGACATATATGTTTTTTGAGAAATGTATTACTACACTAAATAAATATGTCTTATCCATATTAATTTTACATCGTCATTATTCAAAAAAATATTACAAACATATCATATGAACCATATATAATTAGCACGGTGCCCGCATAATGTGATAACTACGGCGATTTGGTGGATGTGGTAGTGGCGGTGTTGAGTGGTGTAACTTGATGTAGATATAATTAATGTAAATGTGGATGTGAAAATATTTTTAGAGATAAAAGCTTAGAATGTAAATTAGTAAAATAAGTGTTTAAGGTGTAAATTAGTTCATTTAAAATAAATTGGATAATCCCTTATAACTCTTTCCAAAGAAGGTGGTTCATCAAGGACAATTATATCATTTTTAAACTAAATTTATTTTAACTTCATCAAGGGAGGGGGCAAGAATTTTTATAAAGGTGTAAAGATGTAAAGATATCAACCATCTTTAAATAATATGATCATCATTTTTCAGTATATTTATCTTTATACGATCATCATATACAGATATATTATAGATATCTTACTAGCTATCTATAATATATTTTTAATAATAACATTATCATAGTTGAGCATGTCGTATCTACAACTACTAATTATATTATTTAAGAAACTTTAATATTTTTATCCCGCGTATTAATACGCGGGATAATATATTTTTATAATAACATTATTATAATTGAGCATGTCGTATCTACTAGGGGTGAGCAAAAACCGAATCGAAAAACCAAAAACTGAAAAAAACCAACAAAATCGAACCGAAAAAACCGAAAACAGAACGAAATCCATTGGTTTGGTTTTTGTTTTCCAAAAACCGAACGGATCGGTTCGGTTTTCGGTTTCATATGTTAAAAAACCGATCAAAAACCGAACCGAACCCATTATATTTTAATTTATTTTATATTTATATCATATTATATTTATATTTATTACTTATAATTTGTAAATATGTTAATATATTTAAACTTTTTGTCTTTTTAGTGTACAAATCTATATAAATTATATGTTTTAGATTAAAACGTACAATAAAATCAATTCGTTGTATAAAAGTTATATCTATTTTAATATCTAAAAAGTATAATTAGTTACTAAAAATCATATCTATATTTTAGTTTCTATATCATAATTTTTTTTGTTAACAATTGAAAATTAAATATATAACATCATAAACAAAAAAGTAAATTTAAAAAAAAAAAAAAACCGAACAAAAACCGAAACCGATCCAAACAGAACCAAAAAACCGAATAAACCGAACCAAACAAAAATCGAATCCAACGGTTTTGATTTTCTAAAAACCGAATTGATCGGTTCGGAGGTCGGTTTTAACCAAAAACCGATCCAAACTGACCCATACTCACCCCTAGTATCTACTACTACTAATTATATTATTTAAGAAACTTAATATTTTTATCCCGCGTATTACGCGGGAAAATAATCTAGTTTTAAATAATAAAATTAAATGTTAGCTGCCGTTAAAAAGAAGGAAAAGCCTTGTCATTTTTGTAAACGAGAGTAAGTACCCGCGCGTTGCGGCGGTGATATGGTGGAGGTAATAGGTCATAAAGTGTGATAGGTCATAGAGTGTGATAGTCAAATGCCTTAACCGTACGGGCTCCGTCTTCGGATTTAAAAATTCGTCGAAAGTATATCGAATGACATTTCTAATGAAAGAGCATGAAATTTCAAGATCACCCATATAATTTTTATAATTTATCGACGTATGGTTTTTGAGATAAAAGATTTTGAATAAATTGGAGGAATAAATAATTCTTGAAGAGAGAAAAAAAAAATGATTGGTTGAGATTTGGGGAGAAAAAAAGGGTGTTAGGTAAATATAAAATTAATATATGGACATTTTAAAAAAGTAAATGTTAAAACTTAAAATGTAAACAGGAGAGATTTACTTTATATATAATATAGTATAGATATAGATATAGATATAAATGATACATCGAATATACCAAAGTGGAATAAAATATCAGCAACTAGTGAAATGTACTAGTGTTGGGCAATAAAGAGTCAAACATGACGATAGGTGGATTAAGGTTGGTCAGGGTGTCATATTTTGACTGCTTTCAAGGGTATTTCTTTACTTCCCATCTACTACTACTCCTCTATTCTAACTTATAAATTATAAAATGGATTGGTTGTTAGAGAACTATTTGGTTTATTCTGACTTTTGATTAATTAATGTATATCATATCTTTGGTTACAAATTAACATTTTATATATCTTTATTGGTCGTGTATTTTTATTTGGGATAACATTTTACCCATTGGGCTGCCCAATATATTTATTCCAAATTATTATCTTTTAACTGGGTTATTTCTTGTCGTTTCCCTTGAAGAATTAGCATGGACCATCCATGACATGCATGAAACCATATGGCAAGCCGCAAGCAGAATGCAATGTTAAAACTTCATATGAAGTGGGGTAATATTTTAATTGCAAATAGATAAATAGATTAACTAAATAAGCCAGGTTCAATTTTTAAAAGCAGAAAAGTAACTAATTCGAGTGATACCCATGGTTGATTAAAAATAATAAGACGAAAATAGATGGTAAAGATCAAATCGGAAAAAAAATAAAGATGAAAATAGTAAGACTTTATACTTGAAATTTGGCATATAATTGAAGTTTTAATAAAAAGAAAATTATGTAATTACATGTTAATAGAACAGAATATTGACTAATAAGTTACTTAGAGAACCTTTTATTTTTTAATATATAGCAAGATCATTTTGCCGCAATCAAGAGGTTACATGAAGCTTCATAATTTGAATTTGTGTTTTCAAGAGATCCGAGTTCCATTGCCTTGGAAATTTGACGCCAAAGAACATCAGCAACAATGATAAACACACAAGGAGCAGGGAGCAGAGCCGGCTTTACTATATAGATAAGTTAGATATGAGCCTAAGGCCCCCAAAATACAAATGCCCACATTTTTATATTTTAATGTTTTAAATTTTAGACTTTTGTGTTATATGTTATTATTACTATATAAGGGTAACATAAATGTCCAAGAAAACAAATAGACAAATAAATTTCATGGCATCATGAGTAACCTTTATAAAAAAAAGACATCATACAAATGAAGTTACAACCTTCATGGAAAAAATAGGGAAAAAAAGTAACTATTAATAAATCGAAAAATCTGAGATTTTTACTCTGATTTTCAACAACAAGTTAATGATTAAATCTTGATTAAATGAAAGACTTTCTCTTGAAGAATGGTACATAATTTTGCTTCTTTGCATTTTTTTTCACATAGTAGCTTAGTATATAAGATGATCTATTTTTTTTTTGTTTTTTATGTTTATTTTAATATGTATGTTAATTAACTATGTCCCAGAATTAATCTCATTTAAACCCCAAAAAGATTAAGCTGACACTGGCAGGAGAGAATCTCGTTGGCGAAGTGCCCTCGAGGGTTTAACTACTACAACTGTTTCACCATTCACCAATAAATTCCAACTCATAGCTCGTGAGACAAGCATATATCCAGTTGTCAAAATGACTTTTAACATTTTCTTAAAGTTTGTAACAATAGCATACTATACAAGATAGAGTTAAAAATGTCAAAATATGTAATTTTTAAGATAGTCATTTGTATGAACAACTTATAGCTTATTTTAAATTTTGTTTTTTTCCTAATGCACCAAAAATATGATTATTTATTTAAAAAGGTTCTTTTTGGATTAGGTTTTTTTTTTGTGATGGTTATAGACTATTAGTATAAAATATGATATGATGTTGGAACATTAGGTAAACTAGATTAAATCCAGATTAAATCCATTTGTTGTATGGTGAATAATTTGTGCGGTAAAAAACTGTTTAGAATAAATAATGTATCTTTCAAATTTAAAGTATAAGAATACAATATTATAGTAACAATGTATTCAAAATATTTAAGAAATGTACAACTAAGCAAAATTCCTCTTTGTCATCTATATTTAAAAAAAAAAAAGAATTAAGATGTGGATCATCTGGTCGCAACAAGGGATCTAACTTACTTTGTCTTAACCGGATTCGCGTTAGAAAGCTCTCTCACCCTCAATAGGGTAGGAGGAGAAATCCCCAACTAAACCGCCTGAAGACACGACATTTAGTTAGGATAAAACTCTGCCCCCTTTACAGGACTCAAATTTGCTTCACTCGAGGATTTTATTTGTGAAATTAATTTAAATGTATTTCTCATGTATCGAACTTGAAACCTCCAACATGTAAAGTTAGTGTTCAATAAATATGTCACATAAGATCTTTTATATCTGTTTTAGTTATATATATATATATATAAAGATAAAGAATAAACGACGGCGGAGCTATTCAATTTGAATTCAATGTACACATTAATAGAAAGATGGGAAAACAAAAAAAATTTGTATTATATATATATATATATATAATATATATATATATATAACGATCTACGCATATTGATGATACATGGACAACAACCAAATAAGATACGAACGAAAGATATATACTACAAGTATAGTTAAGGTGAGTTATCAAGTGATTTTACTAATGAAGAGATTATTAGCTTAACTTTTAAATTCCATATAAAAAATACAAATTAGTTTACCACCATCGCCATCACAACACCGTTATTAGCACCTTACCACCACATTGCGCGAATATTAGTAAAGTTTAATCAAATACGAATTAGTTGGTCATTCCTTTTTAAGTTTATATGATAAAAAAACATGTATATTGTGACTTTGTGCGTAAAATTTAAAAGTTATTATTATTATTAAGAGTATATAATGATAATGCCCGTCATCAAAATATAGTTTTTAAATAACAAGTATGAGTTCGTTTTAATATAAAACAATCATGATAATTGTATATTTGTTAATTTGTAGGTATCTTGCCAACATCATTTTGTGTGTTTGTTATTTTCCATAATATTCATTGTTTTTTTCATGGCCGTTACGTGGAAAAAACCGGTCGTTGAAATTTCAAAATGAGTTGGCACCAACCCACGTGCTGTTTCAATGTAACGATGACGTCATTCGTGAGAAATATTTCAGTGTCTTTTGCACCTTATCCGCTAAACTTTTAAGCTGGACTGCCACGTGGCATCGCGTCGAGCTGTATCTGGGCCCGCTGGGAAACTAGGAGTACTATAAAACTCTTTTCAAATAGGCATATTGAGAATATACTTTGTCAAAGTATTGCACAAAGACCCCTATTTTATGGTTTTATTTCAAGATTCATCCCATTATTATGCAAACTATCGTTAATGCCTTCATTTGATTTCTTACTAGAAACTTCACCCATGCATAGTTGCTTCAATGATACGTTACTTCAATAAACTGAAATTTCGGGGAAATATAAATGAAGAAATTAATATTATGCACTACCAATATAAGAGTGCTTCAAGGTTCAGTATCATTTTATGTAATGTAGGATCTTAATTTAACTCTTATAAATTATTAATTTGAAATAGTATAATCTTACACAGTCATATCATTTTAATTTTGTTTTTATTCCAAGTTGATTTTTCACTTGGTTACAACAGACACAAGCTGAGGCATTTGTGAGACCTCAATCTGTTGAAGTGTTCCAAGATAAATCCCAATCTGATTTGCACACTCAACTTGATCTTTAATCTTTAATCATCATCTTCGGCTTACATTGAATGCTATATACATTTAATGCAGAACAAAAAACACTTGCTTCCATATGATAAGCTTTTTAATTATTTGAATGTGATCTGAGTCAGATTAGGATGTTCCAAGCTGACTTAATCCAGACTGACTCGGATCATTTATAAGAGCACAAAAGTTTTACAAGTGTGTTTCATATAAGAATTGTCATCACCAAATCAATACAATACATTATGACACAAAAAAGAAAATGAAAAAAAAAAAATATTTCATGCACATATTATTTTTATATATGAAACTACAAAAAGAAACTTATAAGCAAAATAATATGTAAAAATGTCAATGGGGTTGGTGGCCCATTGGTAAGATCTTTGATCTTAGGAGATCTACATGGGTTCGAGTCTCACTTCCCACATTTGTAGAGGTGGATTAATAAGGATATTTCGAAAGTCTTAAGTTTCATCCTAGACATACGTATAATTTAGGAGTAGAAGTAGATCATAATGTCATTCTATATATATAACTAAAAATAGTTCACATCAATATAAATAATAAAAAAAATTGGTTCATAAAATTTACTAATTCATAAGCAAAAAACGTAAAAATAAATCTACAGAAGAAAGTTCCAAATACTTTGTTCATGATTACTAATCCATGAGAAGTCTAAAAATCAACGTAAATTCATATCTAGTAAACAAAAAATGCTAATAACAATATAAATTTCTAAACGAATTATCTTAAACACGAACCTCATTTCTAAACATATTTGACTCATTATTTGAATTGTAAAAAATTATATGACTCGTTTTATTTACCCATTATTTTAATTTAGTTAATTTATAGCTAATTAACTTGGGCATATTAATAAAAGTTTTATAAAAAAGTTCGCAACTGAAGATGACACAATCCAAAAGTACTCATAAACTCGAAATAGTATACTTTATAATTAGCTTATTAATTAAAAGAAATTAAAACATTTCTTAGAAAAATAACATTATAAAAAACAAAAATAAAAATACAACAATTTTTTAGAAAAAAAAGGTTTATAACATCATAAATAAATTAAATAATAAGAACTAAATTTTAAGAAAGAATTAAAAGGTGACAAATCTTTAATGATAATGTCATGACAATTTTTTTTTATTTGATATAAAGATATGACATGAAATAAATATTAAATATAAGAAAAAATGACAATTAAGCATAAGTTTAACTATCAATTTTTTTTATCTATATATATAAGAGAATGTATAAAAAAAATTCACGTGACATTTTTATTTAAATGACGTGTATGATATTTGCTTATATGTTAAAATATCAGATAAGTAGTGTTTATTTTTATTCCTATAAAAAACAAAGTATCTCTTCATTTTTCAACTTTCAGCCTTTCAAATATATCTAAAATATCATTTGTTTTTCTATTCACTAATCTACATATCTTCATATAATCAATATAATTATAATAACTTTAATGAAATTGTTTACAACATACATTTCTCAAGTTTTAGAATAACTATATTATCTCATTTACATTAATAACCACACCTTCGCTGCTATTTGCCACCACCGTCATCACCACAACTGCATTGTGCGGTACCCAATGACGGAACTTGGAATTATTTTTGGAGGGGTCAAAATCATCTGATTTTTATATGTTATGCATAAATATTAAACATGAGTAGGATTATTTTATTGGTTTAATATGCTCATTGTTACTTTTAACTCTACTTAATTATATATACATAAACGGAATATACGATAAGCGTATAATCTATCATATATATAGTTGCTTAGTTTAAAGAAATTTATTAATGAGTAAGTAAGTAGGAAAAAGAAATATAAGAAAAGTTTTCAATTAAGTAAGAAAAGAGGCTACAAGAATTGAGCCTCCGTCAACCAAGAAAAAGAAACACATCATCTAAAGTCCTTGACCACTTTAACTAGCTAACACTTCGTTATTTATTATTCCTAATCTATTATATAGACATTTACAGCTTGACATTTTGGAGGGCAAAAACCCCTCTTGCCCCTATTAAGTTTCGTCCATAGAGTTACCCGCCTAGTATCATTAATATATATGAATATTATATTCAGTTTATCCTTATTGATAAGTAAATGGTATTTTTCTAATCATTGAGGCAAAACTTCAGTGGTATCGCAATCTTTACATGAGAGGTTGGGCCTAAGAAGACTTAGGTTCGAAGGGGGCAAGATTTAATCATATTAAACGTTGTGCCGTTTGACGGATTAATAGGATGTTTTTCTCCCTCTGTGGTCCTTGAAAATTCAAATGACATCCTGTCCGAAGGACGTACGTGCTGATAAGTGGGACTAACAGACTCTGATCATTCGAACGTTAAAAAAAAGTTGGTATTTTTTTAATCTTATCATTTAATGTTTATGTTATTTATAAAGTATGATGCATTATTGGTTTCATTTTTAAATATCACAACAATAATAAGTAACTTTATTGTTTTGTAATAGTTATTGTTTTTGCTTTTACAATAATAACCATACCACCGTTCTCGTGGTCAACCCATTGGCTCAATTAACTTAACTCTACTTTGGCGATATATATGTTAATTCTTAATTCGGATTTATAATAATTTTTTTTTATCAATTATAATATGTAGTTTTATTTCAAAGTAAGACTAGAATTTGAGGTACCTTTAGGTTTTTCTCTATTTTCATAAACACCTTTAGATCCAATCTTGCAATCTAACTTGAATTATGCTTTGATCATTAAAAAATTGAGAAAATATATGAATATATTTATATGTATCTCTCTTTTTTCTCATTTTTTTTTATCTAAGTTCTCATTTTATTTACTTGAAGTGTCCGGTGGTATAATATTTGTCCTAATGCATTATTGTTTAGTTTTCACCATTCCAACCTAATGTTAAATAGCCGATTTTAAATGTATATACAAACTGTGCGACTACATTATTAACTAAAACTATCTTTCAATGCCCCATATAATTACTATGTTATGGAATTATTTTTTTTTTTTTTTTTTATAAATATTTTGCATCAAAGTCTCATTGAGTTGTTTAATTTATAACTTTGGCTTAATTTTTTTTATCAATTCAATATTATTTATAGATAGATAATAGGTGTCACCGGTCCTTGAGCATTTAGGTTAGTGGTTGAAGGACATTCCCGCTTTCTTAAGGTTTTGTTTTCGAGCCTTGAGAGTTGGGATAGATATAGAATTCCTTCAATGAGGGCGTAATCTGAGTATTTCCTGGTCAAGTCTGAGGGGGCAGGGGTTTACCCTATCAATCGTCGTGCCTTTGGGAAGACTAGTAAGAGGTTTTTCCTCATCGGGTATTTGACCCAATTAAAACAACGTATGTTAAAGTTCCCATTGTCGAATCGCGACACGAAGTTCTAAGAGATATTTAGATTTTAAAGAAAAAGAGGGTAGAGATCTCCTCAAGTTATTCTAACTTGATGGGTAAAATTGATGAAATCTTGTCTTTTTATTAAAATCAAAGGTCAGAATTCAAAATTGATAATTGAATCTTAACTATTAGTCTTTTTTTTTGAACGTTCGTGTCACGGGACGGCTAACTGTTAAATCCAATTGGACAGGTAGTCACTAGTGACCGATCCACGAAGTCAGGGAACCACAGGGGAGGAAAAATCACACCAATTTAACCGTTACAGAAAACACGACGCTAAATTGAAGAAAAACCTTGCTTCGGATTCAAACCTTGATCTCCTAAGGCCCAAATTTCATTGCAAGACGGAGATGTCCACTGCACTATCAAGGCAGGGACAATAACTATTAGTCTAATGGTTAAAATCTTTTTAACTTTATCCCTAGTTACTAATGACTTGAGAAAATCCTAAAAAAATAAAAAATAAAAAAATAGATGCCATCATTAGGAGAACAAATGAACAATATGTCCGATACTATGTGGATTCATATTTCAACTTTTTGTTTATATTTAACAATATTTACGGTATCTATTTTTATTTTTCACATCTTTATCAAAGTTAAAAATGTGCATTATATATTTGCAAATATGTGACGGAGAAAACGCATTAATTTTTTTAGCATGCGAAAACCAATAATTTTTTACTTGCAAATTGATTCATATGATATGATGAGCAAAATATGAATTTTATTATGCTTCATCTAAATTTGATCTATTTTTGGGTCTAATCTTGTTTCTCAAGAAGCGAATCCTCTTTATATAACTTATAAAAATAACCTTACTATGTTAATTAAAATTCTGCTTTTATCTGTGAAAAAAATATTATTTTGATACATTAATCAATAGATATGAGTTGTAGACTTGTAGTACGGAGTATATCGTAAACAATTTTATCTATAAATGAGCACCTAACAAATTTGGCATGTAAGTCAGAAATTTTAGTTAGACAAAATTTTTGCTTTTTATAGATAGCCATCATATCAATATCAACAATAACTTCTATTAAGATTCAAAAAATCTTTGAAATATATATCAAAATCCTGAAAATCTCAACAACTCAAACCCAAACCTTCCAACTAATCCTAACCAAATTTTGTTGTCAAAAATTTGTCATCTAAGCCTAATATAAAAACAAAGATATTTAAAATTACATTTATCTAAAATAACATAAAGATACCCAATCAATAATTTGTGACCAATATTGATAGAAGATAAACACCTATCCTTTTCCAAAACTAAATTCATATCATCTCATTATCTTTTCCTTTTTGATGATCTAGACATTTTCTCACGTCTTTATTTCCCACCTTTCAAATTAACATTTTAAATAGTACCCCGTATATAATAATAATAATAATAATAAAATAATATACCAATATAACTTATTAAATATTAATTATTATATGAATATATAGATTTACGTCACAACTAAAAACGAATATTGTGTTTCCAAAACCAATAACAAGGAAGAGATTTATCATTATCATCATCATTATTATTATTATTATACTTATTTAGATTTATTACCCGATCCGTATTATATATTTCTATTTCTATTATATGTTTTACCGATTACGGAGTATATATATCATACTTATACTTATTTATATTTGTTAGAAAAAATTTGTTAAAATTAAGAACACGTGAAGAGCAAGAGGACTGACACGTCCTTCTGTCATAACAAGCGCGTGACGCAATTTTTCCAGTTGGCATCCCAACTTTCTTTGCTGGCCGACCTTATCCTCTTCTCATTTCCATTTTTATAATTTTTATATTATATTATTTTTACTTACTATTACTATACTTCTTTAAACTTTTTTAAATATAAATATAAATGTATAAAATTAAATCACCATACTATCTTTCTCTTCTCTAACAGCTTTTACACACACATACAAACACATTCTAAGATCAGATCAAACCCTAAGATTATGTTCTTTTTACCTTAAACCTTAATCAATCAATTATTGTTCCTTCTCTCTCAATTCAATCTTTGTCATTAATTTTAAGGTAATTATAAGGTAATCTTTTCTTGTTTTTTTGTATTATTATAATTAAAGATTGAAACTTTATTGCTTTATATTAGTTTATACGTATATATATTTCTGGGTTTTGTTTTTTGATATATATAAGACCTATAGATATAGAATTCTTTATCCAATTACTTTAGTTTAGACTAATCTAGTTGAATTGCTTCATTGTTGACTAAGTTATCAATATTTTGACTTTTTAATTGTTTATAGTTTTATATAAAGTTTGTTGATTTGTTTGTTATGTTGTTTGGATAATTTCAGATCATTGGTTAGTTTTTGGATCAAAATTTGGGGTTTGATTTGTGATTAGGAGGATTAAGTGAATAATATAGAAAAATGATATCGAAATCGTATGCGAATTTGTTGGATCTAGCTAATGGGAATTTTCCGGCTATGGAAGAACCTAGAAGGAAGATGTTACCTAGGACAATGACTGTACCCGGGGTTCTAACTGAGCTAGATGATGATCAAGCGAATAGTGTTTCGTCCGATGCACCTTCTACGGTTTTAGCGGATAGGTTGATAGTTGTAGCGAATCAGTTACCGATAAAAGCTGTACGTAGGTTAGATGAAAAGAGTGGTGAGCCGTCGTGGAGTTTTAGTTGGGACGAGAATTCCTTGTATTGGCATATTAAGGATGGTTTGCCAGAAGAAATGGAGGTACTTTATGTTGGGTCACTTAAGGTGGATATTGATTATAGTGAACAAGATGATGTTTCGCAGATATTGCTAGAGCGGTTTAAATGTGTGCCTGCTTTTTTGCCGCCGGATGTTTTGGATAAGTATTACAATGGGTTTTGTAAGCAGCATTTGTGGCCATTGTTTCATTATAGGTTGCCTTTTTCTGCAAGCCATGGTGGTCGGTTTGATCGGTCTTTGTGGGAAGCTTATGTGTCTGCAAACAAGATATTCTCGCAGAAGGTGATTGAGGTGATAAACCCTGATGATGATTATGTTTGGATTCATGATTATCACTTAATGGTGCTCCCGACATTCTTGAGGCGGCATTTTAATCGGCTGAGGATGGGGTTTTTCCTTCATAGTCCTTTTCCGTCCTCGGAGATTTACAGGACTTTACCTGTGCGAGAGGAGATCTTGAAGGCGCTGCTAAATGCTGATCTTCTTGGGTTTCATACATTTGACTATGCTCGCCATTTTCTTTCTTGCTGTAGTAGGATGCTTGGTTTGGAGTACCAATCGAAAAGAGGGTACATTGGGTTGGAATACTATGGGAGGACTATTGGGATAAAGATTATGCCGAGTGGGATCCATATGGGTCAGATGGAATCTGTTTTGAGGCAATCAGATAAACTGTCGAAGGTGCGAGAGCTTGAACAAAAATATGAAGGGAAAACTGTCCTAATTGGTGTTGATGATCTGGATACGTTTAAGGGAGTAAATTTGAAGGTTTTAGCAATGGAACAGATGCTCAAGACGCATCGCAGATGGATTGGCAATGCAGTCTTGGTGCAAATCTTGAATCCTGCTCGTGGAAAAGGGCGACATGTGGAGGAGATAGAAGCCGAGATACGATCAAGCTCTGAAAGAATCAATCAAGAACTGGGAACTCCGGGCTACACACCTATTGTGCTTATTGATAGACCACTTACATTAACCGAAAAAGCGGCATATTACACCATTTCTGAGGCTGCACTTGTCACAGCTATAAGAGACGGGATGAATCTTACTCCATATGAGTATGTTGTGTGCAGACAAGGGATTTCAGGATCCGATGCTTCAAATTCTCCCCAAAAGAGCATGCTAGTGGTCTCAGAATTCGTTGGCTGTTCACCTTCTTTAAGTGGTGCCATACGGGTCAACCCATGGAATGTGGAGGCAACAGCAGAAGCCTTGTACGAGGCTATTTCTATTTCAGATTTTGAAAAGCAGATGCGTCATGAGAAGCACTACAAATATGTCAGCAGACATGATGTGGCTTATTGGTCCCGTAGCTTCTATCAAGATTTAGAGAGAACGTGTGCTGACCATTTCAGGCGCCGATGTTGGGGTATAGGATTGAGCTTTGGATTTAGAGTTGTTGCTCTTGACCCCATGTTCAGAAAGCTGTCCAGCGATTCCATCATGGATGCTTATGGACGTGCTCAGAACAGGGCTATCTTGTTGGACTATGATGGCACCGTCATGCCACAATCATCTATTGATAAAAGTCCAAGTAAAGAGGTGATGTCCATTATCAGCAGACTGTGCAATGATCCTAATAATACGGTGTTTGTTGTCAGTGGACGAGGTAAAGAAGATCTTGCTAAATGGTTCGCCCCTTGTGAGAAACTAGGAATCGCAGCCGAACATGGTTACTTTATGAGGTATACTTTTATAACTTCATTTTTAAAATACACATAAATGAACTCGCGTTTCACATATATTAAAAAGTAACTTTGTAATACAGGTGGCCGTGTGATAAAGAATGGGAAACATATGCCCAAGGTTCTCATTTTGGATGGATGCAGATGGCAGAGCCGGTAATGAAATTATATACAGAATCCACCGATGGTTCTTATATCGAACGGAAAGAAAGCGCATTGGTTTGGCACTTCCAGGATGCTGATCCAAGTTTTGGCTCCGCACAAGCGAAGGAAATGTTGGACCATCTTGAAAGTGTGCTTGCTAATGAACCCGTTGTTGTAAAAAGTGGTCAGTACATCGTTGAAGTCAAACCACAGGTATACATGATAATTCTTCATACATCAAATGAAGTTGGAAAAATGGCAGGTTGGCTGGGTGGGTATTAGGTCAAATGGTACTCTTTTTGTGTGTTGACGTGTTTGGTTGACCTGAAACATTGTTGTCTAAAAAAGTTGAATATTAATATTTAGTGCGTCAAATATGTCGAGCCTTGGAAAAACTAGCAGGTGACTCTTGACCATTTACTAGTTTCATATTGGCCTATTTTAAAATGTACAAATTTGACACGTTAGATGTAAAACGGCCTGGTGCTGGGTGGCTAAAAGGTCAAAATGGTACTCTTATTGTGTGTGTTGACATGTCGGGGGTTGATGTGAAACACTCAGTTGTCTAAAATCATACGGCATTTAGCGTGTCAACTATGTTAACTATTTGTAACATTTTAATGAAAATCTAAATTGTAATTAATTTATATCTGGTTTACGGGGTCTTGAGCATTAAGTTTACTGGTTTGGTGTTGTTTGGCATATTTCCTCTTGGGTCATTTATTATTCTTCTTTTTCTTTGAATGTGCCTGTTTGACATGTTAGAATTAAAATAAACTGTATCTACCCATTTATAAGTAAATGCAGTGGGTTGATTTTTGTGTTATTATATTCCAAACAAAAAAAACTTGCATGGTCATACTGAAGTTTTTGTGGCATTGTAGGGTGTGACTAAAGGTTTAGTTGCAGAGAAGATCTTTGCATTAATGTTTAAGAACGAAAGACGGGCTGATTTTGTACTTTGTGTTGGAGATGATAGAAGCGATGAAGACATGTTTGTGATGATCGGTGATTCAATAAAGGCAGGTGTAATCTCCCACAATAAATCAGTATTTGCTTGCACGGTTGGTCAAAAACCAAGCAGAGCGGAGTACTATTTGGATGACACAGTAGAAGTCATAAACATGCTTGAGAATCTTGGAGATATATCAGGTTCAGATTATTCTGAAGAAGAAGATTTGGGGAGCTCGTCTTGAGCTTTCGTCAAAGCTCATTTCTCTGCTTTGTTTGTTGACGTTTCTCCGTCAATACACAAAGCAGAGTTTGTACATTCTGATCCAGCAAGCAAGGGGTAAAGAAGGCCTTTCTTTTTCGTTCGATTATTTTTTTGGATAGGTTACATGTGGAGTTTTTTTTTGTTCTTTCTTTTATTGGAAACATTGGAAGATTGATTAAAAAGGGGGGCAATTGTTGGTACATTGTGGACATAGGCAGCCAGGGATTTTGCCTTGCTGAAAAAAAGGTGATTGTTTTTCTTTGTTTCTGTCTCTGAATGAACAGATATTGAACTCTTGAATTGATGTAAATCTTGATAGAGTTTTTGCCTTGCTTTATTTATTTCATAAATACCCTTTTTATGCCGATAATGCATCGGTCATTCATATTATTTTCTGTTTCTAGTTTTTGATAAGACCATTGTACAATTATATACCTTTCTAGTCTATTAAGATTTCCAAATGTATTTTTTTTCTCATCTAACAGTTGGGTTTTTGCGATATATATAGGTCTCAAATTTTATATTATGTGTTTTGTGGTCGTTGATTTCTAAGTTTTATTGCAGGTCCCTTTTGTGTGTGTTACTTAAAAATGTTCAGGTCTTAAAAAAAAAAAAAACTTTCATAACAGATTTTGAGGATTGTAGACCACATAATATTAAATTTAGAACCTATATGTAAGAGTTTCATAAAATGAGGCACATTTTAAAGTTATGATGGTCTAGAAAAAAAATAAAAAAGTTTAATGACTTGGAAAAGATATTTAAAAAACTATGTTGTTATTTCATATATATGAACCCTTATTGTTTATTGTTAATTATTGGTATTTTCAGGAACATCATAATCTTGATTGTTCATTTTCCACCATTATATTTGCTGCCATCACCACCCACCATCAAAAGACACTAGCCAAAAGACACTAGCCCAATATGGTCCCAAGCTATAAGACTCTATCTCCACATCAAAAAGCCATGATGTGGTGGATGTATTACGTATTTATTATGTGTCTTTTGCTCAATTTATATATGACAAAATTATTATGTGTTAGCATATTCTTATTGCTTACAGAAAAAGCGAGCATCAGGGATTGAATAATTATTTTGTTACCCAAGAACCACCAAACGGCAGATGCGTTACAAATTTGAATATAAACATTACTATGAATAGGGTGGAATGATGAACGTATCATTTTCAATTTTCCATATTCATATAAAGTGTACGAGTATGCGTTGGATATCAATATATCTGTTCATCATGAATCACTCTGTTCGTGCATGATTAAAGACCTGGGTCTTCAAGCATTGCATAATAAGCAATTATCTTTGTCTAGTTATAGTATCCATAACCATATTAAGCAATACAATGTAGAAATGAAATTTGTACTTCTAGTTGATGAAAGGAGTGGTCGTACGTATTTGTAAGAATT
Organism: Erigeron canadensis; assembly: GCF_010389155.1. NCBI lineage: Eukaryota > Viridiplantae > Streptophyta > Magnoliopsida > Asterales > Asteraceae > Erigeron > Erigeron canadensis. The sequence goes on from NC_057764.1 coordinate 21,801,985, forward strand.
ATATGGACTTGGATGTCATGGGCTTATGGCCTTCTAGTTTCCTCACTTTATGTTAGTAATTATTGCTTGTTATAACAAGAACGGTACATGCGTGATGCTGCGGTGTAATGACCATGATAGTATGCGGCGGCGCGTGATGCTGCGGTGTAATGATGATGGTAGTATGCGGCGGTGGTGGAGGTTTAATGGCGATGGTGATGGCGGTGTATGGTTGGTGGCGGCGGTCAGGTGGTGGCGGTGACACCATTACTGGTGACAACGACGATTGGTGATAGCGGCGTCGACGAGTAGTACTACTGTAAGTTATTGATGTAATTTGGCTTTGATAAGATGTTAAACTTAAATTTTTTAAAAAAAAACTATTTGCTTTATATATAATATAGTAAGTATAGATATAGATATAACTTATGACTTTAAGGTTCCTTTCATTTAATGGTATATTAAATCATAAACGTTCATGGAGTGCTTGATGGACGTACTACGTTATAATTCAACTTCTATATAAGCTAGTCTTGTCTCTATCCAAAGAAAATAAGAAATACACACAAGTAGTATCATATTGTTTCCATCAAGCTCTTCACACTCGAGTGGGTTAGGGGGGAAAAATCAGTATAGAATTAAGATCATATATATGATATATCTTCTCTATATCGCGTTAGAAGATCAATTACATAATTCTCCATGTCAACTTCCGCTTTTGCTTTGGATATGATCTTGAACCCCCATTGTCTAGTGATTGTTAGGAGCTTAGGATATTCAAAATCTGTATAACATATATAGCCTCTAATTTTTTGGTTATCAGTAATGGGCTGATGGCAGCCTATCAGGAGAATTAGAAGAATTTCAAAAGGGGAACTAACCATTATAAAAGTAATAAACATAATGTAAAACTTATAAAGTATAACAACGGAACTTGTGAATTTCAAAGATTCTATCATATAATATAAAGTATAAACATAATGTAAAAATTGAAGGCTACACATTTCATATGTAGTATAAACCCAGCTTCATCGAGTAACTCAAGTATGAACCATTAGTTGTTATTTTTCCCATTAATTAATATTCAAATTTTGGAATCAAGATTAATATAAATGCATGGCCAAGACAATTACTTAAGGTTATTATAAACTAAAGAACATGACATGATGTAAATCAAATTTGAGTTTGTCTATGCAAATTTAATAAATATAATTAAAAACAATACATGGAAATTAAGCATTATTGATCAGGCTCTAGCTACCATTCGAGACAAACGTACAATTTAACTTTCTCGATCTGTTTTGCGTTTCCTTTATTGTGTATATAATGTATGATGATAACTCTAAGAGAGAACTAGTCTAGCTTGTATTATGCAAACTAAAACAAAAAATGACAAGATGCTGATTATCACTAAGTTAACAACATTAATAAATAAGCCTTAGATATTATTTAAGCAAGAAATACTCTCCAGATGATTCGCATGCCATATCTGGACTTATTGTTACCCATGAATACTTTATGTCTTATAGTTTTGTTGTTGTCAATGGTTTAATAGCTTTGTACCATTTTGGTGGGGAGATAAAAGGGCTAGTAACCATAAGATCATGGATTCAAATCCCATAAAAAGACCACATTTATTGAATTTTGTTCTGAATTGGTTTATCCTTAGGTGGTACCCTTTGTCGGTAAAAAAAAATATGTTTATTTATGTTGCTAGTACAATGCAATTTTTTTTTAAAGGAAAGGGAAAAAAGAAGAAGAGATGCACCAATTTGGACGACTTCATATCATGATCTTTTTAAGTGAAGTCATCGAGGTGTACATATCACCGTTCTAATGGTACATATAAATATCGGAATTGAAATGAAGGGAGTCCTTAATTATTACATTATATGGTACATATAAATATCGGGAATGAAGGTAGTCCTTAATTATTACATTAATAGTATTAATACTCGTACGATATACGATAACTATATAGATTATATCATAAAATAATTTGAATATGCCACATACATGATTCGTAATTCGTGAGTATGAAATTAATAATGGTAAAATAAGCCGATGATCGAAACAAAATTATAGATATACATTATAGATAAATATAATATATGTTTAGTTGGAGTTTCAGATTTCCTTAAATTTTACAATCAAATCAAAATCGGAACTTGTAAGCATAGTGAATGATGACAAATAGCCTTGTAATTTCGAATCGTAAACTCAAATTTTTGAAGTCTTCCTGTTAATAACTTATTATTGTAAGTAATATAAGTAATACGAGTTGAAAAACTGAGAAAAACAAGAAACAAATTTATTAATTAAAAAATAATCAATCAAATAAGGTTATAATGTGTTTTGTATCTATAAACCAAAAGTTAGAGTTTAAATCTAAGTCTAATAAGGAAATTGAATTTATATACAATTAAAAGAGCTAATTTAAAAATAAATAAATTAAAAGGACGCGTGTCAATCAAGGATTACGTTACGTGTCATTTAAATAACATCTCAATCCTGTTTTAGTTTATTGGTAAATGGTCTTTAGAGTTAATTTAGATCATTACTGAATACTAGAATACTATCATATTATCAAGAGTATTATACACACACATATATATATATATATATATGTATATAATACTCTTGATAATATTATATAGGAAAGTTATTTTTAGTACAAGGAATTGAAAAAGTACAAAAAGTACAAGGTATTTCCTCCTTCTTCTTCCTTCTTCCTTCCATTTCCGACCACCACCACCACCACCATGATCATCTCCGACCACCACCATGATCCTCCGGCGACGACGACCATCTCCGGTGAGGCTTACACATGTGTAAGTAGTACAACTTTGTTAGCATTTTAGGGTTTAAAATTTTTAGGTTTTTTCCTTCGCGAGACAACCACCACCAACCACCATCATCTCCGACCACCCTAACCACGGCGCCGGCATCAAGGGCTTCGCCCGTACCGTATCAAACCGTCACCATCTCTTGGATCGTCGCCCATAAAATCCATATGATTCCCATATGCGTCCCTTTACGGTCAGCTTAGAACGGATGAGGGCCTCTGGCACGTACCGTATCCACCCGAAAATGAACATAATTCTCGCCGGAAAGTTAACTTACAAATGTGTAAGTTGTATTTACACATGTGTAAGTCTCGCCGGAGATGGTCGCAGTCACCGGAGGATCATGGTGGTGGTCGGAGATGATCATGGTGGTAGTGGTCGGAGATGGAAGGAACAAGCATGTGTAAGTTAACTTAAACATGTACTTTTTGTAATTTTTTAAATGCTTATACTATAAATAACCCACCCCTATATAGATGTATATCTCAACTAGCTAGGTGGTTCAAGTCGCCCGATGGGCGACATCTCCACGGTTATCTATTTTCGTTTTAAAAGTAATACCACGCCATGTTAACATTTAACCCAAAAATTACTGTAAATAGCAAAGAAACTCAAATGCCAAATGAAAAAAAATGCAATACAAATAACTAAAAGAAAACCGGAAAATTATTTAATATATTAAAAGACAGTTGCTTTAATAACTTATAGACTAATCATATCTTTCGATTTTCACAATTTGACTTTTGTTTTCAATTTTGAATTTAATTTACACTTTTTTGTTTTTCATCACAAATTTATACTTTTAACCAATAACTCTAATATAATAAGTTCAAGAATAATAGCAAATATATATCAAATACAACAATATTATACTCACAATACAATAATGACTAATTAATATATCCTAAAAATTTGTTCTAATAAAATTCAAAGTAAATATATTAAGATTTTAAAAATAGTTAGCTTATTAGTATTTCTTAAAATTTTTTTTAGAATATATTAGTTATTATTTTTAAATTAATATATCCTAAAAATTGTCATGACACATATAGAAAAAAAATATGTAAAAATTGTTAGATTTCTTTTATATAAAAAAAAAAAACTGAGGAATAAAGATATAACATTATTTTCTATCATTTCTTTCTTTATCCCATATAAAAAAAACTCAAGAATGTAGTTACCTATGGTGTATCACTCTTTTTGGACATAATGCACTAGTAAAATATCGGATTGAGATCCCGTAAAGTTATTTATAATTTTATTGGTAAGTTGTTAATACTAACTTTTGAATTAAAATTAAGGGTCAAAATTTTAAGATATTTGAATCTTTTGAATCTTGACCCTTGATTTCAATTCAAAGGTTAAGATGCTTTCAGCGGATCCCCATCCTAAAAAACCATACTCCAGGTGTTCAACATTTTTAAACCATGATTTTATAGTTAGATTTTATAAATACGAAATATAATCATCTTCATAAATTGCATTTTTAAAAAAAATAGAACCAACAATATTAGGCTAAAAGGAGTGAGACATATTTAGGGGTGGTGGAATATTCGTCATGTGGCGCCATGTAAGCAAGAGAATTTTGGTGGAAAAATGGGGGAGTGAGACATATTTAGGGGTGGGGGGAATTTAGAAATGTGGCATCCATGTTTTTCCCACTAATCTTTTTTTTATACTTTTTACTTCTTTCTTTTTTCTTTTTTACTCCAAAACTAATATATATATATATATATATATATATATATATATATAGGTTTTAGGTAAAATAAAACAAGTATTAATGTAAAACAAATAAAACAATAGGTTTTTCTATAGTGATAATTACCGTGCATCAAATAAATCATAGTACATCAATTGTTTCGTGAATCTTCGTGCATCAATTTAACCATGATCTAAGGGTTAAGATCTTATCCTATTTGTTTTACTTTAAATATTGTTTTACAATACCCAACCCCTATATATATATATATATATATATATATATATATATATTACATAAAACACATCCATAATTAAAACATAGCACATAATTTATAAATAAAGTCCATTACATAATTTAAATAAACCAAATTAAACATAAGTCCAACACACAAATACTTAAACAACTTAAAGAACCCGAATTAAACATAATAAAGTCCAACACATAAATAAACTAGGTATCATGATACTTTTCCCTAACTTCTTCTTTCGCCCTCTCCATGATTCATCTATCGGGTTCATTAAGATGACTGTAGTCGGTGGTCAACACTTTCAACTCCGCTAGCTTGATTTTGGTATTCTTTGATTGAAGCTTCTTTTTTCCAATCTCCATATTTTGCTTGTCCATATTGATCCTCTCCCTACTCGCCTCAAACAACCCATCCAACTTCATCGAGAGATTATCAAATGTCTTCGAGTACCTAGCCACCCCTTTTCCCTTTCCGGACGAACTCGACGACCCTCCATTAGCGGCTTTCTTAGCCGCGGCTCTCCCGGATGGGTGCTCCGGGAACGGCGACTCATCCTCAGTAATGTCATTTAATTTAGATCAAAGTTGACTCGTGCATCCGAACCTTTTTATACAAAACAACGAACATAAAACAATCAAACATAAAAAAAGGACCGAAATTATAAATTTTTGTTTAAAAAAAATTCGAATTAAAAAGATGATATTTATACCTTGACTTTGTGGTTCGTTGGATGATGACGTTTTCGACCTTTTTGTAGTCGTTTCTCCATGAGTTGACTTAAGATTAGTGTTGCTCACATAATGAAACTTCGACGACCATAATCTTATCCCAAATATCCAAAAACTTGAAATGCATCTTGTAAGTCCCTTGATACTCGGCAAGAGCTCTCTTAATCACATCCGCATCATTTGCACCACTTAGATGATTGTTCATGTTGGTGAGACGAGTGTAGATTGAATCGAAGTTTTAGTTGTAAGAATAGTGTCGGAACACTTGGGACCAAAACACAATGAAATCGGCAAAGCTTTTACAAGTAAAATGGTCAAAAGATGCCAAAAAGATAATCATAACATATGTTGTATTCTCTCTGTTTGTAAAATTTACGAACTTCTTTGTCTTTGGTAATTAGTACTGAGTGCTAAATGGTCTGATTGTCTACAAATGGCAAAAGTTTGTATTTCAACACTTGTAAAAGTTGGCACCTAGTTTTTATTTTTCTTCTTCTTTCTTTTAAGTATTTAAAGAAGTTAAAAAAGAAAGTAACTTATATTTAATATGATATAGAACGTTTCATTAATTAAGTACTCCCATTCTTGCATATAAACAAAATGCGGATGTGTTGCGTTCATTCTATGATAGTACGGCTTTGGAGTTTTGCGTTATTAGAAGCGCTTAATCTGATGGTGATGGTTCAAATGGGTGCATATTTCATTGAAAGATTTAATATTAGTTTCGCTTTTTATAAAACTTTGAACATAATCGAATCCTGTTGCCGATAACCCATCGGTTTGTTGATGAGGGTAAGAAAAATATTAGTAATCCTCTTCTGATACATGTTTTCATTTTGATAATTCTCTACAAGAAAAAGAACACTTATTATCAAAAATTAGTAAGAAATAAAGTATATATAAATAAATAATATATTAATAAAGCAAATACATAAAAAACCGAAAATTAAAAATAAAAAGCCAAAATTCTTTTTATGTAAAAACCAAAATTTAAATAAAAATAAAGAAAACAAAAAATATATTAAAAAAAACAAACCGTAAGTATTAATAAAAGCAAAACCGAATTTTTAAAAAAAATACTTTGGGTCTTGGTCACCTTAAGCCAAGCTCTAGCTGCCCTTTGTTACTTGGACCAAAGTTGTTGAATCATTTTCTCAACTCTTCGGGTATTTTCATTATATGACATCGTTCTCCTTTACTTTTTATGGGCCGGTCTCTCGTGGCTCTTGCAGTTGCGTTTCTTTTACTACCGGGATATCCGGTGATAAAACTGGCTCCATCGGTGGGTGGAGACTATCTGTAACATTTGTAATTTTGAAGTTGTACAATTCGACTAACTAATTTTAGTTAGTAATATAATTGAATGCCATTTTATGATTTAATGACGTGCAATCTGCTGGTCGAGACCCTTTGATCGTGTTATTCGGTTATATGATGTTAGACGACGTTTGATTAAGCTAGAAATGTGGGTGGGTTATCAACGGGTTGTCCCATGACCCATAACCCCTACCCATGACCCAACCCTATCCCTTACACTTTTCACCCATCCATTCATTCATTCATCCATCTCTTTCTCTCCCTCACTAAATGCAAGACACACACACACACATCTCTCTCTCTAGAAATTCTTGCATTTAATTTATTATTCAAACAGGATTTGAGTTAAAAACATCATCCTTATCATCACCTTAACCTTATATCAAAAGTTTGGATCTTCAAAGTGCATGGAAACCTCTTATACAACTAAATTTCGGATTTGATCACTTGGAAGAAGTTTGGTAAGTTAAATCTCACTCAATTCCATCATTTCATGGTTTTGATAATGTATCTTAGTAGAATTAAACGAGTTGTTGTTTGCTTTGAGTTCAAAAATGGTTTCTTGGTCAATTTAGGGTTCTTGAGTTTTGGTTGATGATTCTTGGTCGATTTAGTGCTTGGTTGGGTGTTATGGATCAAAGGTATGTGGTGGGTCATGCTTATCTAAGGTTAATTATGTGTGAAAATAAGTTTAAAGCTTCCTTAGTCGATTTGGACTTCCAAATTAAGACATTAATATGTTTTGGGTCGTTTTTAGGTTCTTTTGCTACTGCTACTCGACCTGTTTGGATCCGGCATCTAATACGCTCCTCCTTGGCGTAATGGGCGCTGGTTGTACGTTGGCTGACCGTTTGGTACGCTGCTATTGGGCGTGAGTTACGCTAGTCGCGTCTGGTACGATGGAGTCACCGTAACTTACGGTGCTCTCCGAATGTAAGTTTCACCTTTACGCTCAAACCTGCTGTTTGACGCCACATGTGTGCCAAAAAACACTCATTTCCAGACCACTGTAATTTACGGTGGTCATTACCATATGAGACGCTGGAGGTAAGCGGGGCAGCATATGAGACGTTGGTGTTGACTGTAAATTACACCACCCTCTATCATTCAACTTTCTGTTTTCTTTTATAGCTTTGCTTTCCAAATCCTTAAATCGAGTCGTACTTTCACCTAAACTTTTCTTTAACTTCTCTAGTATAGTATTCGAGTCTCATACGTCGTTCAAGGTTTGAAATCATTTTTAGTTATCAATGTAAAGTTTTGAATTGTAAACACGTTGTGTTCATTACTAGGAATTGTAAACACGATGTGTTCATTGATAGGTTATGGATGTGTGACGCTCGTTAAATGCTTATAACTCGATCTTAGCTTGTTGCTGCTTGGAAAAGGTGAGTTTTGTAGTCCCTTACTCAATTGAGATTCGGGCTAGAAAATGTACACTTGTTGTTTGATTGATTGCACATTCAATTATGATTATGTATTGTGATTAGGATATTAGTGCATACATGGAATTCAAAGGCTTATAGATGTGGTGGGAAGGTTGCAGATGACCCTATATATAAGCATTTATGACTCATTGAAAGAATAATCATTCCGAAGTGTATGTACATATTGGATTGGTTGAATTGTTGGACATATGGATACGATACACATTCAAGTATTGTTTTACTTGACGGATTTGTACATGGACATCCAAGTATTATATACTTGATGATTTTAAGATGCCATGATGGTCATTGTGATGACATCTATCATGAGTATCGTTGCATAGACGAGACAAGTACATGGACGTTCAAGTATATAGACGTATATACTTGAGGATTTTGATATGCCACATTGGTCATGGTGATGACATTGTGAGTATTTGTTGCATTGATGACGTGATGGGACAAATATGGTACATTTCTTGACATGGACATGCATTTGGTACATTTCTTTACATTGACGTGCATTTGATACATCTCTTGACATTGACACGCATATTTTGTTCATGTTGTGATTGCTTGACGATGGTTCCTTGTGATCCATTACTACGAACTCACCAACCTAGTGTTGACTTTGTTTAGTACACTTTTCAGGTAATCAGGTGAACCAAGGACGTGAAGTTTGATTGATGTTTGTGTTAGGGCTTGGGCTTGGACTTAGATGAATCCATGATTCATTGCCCTTTATTTTGCATTATGTTTAGAATCGATAGCCATTTTTTGATTGTTTTGTAAACTTTGATCATTACTTGCTACTTATGCATTTCGTACTTGATTAATTTGTATGAATTCACCAAATTCTTTTAATCATATAGTTCATATTTTACATTAAATTCACAGTGTGCTATATCTCTTTTGTAATATTCCAGGCCTAACTTGGGGTGTTACACTATCCTATGATCGTATAACTAAAAGCAAAAAAAATAATACGTTAATAAAGTATATATATTTTTAAATAAGTGAACTATGTACAAAAGTAAATATAGTTCACATATATCAAATATTTCGGCCGGTGTGTAGTGTCCACAGAACATAATCCATCATCGGTGGTCCGACTTGCATGTGGCTAACCATATTAAGAAAAGCCAATTTTGGTGAAGATCCGGATTGTTCATGTCAGGTTGGTTGGGGATGTTTAGACGTAAGTAACAAATATTTGGGTTGTATTTATAGGGATATATTTTATATATGAATAAAAGATAGTACAGTTAAGAAAATATAAGAAATAGATAGATAAAGTATATAAAATGGAGAATAGAATGAAAGAATAAGAAAGAAAGATAGAAAATAAATAGAGTTAAAAGTGAAAGATAAACTAAAAAGTTTTTCTTTTTAGATTATACGAGCATGGTACCCGCGCAATGTGGCGATGGTGGTAGGAAAGGCGTCTAGTGGTGTCGGTGATGGTGCTATTGGTGGTGGTGGCGGTGTCAGGTGGTGTATATTGATATAATTGTGATAGTGATAGTGAAAATTTTTTAGAAGGTAAAGACTTAAAGTGTTAATTATGACAATAAAGGTTTAGAGTGTAAATCATTTCATTAAGGACAAATTTGGTATTTTATAAAAACTCTTTCCATAATGGATGTTTATTAAGGGTAATTTAGTAATTTCGTATACTGTGTAACTACTTCTAAAAATGGGGGGTGTGATAACTTTTATAAAGGAGTATATATGAGATTTAAGGTTTCAAAATTTTAATTGAAAATGAAAACAAAAAGTTGGCATCAAATAAGTGACGGAGAGGACCTAATCTTAAACAAGAACGCCACCCAAGACAAAACGGGAACGTTGAATGGAGTCAAGAAGGCGTTCTACAATTAGGGGCACCTCAATATTTCATATACTATAAAAATCTTAATAAGGGGTGGGGGAGTGGATGAACGGTTTGCGGTGGGTTAGCCCCATACTTCCGGTGATTGTGCACCAAATCGTGTCGGGAGGCTTTTTAATTTGAAGGTAAAACCCTAAAGGGTTTTTAGTATTTGTTGGCGATTCCCCGAAGGTAGGAACACTGTTCCTTTACACCAACGAAGGTGGTAGTCGAATTGTATTCGACTTAAGGGTTTATTTAGGGTTTTGGTTCGATCCTAGATCGTATGTGTTTGGGGTTTATCCGGTGATGTTCCGAATGTATATGATGTACAATGTGAAGGAGTCATCTTTCTTTTATAAGAGGAGTTTCCTTTGAGGAGAAGGTTAAGGTTTTCCCTAGTCCTTCTTTGATACAAACTCTACTTGCCATCTTTATTCGATCTAAATTCCTTTGGGAGTTAATCTTTTAAAGAGATCGAATTAGGCAAGAATTGTATTTATTATTTGGAAAGGATGTACAATAATCCTTTAATTATTCGTCCGAGTTAAGCACCTTCGTGCTTATTCCCTTCGTGAGGGCGGTTCGTTTTAGATGTGCTTCGTATAGTAACTCGAAGGGGTATATCGTCAAGCCCCCCATTCTAATATTATAGACTGCGAGGGATATGATTTTAGGCTATGCTTTGAGCTTTTAACTACATCTTTTAGTCACCCTATTTTTCTTGTGGATGATTTACCTTTATAATCTTCAAGTTGTGTATTTTGTCTGTTTCGTATTAAAGAAAAATTTTCTTTGAAGGATCATAAGTGAATATTCTTTAATTACGAGGGGGCAAAGGCCGGCGACTCTTTCTACAAGGGGCGAAAATGAAAATTTATATGGATAGGTAGGTGCATGCTTTTAAGTTTGACAAGTGGGTGGTTCATCGTCTACTTCGAAGATCGTGCCATGTATTTCTCATAAATATTCCTTTCATCCTCCTGAATTTTCTTTTTCTTTTCCATTCGAATGCCTACTAATTTTTCTTCTCATGGTCAAGGGAAGTTTGAAGATGATTGATTTGATCCTTGAGGGGCGAAAGTGAAACATTTAGGTAAGCTTTTTGAGCGGCATTATTTCAAAAAAAATTCTTCTTTCCTTTATTTTCTCCTTGTCTTCCTGTTTTAATCCACCAATCCTTTCTTCCCAGTTTATTGTTTTAGATCTTCATATTTTCATTCTCCAATCATCGTCATCGTCCGATCTCTTGCTTAAGGTAATATTTTCTTTTCATTGCTTTCCTTCATTCCAAGGCTAAAGTAGGTATGGAAAGTACTTTTTCAAATGTCACACGAGATCAATTTGATGATTACGTGGGTAGGTATTTTCTGGGTCGGGTTGAATCTTGTAGGTTACCCTATCGCAAACAAAATATACTTTTCACACCCGATGGCTTCATTGGGATTTATGTGAGATCCATTACCCCCGGTAGCGTTAGGTATCCCTTTACTCCTTTCTTCTTATCCGTTCTAAAGCACTGTAGGAATCATTTTTCCCGATGGCATCCTCAGGGTCATTCGGAAATGGTGGCTTTTGATGTTTATTTCGTGCCTACGGTGGTGAACCTTGATTAGATTTGTTTAGGAGATTCGCATATGTTTGTGATGCATGTGATTGGGTTACCATTGCCACTAGATCTAAGGATAATTCTTGTTTTGTCAAGGGTCCGGGCGGGGTAGATATAAGATATTGGAAAAGTAAGTTTATTTTTGTGAGCGCTGATCATGATGTGTTGATTAACAAGGAGAACTTGAGTGTGTTGAGGAAAAGTGTAGATCCGGTGCCCGATGTTGAGGAGTCTGGGCCTTTATTTGAGGAAATCATTAGGCACCCTATTTTAGTTGTGTCATACCCAGATAGTATCTTGTTCAAATCCAAAGTGATTGAAGCCTTGCCTGCTAGGGAAGACGAGTTTGATGGAAAGTTGTATATATGTCTTCGTTTTTGACCTTCGTCTTTGTAACTTGACTCTTCATTATTCTGTGTTTTTTCAGATGTCTTTTCAAAATTTTGTTAGAAAAGGTGTCCGATCTGGTGATGTCCCATCTGGTTCTTTTTCTCATGTTCCTTCTGATGTTGAGCGTACCCCGAAGACAGTTAGAAGTGTTCCCTTTAGCCTTGCTTCTTCCTCCGGTACTTCAGTGTTGCCTAAGGAGGATATTGTTGTTCCTCCTAGCCAAAACGTAGAAGATGAGATCGTCATAATTGGCGAAGAGAAGAAGAAACAGAGCATTGCTCCGGTGCAGGGTGTTGCGTTTCGCCTTCGTAAGAGGGGTAAGGAGGCATTTTCAGAGGCTACTATGCCTAAAAGGAAGAAGAAGAAGGCTGAAGAGGAGAAGAACGGAACCACAAGTAATGACCATTTTCTTTTCTATGTGTTTGATTATTATAATATATTCCTCTAATTCTTTTTCTTTTGCAGTTGATATATGTTGTATGGAGACAAAAGCTTTTGCCCATTTTTACAAAGAGTGCCTGGATGAGAGGAATACAATGGATGCTAAGATACTTGTTTGTTTAAACCATCTTCTGGGTGTGTAGCTAAAGACTAAAGAGATGTTGGAAGAGAAGAAGGCAGAGTGTGCTTTACTCCAAGAATCAATGAATGATACTATCAAGGACTTGGAAGAGGTGAAGTTACTGAAGGGCAAACTTATGGAAGCAGAGGCTACGGTGAATATTTAGGAGGAAGAACTTGCTGACCTGAGGTCGAAACCTTCAAAGACTATGGCTGCGTGTAATATGGAGAAGGAGGTTTCCCAGAATCTTTCGGCCTCTTTCAAGAAGCATGTTGCACAGCGGACTGGCCTGGTTACTGAGGTGATTCCTTATGCATGTAGGATCTTGGTGAATAGCGAGGAATTTGGGAGGTTGCTTGCGGAGGTGATTTCTGCCAATATGGTTGACGAGAGGGCCTCCGTGCTTGGTAGCTTGAGTGAGGAAGGTTTGATTAGTTTGTCAACGCGTTCAGAATACAGAGAGAACACTGTTGATGCCATTAATGTGGCAATAGAGAATTACCGGAGTGCCTATTTTCCCTTCCTTCACAAGCTTGCAAGCAACCCCATGGCTTCGTTTGAATCGCTTCTTGAACTTCAACTAGAGATATCTACTCCAACTCCCGCTGCTGTTATTCCCCCTGCAAACGACACCTCTGCTGTTGATACATCTCAATCTCAACCCGAAGGTACTTCTGCCTCTTGAACAATTTCGTCGGTAGTTTTATGGAAAATGTTTCAAACAATTCTTGCTTTGGCCTGCGTACCTTCGAACAATGTTTTCAAGTATGCTTTTCATTGGTGGTTTGTGTTGGCCACCCATACCCTTCGTTTTCAAGAGTATGAAACAATATTTTGATGATTTGATTGTGTTGGTTCCCCATGGATCCCCTTGGGGATTGTTAAATATGTTTGCATGGTTTCAAGGGCTCCGCCACTTGATCGTTCTATGTCTTGGAGATTACATATAATTTGCAATTTGCATGGTGTCGAACGTAGTTTTCTTCGTTCATTCCATGTCTTTTTTTTGTTGCATGTTTTTTGTGATACATAGTAATCTTTTCACAACTTTAGCTTCATGTTGTGTAGGCGTCCCCATCAAACATTTTAGCTTTGAATAACATGTCTTAATATGGATATGCAAGCGGTAAATAAATATAGTACGATAGGGAGCTACCCTTCGTAATTAAGAATAATGACAATTTATATAATGTCCTAAGAAATAAAAATCAAATTAACCACAATGTGATTACTTAAGTTCAAGGGGAAAACTTCTTTATTCTCCTAAAGGGGGTAACTTATTACATTCATCGTAATGCGAGTGATTTCTAAGTTACCTTGAAGCGATCCTTATATCATTTAGGGAGCATTTTTCAACTCGCTCATGGGGGTTGGGTGACTTCTTTTTCCCATTCTCGGACTCTTTGTTTCTGATGACAACTCCCTTAGATAAAGGAGCGCTTGCCGCTTTATTAATTGATTCCAGAGTCTTTTTTGGTCCTTCTTCTATCATGATCCCCTTTCCTTTATCGTTCGACCGAAATCTAGCTTTTTTCTCTTCGGTGTTACCCCTATATGTGTTAGAATATTCTTTATTCCAATAATCTCCCGGAGAGTGTGTTGGTTACTTTTACCTGGTCATGATTAGGGAAAGGCTTAGAAAGTTCTACTTCCTTTTTTCCCTTAGTAAAACCAGTGTTCATTCGAGCTTTCTCTGGGCAAAAGGATACTTTGCTTCTTGTTCCTAGGGGTTCCTTCGTAAGAGTGTGTCCTAGCTTCGATACTTCCTTTCATTATTTCTTTAGCATCCAACCATGTGTATGCTTTGACTCGTGCTTCTTCATATGTTTTTGGGACTTCGGAACCCATGATTAAGGCCTGAAATCCTATGCGTCTCTGGTAACATAGGTATTCTCTGTGTTTCCCTGGTGTACCTTGATATGTAGTCCCCGACATTTTCCCCTTCTCTTTGTTTTATATTGTGAACGGTGATACAGGATCTTACGTGGGCCTCTTTTTGACCGAAGTATAGTTTGAACTTTTCTTTTAAGTCTGTTAAGTTAGAGATTGAGCCCTTCGGAAGGCTATGAAACCATTCTCTCGCGTCTCCCTTGAATACCCATTCAAAAGCTTTACAGGCTAAAGGGTCATTCCGTTGGATCATAGCAGCAGCTCCTGCGAATGATTGTAGAAAGTCATCTGGATCGTCATTCCCTTCGTAAGGCTCTATGGCAGTTGGGTACTTCATAGCGCTAGGTACGGGATAATTCTGTATCCATTCGGCTAGAGGCGAATTATCTGATTTGCTTTCCATCGGGAAGGTTTGTTCCCTTGTTGCTGGGCTAACTTTAGGGGTAGCCAATGGTGTGGCACTTGCCCACATACTTTTTTCATGGTAAGGATACCATGGGGGTTGCGGTATGTGTGGAACGGTATTACTCAACACATAGGTGGAGTATCCTTTGGTGACGCCATACGGAGGTCCTGGATACCACGTAGATGGCATGGGGCCGTATCCGAAGGGCATCGGTGGTCCCCAAGGTGTCTAATGGCTATTGAAGCGTGACCAACCATCCGTGACCCCTTCATATGAGTTAGTCGAAGCTCTACCTTGTGCCCTTGAAAGATATTCTGGCATCTGAGGGGAATATCGCTTGCTCTCCGAAGTAAGCCTCTTTATAGAAGAGAGTGAGGTCTTCGTCTGGATTGCTTTCCGTTTGTTAAGGTATTTAAGGGCTTCCTTCAACAGCCCCGGGTCTTCCAAAAGCTGTCCTTCATCGATTGCTTGCAATCGTCTAGATAAGGCCTTCTGTTTCTTGCCTTTTTTCACAAGGGAAGCCTTGCCCTTGTCAACTCTCTCTGGATCATGACTTGGCCCGTAACCTTCCTCAGACCTCTGCTGAATTCTGTTCATAGGAGTAATAAACATAGGGGACGACAATTCCTACAGAGAAACTGGTGGATTTGTCCCAAAAGTGATTTCCTGATGAACCACGGGTTCAGGGTTTTAGCGTTCGTGCGGTGAATTCCCATATTGCTTTGACTGGGATTCGACATGGTATTTGGTGAATCAATGTAGTGGTTTACCGGTGGGTTTTTTCTTATTGATATGTCCCAAGGATGGCGCCAAATGATTGTGTACCAAATCGTGTCGGGAGGCTTTTTAATTCGAAGGTAAAACCCTAAAGGGTTTTTGGTATTTGTTGGCGATTTCCCGAAGGTAGGAACGATGTTCCTTTACGCTAACGAAGGTGGATGAAGGTGGTAGTCGAATTGTATTCGACTTAAGGGTTTATTTAGGGTTTTGGTTCGATCCTTAATCGTATGTGTTTGGGGTTTATCCGATGATGTTCCGAATGTATATGATGTATAATGTGAAGGAGTCCTCTTCCTTTTATAGGAGGAATTTCCTTGGAAGAGAAGGTTAGCTAGGGTTTTCCCTAGTCCTTCTTTGATACAAACTCTACTTGCCATCTTTATTCGATCTAGTTTCCTTTTTGGGAGTTAATCCTTTAGAGAGATCGAATTAGGCAAGGATTGTATTTATTATTTAGAAAAGATTTATATTAATCCTTTAATTATTCCGAGTTAAGCACCTTCGTGAAGGCGGTTCGTTTTAGACGTGCTTCGTATAGTAACTCGAATGGGTACATCGTAAGTCGGCTACACCACCGCTGATGCTAGCGGGTTGGTGGGAGGGTATATAGCTCGATGGTGATAAGTGGAGAGAGAAAAAGGGACATGACCATTTGGATTTTGTTTGGTGGGGGGGGGGGGGGGGGGGGGGGGGATCTCAAATATATGTGGATTATTTGCTCGCAACAAGGGATCTAGTTTACGTTGTCTTAATTTGGTCCGTACGAGAGAGCCCCTCACCCTCAATACTTTAAAATATAAAATATATTTCTAATATTTCAAACTTAAGACCTATAATATAAAAGACTGATGCTGAACCATTCAAGAAAGATACCACCCCTCTAATAATCATCTTCTAACAAAACTGTTACACCACCACTACCATCATATTCAATGGTTGTTTTTCTGAAAAAAAGTATACTTTGCAACGTGCGGATATAATCATATTAGTATATTTATAAACGTACTAATTAAATTAATCCGATTTATGTTATTTTCCATATATTATATTATCTTTCCACTTTAATCACAAAAGATGAGTTTGGATAGACGTATCACGTGGGTGGGGCTATTGATTTAGGCAACACCGCGTTAAAAGTCGACAAAATTAAAAGGAGTCATCGTATCTTAGATCTGTCAACTTGCTTTGGTCGTTTTCATGAAACCTCACGTAGTACACTATCCCTTGTTTTCTGATTTCATATGTATCTAATTAAATTCACATATCCGCCGATCGAAATATATAATATTTGTATGTACACTCCCAACATATTCTTTCTTCATTATCTTGTTTGTATTGCCACCCTTAAATCGAGACCCCACAAACATTAATTGAAACGATTTTATTATTTGAGCGATTTTATTTTAACTTTAGTGGTGACAATAGCAATGTACATTATATTTTTTGTTAAAAAACCAACATGTGTTAAAAAAAACGTATGAGAAACAAGTTCCAGAGTAGAATTATTTTAGTTACATTATGGGAAACAAGCTTATATATATAATCGATCTATATGCTAAAATGAACAAGCTAGTAAAGTTAATCAATTGCATACCCTTGTTTAATTACTTAAGACGATGACAACAACAACATTATCTAATAACGGGGTATGGGGACAACAACAATATTTAATCCCGGATATGGGACTGGTTAAAAAATATATGTATATATTTTAAGTAAATACAGTAAAATTTATGGGACTGGCTTAATATCTAAACCATCAATCCAGCTGTATATTTGACTCCAGTAGATGGTAACCAAGAGTTGCCTAACAAGAATTGTGCAACCGTGAAGTTCTTGGCTTGACTAGAGTCATTAATTGCATGAAGACCCGGCCACCTGACGCGATCTCCTAACGCGGCTCCAGGACCATAGTTCATGTACTCGGCATAGTATAGAGTATCGAGTGCAAAGTCACCGTTCCATTCGAGCCAGCCTTGTGGCCGAATGAGAGCACTGATGTAAGATTGCATGACAACGGTTCGTGAATATTGCTTCCACGGACGTCCAAGGTATGTACCGGGTATATTAGTACTACTATTATTAGTATTGCTATTACTATTATTGAACTGAGCTAACAATTCAGGCTCTACAGATATGTTGGAAAACTGGATAGAAAATCCTGAAGGCTGAGTTGGTTCTTTCCGGCCCTGCGCAGTAATCGTGTTTTTTTGGTTAGGCAGGCCTTTCCTGGCTAGGATTTGACAATTTTGAAACACCACTGCTCCATCTCCAAATATGAAATCAACTGTCCCTGTGATTAAACATTCTCTATAGAACTGGCGCATCGAGTGGGCATATAGTGTGTCTTGGTACCCTGTAATTGCACAACGAAAAACAACGGAAAGATCTGAATCTGATCGAAATGCAACTGCTTGGTGCTTCTCAGGACCTGCCGTGTTCTCAAATCTTATATCCCGCGCTATGAACCCTTGACCCTTCACAGCTGCACGTACATACATCAATTATCATTATCATATATATATATATATTTTTATTTAACAGCAAATTGGATCACTGACAGTTAATAAATAATCATTTATTGTAAAAATTAAAAAACAAACATACCAAATGTTGCGGAACGATAAGTAGTCCATCCATCAACGAAATTATGGTTACCAGTAATAACCGTACGGTCTATGCCATCACCAATCATCATAATATTCGTTTTCTTCTTA
Source organism: Erigeron canadensis (assembly GCF_010389155.1). Taxonomy (NCBI): domain Eukaryota; kingdom Viridiplantae; phylum Streptophyta; class Magnoliopsida; order Asterales; family Asteraceae; genus Erigeron; species Erigeron canadensis. Next base: position 21,820,458 of record NC_057764.1, read on the forward strand.
CCGATCTCCACATACTCCCGATACACACCCGTCTTAACATATATCACGTAACGACGGGTATTGTGATCCGGGACTTGATCAACCGCATCCACGATCCGTGTAAAATTACCACTACCATCCGCTGCCACCACCGCATCAGCTACAATGCCATTAACTTGAAGTAGCTTCCGATCTTTTTCTTTGACCCATCCAGGAAAATACACATTCCTTGTCTTTCTCCTTTTTACATAATTATCTTGATAATCATTTGTATCCGGTCCGTTGACCATCCCTAATATATCGCGAACTAGCGACGTAACCTGGCCAATACTGGTGCCAACTAGAGTCTTTACAAAACTGTTAGTACCCTCAAATCCATCCATGCAGGTGTCTTGATTGCCAAGTGCTCCTCCAAGCCATGTTCTCATATCAGCCCCATTGTTACCGGTGCTATTATACTTACCAGTTTTGCCTTTAATAAATAAATGAATAAATCTATTAGTTAGTTTGTCGTGTTAATAACGTACAGACAGACTTATGACCGGATTGAGTATTGTTGACATTGACGGTAACATACAGGACAAGTTAATTATGCTTGTCGTCCACTAATTATTTGTCGGTGCATTAAAAATTTGCCACAAAATCTATCTACTACTAAATTAAGTTAATTGAAAACAAATATATAGATATGCTTTGTTAAAAGTATATAAATGTATGAGCATAGAGTTAGAATATATATACCAGAAGGGTTCTGAGAAGCAGAGAGAGTCCAAGTGAGTTCATCAGCAGAGAAGTCCAAAAGATCAACACAATCAGCAATGGCATTAGAAACTCGGAAATCACCACCACTAAATTTGGAGACAACTGAGATCACGTCTCGGACTATTTGAATTGTAGACGTGACGGAATTTACAAATTCGGACCCTGGAACTTTCAAATCTGTAAATGTACCGACGCCGCCACCACCACCACCAGTATTACTAACACTAGCACTGTTAGTGTTAGCAGCAAATATGGGAGTTGGAGAAAACAAGCAAAGACTAGATACTAGTAGTACAAGTATCATCATGAGAGTTAGTTTGGTTGTTGATGCACTTGCCATGTAAGTTTTGATATTTTAGACGAGTGAGAATTAATTTTGAATACTACTAGGAGTACTATATAAGTGTGTATATATATACTTCTATATCATATGTTGAAAAAAAAAAGTTAAGAAAGAAAGCAACCGACCCTAGCTCTGGTAACCAATAAATTTCTATTAATTGAGTTTAGGTGACAGGTGAAGGATATATTCAATGCTAGGAATAGGAAAGATGGTGAAGAAAAATGGTATCACTACTCACTAGTAATGGAGGAGTATAGAATTCCATCTTTTGATTGTGTTGTGTGCCAGCCTTTTAACATATGCTTTCCTTAACAAAGTTCCTTATTCTCATTTAATTTGTTGTTAAATCAAGCTATCAGATCGAGATATAAATTAATTGCCAACCCAAGATCCTCTTCTATCTATCATCCATTATTGTGCTCTTTTTAATTTTTATACGACATTCACACTCTCTTTTCCTCTCATGGGGTAATGGCATATGGTGGTGGTCATGCTTTTGGTGAATTTTATTTCCTACTAATAAATACTAGTACATGATTGTCAATGACCAACGGATGAAGTGGCAAGACATCCAGGTTTTTACTCTTGAGGTCGGGGGTTTAAATTCTGACCAGGACCTTTTGCTGTATTTCTTCGAATCGGGCAATTGGTCCATTGGGTCTGGGGCTTTGATCGGGTCGATGATATATGTTTTGGGTCATCCCCAATGAAATTTCGGGTTTGTAGCCCTTGTAACGAACCAAAATGTGTCCAAAATATAGTTTTTTTTTAATTAGACATCGCAAGTTAAGGTTAGTTGTTTCATACAAAAATAGAAATGGGGGGTGGAAGCTTGTTCCAAATTGGGTGTACGTGGGAACAAACATTTTCTAGGTTTATACCAAAAAAAAAAAAAAAAGCTTTATATCTTAGGTAAAGTATGTTTATTTCAAATGGGGTTATGTATGTTTATTAAATTCAAATGTTTAATATATAACTTGTTTTAACACTTAGATAGATAAAGTAAGGATGATGGCAATGGTTAACCATGTCTAGCCAATCCCTAGTAACATGTTGTATTTCATATGTTACAAAATATGAATTATTTTCTGATAATTGCTACGGAGTACATTATTAGTATTTGATATTGTTACTATTGGTATATCATCACAATGGAAGAAATTGGAACGTTTAAAGGCTCCTCTCGATTTTTTTTATTTTTTTTTTCCTATTATTAGTTGACATTCAATGAAGTAATATTCATTAGTTAATAACTAGTTGACATTCATTGTGAGGTAGTATTCATTAATTAATGTATTTTGCACCAACCACAATAGATAGGCCGATATATAGGGACAGATCTTAGGTTCGAATCAAGATGTTAGTAAAATACTACGGTTGATAGATAAAGTAAGGATGATGGCAATGGTTAACCATGTCTAGCCAATCCCTAGTAACATGTTGTATTTCATATGTTACAAAATATGAATTATTTTCTGATAATTGCTACGGAGTACATTATTAGTATTTGATATTGTTACTATTGGTATATCATCACAATGGAAGAAATTGGAACGTTTAAAGGCTCCTCTCTATTTTTTTTATTTTTTTTTCCTATTATTAGTTGACATTCAATGAAGTAATATTCATTAGTTAATAACTAGTTGACATTCATTGTGAGGTAGTATTCATTAATTAATGTATTTTGCACCAACCACAATAGATAGGCCGATATATAGGGACAGATCTTAGGTTCGAATCAAGATGTTAGTAAAATACTACGGTTCTAACGGAGGAGAATAAGAGTGTCTCATCTCTCAGCTGGAGTTAAGGCTCTCCTAATCTATATTTCTATATTCTATACTTTTTATTAAAAATTATCCACCCTTGTTGAAAGTTTACATAATTTGAGACATGCAATATTACTTTTTTACCCTTGGTCATCTCCTTACTCCAATAATCTAAATCTCTCATATCCCAATAAAAATTACGCATTAATGATATATCACATTATTAGTTGTTACTTTTTTAAAATATCTCAATTAACTTTTTATATCAATTATTTACACCACTTGACGTCACCTTTACCACCAAAAGTTGTCTCCCACCACACCGTCGCCGCCCCGAAAACCGCCGTATAGCGCGGGTGCCATGCTAGTAACTCTTAAAGAAAAAAGGTACACAAAGCGTCAGGGCCGGATTTGAGCATGTACAACCTGTGTAAACGAGAAGGGCCTAATGTTTTATAGGGGCCCAAAATTTTGTTGTTTCAACCATATATATGAATAAATAGAAAATGATATTACAAAATGTTATATTTACCTTATTGTTTAATTTTTTTTTTTCTAATTCTTAAACACATATGTTTGAAACCTAGCATAAATAGTGTGTCTTTTCTAACTACAGAGTCCTTTTTTTCCATAATAATCTGTCAAGAGTGTTTATTATTAATTTTATTTGTTTATTAATCATTATTATCCGTACTTCAAATTTAGTTTATCACTCTAATTAAAAACAAATATTATGAACATATATGATTTACGTTTTAGAGATTGTTAAAATATGGAGCCTATTTAATTTAGTATAGAATATGGCCTTTAAAAATCATGAGACGGCCCTGCAAAGCGTAATCTTCTTACAAAGAGACATATTCAGTATTTTTTTTTTCAAGAATTGAAGTTAGGTATACAAAAAGGCAATGTCGCTAAGCTTAGATTTGCCATTCGGAGATAATAAGAATAATAATGATATTTTTCTAACGAATACTAACATATATACATTCATTTTGAATTGCGATTGATGAAATTTTGCTCTGGGTTAACATTTGTTTATTACTACATTGTTTTTAGTCAAATGAATATTAGTATAGAGTAACCATATGACTTGGGTATCGAGTATCTACAAGGTTAAAACAATTTCAATAACAAGGTAAATTTGTCAAAACTGGAAAGTGGGTACAACGATGTATAAGCTCATCAGTTTTCCGGTAAAACAATGGAATAAGGTTTTCGGTTTTCTGGCGATCATTTCGTGTTGTTGTGGGTCGTTTCACCTCATATTCGCTTCTCTTTTTATTGATTATTGCTTTGAAGTTGAATGTTATGGGTTTGCTGGTGCTATTTGCTATATTGAAGGCCGTATTTAATATGGTATAGTTAACTTTGGATGGTATTTGATGCATGCCAAGTATCAGCCACAAAGAAGTCAAAATCAATAATTCACAAAAGCAATAAATGTCTATGAAACATGATGGAATCATAAAAGAGAGAAATGTGTAGATGCGGGTGTCACTTTGAAAACAAATGTTGAAATTGTATCGAGGGTTAAAAAGAAACACGTTATATCTTATGAGATCGCCATTTCAATACATTTACAAGACAAATACCAAATCTATTTTTTTTTTTTTTTTTTTTTTCTTACGAGATCCCATTTCGAAGGTTTTGGATTAAGGAGAATATGAGAAAGTGAGGATAGTGCTCAGAAAATAATGCTGATATGACATAAAAAAAAATGTAGAATGCTCTTATAGAACTTAATGGAGCTCATAAGTAGTCTTATCAGTGAAAAATGATGATTAGAGATCTAAAAAGAATATGAAAAAAGAAAACATTTAGTTCAATGCTAATAAATCTAAAATAGTTCGCAGCGTGGAAAAATTAATAAAGACGATGGAAGCGTCGCAGTTTTCAATCTTTACTGTGTTAAATCACAACTTTTATCAGAAGGCCCATATTTACTACTTTTCTTTAAAGGCCCATGTTACTTTTATTACTTCCAGAGAAAATTGCCGTAAAAATAACTTGAAGCAATTTTTGATATTTAAAGTTAACTTCGAATTTACAAATGTTCAAAAAGGACTCTAAGATCCAATGTAGAACCGTTATGGTAATATTTTAATGGTATCATCCATTAATACTGGTATGTGTTAATGCTTACATGGACGCGCATGTGTACAAGTAAGATGACATGGCATATGTGTCATGGCAAATCTCGACAAGAAAATAGCTTACACGGAGACATCCCTAAATATAAATTGCCTACATAAACATACACTTACATGAGTATAGCTTACATGGACTTATGGACCAATGTAAACATATTAATATATGAAAAGTCTCCATATAAGCATTAAAACATATATTCATGTTATATGAATAAATATCTTCTCTTTAAATTTCATAACTCATAAATAAATGTAACTAACCAATGATGTTTTTTACGAGTTTTAGGTTTTAATACCTCGACCGGCTCGACGGACGGTATATGGGGGATATTAAGGTATAGAGGATATTTCCAATATCTATCTAAACATATTAATTTCGTAACTTATATTAATGTAAATTGAGAAGATCGAAAAAGCAAGTTACTTGAAAGCTAAGTATGTCTAGTAAGACTCCTTAAAAAGGTTCATGTGCCAATCAATATGGAAAATGACTACATATATGTTCATGTGGATCAAAACATCAATAGCCAGTACCTTTCTCTGTTTCTCTTTTTAAATAATTATTAATTAACTAGCCTCACGAGTCTGCTAGCTATAAATATAATTGAAGCAGGTAGAAATGTGATACTTAAAAAGTGATCGATTTCAAGTAAGACCTTATGCACCCATAATTAGAAATTTTTAGTTTATTGCAGGTGATTACCTAAAATCAAATTTAAGTTTTAGTACATTCATAGATATGTTGAAGATGTGTACATTTATTCGACGTGTACAATCTGTCAATTTTGATTAATTAATCACTTAACTTAGTGCGATATGATAGTACATAGTAGTAACGAATGCAATATGAACATAGTTTTCAGCCTTTTCGATTTGGATGTTGGGTCATATATAGGCAAAGAAATGAATAAAGTTGTCACTTTTATCAACTACATATTGCTTTATTGACAGAACCTAAACCACTAGTGGGGATTAATGGGCCATCATTAACTTCTCTGCTAAAGATGGAAGATATTCTTCAAAATATTCATGAAGGTGAAAGTCAAAACTTATATGACCAAGGTTTACAATTTGAGACACATTAGTACATTACACATATATACAAAAGTTACTATTTTAATATTAATTGAGGGAGACCCAAAAGAATGGATTAAGCTAGCCCGGCCCAATTCGTGCCTGGTAATCACGGATGAGCCTGCCTATGACGGTTGCGTTAGTGAGTTGAATCTAGCTAGTCGATGAGATGAGATTAGTTCTTCAGTTCTGTGGATCATTTTTGTCATTCAAAGAGATAGACGTAAGAAGTTTTACATTTTAAAGAGCGGTTATACATTTTAAAGAGCGGTTGGCTCAAGTGAATAGCTAGTGTACTACTTTTAAGTCTCTTCATACAAGTTTATGACAATATTTCGAGCCCATTAACTAACTAATTGAACAATTATCATTGTTTGTTCACCACAATTTCAATTTTTTTCTTAAGAAGCAATTACCCATACAAGTTGTCTAATTAACAAGCAGATCAAAACCCAGGTCCTATTGGTTGGTAGGCCCCCATAAAATAGCAATAGGACCAAGGCTCTTAGGTCACAATTTCATTTATTTTAAACACTAGCATTGATATTTGGAGGTATATAGGACACATGTAAAGTTGCTATATATATATGATATTACATGCCATATGTACACCTAATTTTTTTTTATTTATGTACACCTGATTTAGCACCATTTTATAGCACCTCACAAAAGTTAGGATAAAATGAACAATCTCTAAGGTGATCTAGTGTAAATGCGACATTTGCCAAGCGCCACACTTGATAGCTTGTTAGCATTGAGCCTAATGCAACAGTTTAATTAGGCTTAATCCAACACATTTTGAGTGTTGTCTTAGCTTCATTTTGCTGTAACCCGAATTAATTCTATAGCTACAAGCCTACAACACTATACAGAAAATCAAAAGTCGTAAACGTCTTTATCAGAATATTTTTGCTTCTCACTTTTTGTGTCAGAATTGAAAAATTCTATGTCTATCAAATAAATCTCCAAATGTATAGTTTTTGACATAGTTATATACATTATTAGATAGTTATTGACACAACAATGATTTAAGCTATCTCGGAATGAAGAGTCTTCTCATTTGGATGTATGCACGATATTTTCCTAGGCGAATATGACTTGTATCTTCTCTATATTGAGAGCCATAAGCCTTTACCAATGAATCTCCATCATAGAAGTTAGCCATTTATTATTTTTTTAATATGTTATAAGGATGAGAAAACACGGATTCAAAAGTGCAAGGAAAGAGCTTATAAATAGTAAAATAAGGTAGTAATGATATGTTTGAAGGATTGTTATGGAAGCATGTCCTTAAAGGAAATTCCCAGGAATAATTCTTTCCCATGTATTTTGGTGGGACATCTCACGCGTGGGCCCACTCGCCGACTTTTGCGACTCTTGTCTCTCAGCCTTGTCGTTGTGTCCCTTTCTAATTTACTTCATTTATTTTGTAATTTGACGAAACGTCAACTTTGTCCAAATATATCATGGCTTTAATTTCTAGATATGAGTATGACCGTAATCTTAACGATATCTACTTTGGATTGTTATTTCAAAGAATATATATTGTCTACTTGCTTTAATATATATGTATGTATCGACATATTCATGAAGTGTGAGTAGCTTATAAATCTATTAAATTCAGATTGTGTACAAGAAACTTAGAATGGGTTTTGCATTGAAAATATTGATTATTTTCCATTTAAAAATTAAAAGGCACGTTCATGAGGGGGTTAGCTCAATTCATAAAGACTCTTGTACTTTTCTTTGCGTGAACCCGAGAGTTCAATCCTTAAGTATTGTGCATCTAACATAATCAATGACATCTATAAGAAGGTGTTGTGCATCTTACAAATATTAATGGTTATAGTACTTAGTAAACTAAATTTCCACCAACATATAGATCATCATCCACTGTAATCATTTAAGACATCTAGTAAGCTCATAGGCGCCTGTTATTTCGATCATATTTTTAGTAACCCGACCAGACTATTAATGACAGGGGTCCGCTTTTACTCTAACAGATTTGCTATTACAGATACGGGGCCCACACTATTTTAATTGGAATACCAAAAACTTTGTTTGAGATACACCATCCGTATTCATATTGGACGCTAACACCATCATCTCATAAATTAAAGGTTGTTGTGGAGCATTCAAGTACCTAAGGCTTCCCGTTAAATTTCATATATTCTTAAAAGAAATAATTAGATTAGATCAATTGCTTTAAAAAAAATAGTTTAATTTCTTATTAGTAATATAGCAACATATATGAACGACAAAATGTTGTTACCCTATGTTTATAATGATATATAAGGATGTTACTCCAAGTAAGACCATCCATCGAATGTATATTGTTTCGGTGGTTTGTGGTCAATGTGATCTACATACCTAACCAGTCCAGGTCGGGGTAGGTGTCACACAAACTTTGAAACCCACCCTGATCTGGAACGGTTAGGTATGAAAGACGTTCGAAATAAGGATATGATGAACGTGGGACCAACGATACCACGGTCAATCCCGTGAACCAACAAATGTAGATACCTGCTCCGTTCTATTTCTCATTCAGTACAACTTCTTGATACAGGACTTCGGAAATCATGTTCATCCTAGTTAGGAATGATGCACAAATACTAGTAAAACTGATATATGCATGTTTGGAAATTATGCATTGCGCACATGAATCGCTAATTACTTGCATAATAAATTTATCTAAAACATGTAAATATTTATGTAGTGTATGAGTTACTAGACTAAAATATCATATTTTGGAAAAAGATAACTTTAATTTAAATATAAAAAATACACCTTTGGGATTGTAGCCAGTGTAAAAAATTCTAATTTCTACAATTATTCAATTACCATTTTACCATTGCACAGTATAATACTACATTTTACTACGTATAAACATATACATTCACAAAACCTCCGGTACCTTTTCGCCGGTATCACCGCCGTCCTGGCAACACATACACTTGACTTTGAACCACCGTGTCCCCAATCTTAAACCCCGGAACCACCGTAAACGCCACGCGCAAATCCTCGCCACCACCATCATCCGTCACACTTTCCATATACACCTCCGAAAACCTACAACCTTTCCGTACTTGAAACACACTCACTTCCTTCTCAAATCCTCCTGCCAAACACCTTAAAACCCACACGCGCCTTGCCATCTCCGTAAACGCGCTAAAAAACGCTGTATCCGGAAACTGCCATGTGTTTAACGTCTTCCTTTGACTCAAATTGCCATATAAAGATGCTTCCATTTTCGGATGCACCAGTCGCATGTACTTGGCGCGTGTGAACTTTCCGAACGCCGATCTCGGATTCTCTTTTAGTACTTGCATTGTCGAGATCGATTTCATTTTCTTAAACCTGTTAAACCATTGAAAACGGTCCTCATTGTCATCATTTTCGTTAAATCCGTCAAACATTTCTCGTGTTACATATGATTCGATTGCGAAACATTTATAAGACTGTTTTGAAAAGACAACATTGGGTTCGATGGCCTTAACGGCCGCATCGATATCCCAATGGGCATTTACCATATCTCGAACCAAGAGCTTTACGAAGTTTCGTAAAGATCTAAGAGTGTAGTGTAAAACAGTTACAAAGTTTGTAGCTGTCAGATCAGATAACTTCACGTTATCTAATATTGAAAAACAACCACTTGAGTTAACTTTTAACTCAAGTGATTTATTGGTGGATTCAAGTTCCACCAGATGTTTTTTCAAAGAAAAAACTTCGTAATCTTTTGTTTTAATTTCTCTTTCCATTTTATTCATTGTGATTTCGTACATCTTCATGAGACTCTGCTGCTCTTGCATTTCTGAGAGTAGCAGAGTCACGTGAGGTGGTGAAGAATCAATTTGTTTCTTTAAAAAACTCCTTTTCATCTCAGAAATTGCCTTGAGCTCATCAACAACCCCTTGATCCGCACACTGGACCGCATCACCATTGTATGGAAACTGAGCCACTTGTAACTCAGCATAAGCGGCTTTTAGCGACGAAATGGTCGCAAAAAGCTTCGCAACAAAAGCCTCCATGGCGGCTTTGTTGCGTAGCTCGGCATTGTCGACCAATTTGTTAAAATGTCTCCTAGACTCATTTCCTGTGTCTGAATTTTTGAATTTGTTGTCATGAGGAAGAAGCAAACAAAAGCCATTGTTGTTGGAAAGTGATTTTGTTGATTTTTTGAAAGGAATGACTTTGTGAAATGTTTTTGAGAATTTGCTACGAGATGTTGTAGATGTTGGTTTATTGGTGGTGTCCATCAAACAAATTTTAGTTAGTTGCAGAAAAAATATATGAAGTAAATGTGTGAATGGAAATTTGGATTTAACAAAATGAAATGAAAGAAAAGCAAAAAACACTAAAATAAAGTAAAGTGCATATACACTGGTTTAGAGTGGGAGAATTTTTTAAGTTAAATTCAAGACTGGCTATTTTTGTTTTTATCTTTTACTTTTTGTATATAAACAAATTTAGGTATTTAAAGTGTTTAACTAGGTTGCCTAGTAGAGTCTATAGTTTTATATATATGTATATTCTAGATGTGTAATCGATTACTAAAGCTCGATCAAGTGACTACGTTAATAGTGAACCAGCCATGTATATGTAGTGAATTATTAAAGTTGATGTGATAATATAGATAATGAATTACCAAGTTGCTGGATTCGGTTTGTTTCAATGAATTTAAGTAGAAATGAAAATGATATTAATTTGGTTTTGATGTAAAGCTATTTAATTGGTTTGAGCTTATGAAACAGAAATTTAGAAAACTTTGGATTAAGTAGAAAACTTTTTTATTTTTAAAACAAAATTTAAGAGTTCAATACTCACTTTCTACAAAATAATCAATTTTTAAGTAGATTCTGTAATATTCAAATAAAACTAGACAGATGGTCGCGCGATGCGGCGGTGATTATTTTAGCGACGAAGGTGTGACGATGGCGGCAATGATGTGCAGTGGTGACGGTAGTGAATATAAATTAATTGATATAAGAGTTGTTAATATAGTTACTTAAGGGTTGTAAGATCTATGTTTTTCTTTTTTTAGATGAATATGGTTAAATTAATAAATAAAAAAGAAAGGTAATATGATTATTTCAAGGTTTTAATTACTTAAAAGGGATTTAAGAGTTCAATACTTATTTTCTACAAAATAATCAATTTTTAAGAAGTACATTATATTCAAATAAAATTGTTATATTTCATTTCTCTCATAGAGACGAGACTATCTATCTTTGCTACGATTCAAAGAAAGGTTAATTTACATTTATAATATTAAGTTGATTCTTTGTATTAAAGCAGTTGTCGTATTAGTATAAAGTAATACTACTAATTACCATGAAATTAGTGATTTCAACAACATTTGAAAGAGTTTGATATCATGATATTAAAAATGATATTTCAAACCTTATCTTACTGTATTTTAAAAATAGTAATAAAATCATAAATCCTTCTTCTTTTTTTTAGTAAAAAGAATCATAAATTCTTTTAAATAAACATATAGTATGATGGTACTCATGAATCCAACGGTGGGGTTTAATAAAAGCATTACTAGCTAGCTCCAATTTCATTAGACATTGATGACAATAATAATTATTATTATTAATAATACCACACCACTATCTCCATTGTATGGTAAATATAATGTACATTCTAAGAAAAGTTCATGATGAGAATACGTAAACCATACAAGTGTTATGTGCAATTTTTGCTTTTTGTCTCCAAACACTCATCAGTCGATCTCCAACTATTTATGTTAGTTGGTACTACATACAAACAGCTTCTTTTTTTTTTTGGTTTTAATTTCTTGCTCTTTTTTAGATATAGAAATAGAGATTTTAGGAGATATGCATTATTTTCTTTCCTCTTTAGTGACTAGAGTAAATTAGTTGATTTTTTGTTACGTACATACCCAAGTAACGACATTAATTATCAACATATGATCCCAACAACAACGTAACATGAAATTGTGATTTTCATTATTGGATTTTATGACTTGAGAATATACATGACACACATTTCATATATGTTTTCTCCTTTCCTCCATGTGAGATGTTTCAGCCATCAACATTGGGTACTGACATTGTGACTATGGTAATTAAGCAAACGCCACTCAACTTAAAAAGTAAGCTATGATACGATCACTACAAGAAAGTTGGCTTTTAAGGACGATGGTTTTAGGGACGATGCAAAAGTCGTCACCAAAAGCCCACTAAACGACAAAAAATTCAACAAGTTGGCTAAAAAAGTCAAAGAAAAGTTCCAGGGACGACAACATCGTCACAAAAGTCGTCACAAAATAATTTTTCCTTTTCTTTTTGATTTTTTTTCATGACAATAAATGAAAAATATTCTGTGACGCTTCATGTCGTCGCAAATGTCGTCACAAAAGTCATCCCCAAAGGTCTTTTGTGACGACATATGTGACATTTGGGGGCGACATTTGTCGTCCCAAAAACCCGAATTTCTTGTAGTACTGGATATACCTATTGATCATGGAGGCCCTAGGGAAAGGCAAACCCAACCTGGCCCTCGACCTATTTTTTTAGAGGCACGAAACTTTTAAAAATTTATAACATTATAATTAAACGTGATTTATAAAAAAATTGTCTTTATAATTAAATTCGATAGTAGTTAATAAGGGTCTACTTTAGTGGCTCATCCTAGACACTTAAACCTCCAAAAGCGGTTCGATCGCTCTAAACCCTCAAGAGTCATTACATAGGAATATTTCATAATTAGCTCCAACGAAAGATAATTGGTTAAACATGTGTTAGTTTCCACTTTATGCATCCGAGTTGGTGGATAGTTCGGAAAAATCATTTTTCCTTTTTTTTTTCTTCTGAAAAGGCGTCATTTCCATATAACACAAGTCGTTGTCATGCGCATCTTCTGAAGTCGAAATTATTCTTTTTCATTCCTTTGGTTTTTCAAAATGATTTCATATTTTCATTATATTATCTTTTCACAAAAGAAAAAAAAAACAATTGTAGTATTGGTCAATATACATAGCCGTTGCACTTTCGTTAAGATTTATTTTTGATACATTTTCAACCATAAATAAGAAAATTAAAATTTATATTGTGAAAGCTATCTTTTGGATTCGAGATATAAACAAACAAGCATGTATATGTGTATATTCGAAAAATGGGATTATGTGATTGTTGTTGCTAAATTTAGATACAGATCCCCTCACATGCATTTTAATATTTTAACTCATACAAATCACGGTGAGTCAAACATTCACAATTGCCCAATAAAATTGTATTACGAAAAAATTTAATACATTAGATAATAAATATTAAAAATTTAATATTTTAATTCATAAATTACTAACCCAAAACAGACCTATAAACACTAATGCATGATACATTTGATCATATATATATATATATATATATATATATATTAGGGGAAAGATAATTATAGTACAAACATTTAAAAAAGTAAAAAAATAAAAGGTTTTTCCTCCTTTTTCTTCCTTTTTCCTTCCATCTCCGACCACTACCACCACTATGATCATCTCCGACCACCACCATGATCTTCCGGCGACGGCGACCATCTCCAGCAAGACTTACACATGTGTAAGTACAACTTTTTTAGCATTTTAGGGTTTAAAATTTCTAGGTTTTTTCCTTCGCAAGACAACCACCACCAGCCACCATCATCTCCGACCACCCCAACCACGGCGCCGGTGCCGGCAGTAAGGGATTCGCCCGTATCGTAGCAAACCGTCACATCTCTTGGATCGCCGCCCATCAAATCCATACGATTCCCATATGCGTCCATTTGACGGTCAACTTAGAACGGATGAGGGCCTCTGGCCCGTACCGTATTCACCCGAAAACGAACCTGATTCTCGTCAGAAAGTTAACTTACACATGTGTAAGTTAAATTACACATGTGTAAGTCTCGCCGGAGATGGTCGTCGTCGCCGGAGGATCATGGTGGTGGTCGGAGATAGAAGAAAGAAGGGAGAAGAACCTTATAATTTTTGTACTTTTTTAAATGCTTGTACTATAAATAACTCACCCCTATATATATATATATGATAAAACAGTAGTTATTTTAGCTTTCTAAAGTCATCCAACTCAACTTAAAACTATCTTTATACTTTGCCACATAAGATTTTTCATATGTGTCATCTTTATGAATTTTCCATTTAATATATACTACATTCCTTTTTCGTTACAATATCAATAAAATAAAATAACAATATATATATTATGAATAAAATAGTTAACCTTTTGTTTGTTTCCAAATAGATAATTGCTAGCAACTATTTTCAATATATAAGTTTGTTAATTACTAACATATAGACACGTCTATATCAATATGTGTTTTATACTAAGTCAATATATAAAGTTAATTTACCAACAAGGAATTAGCCTAGTGGTAAGTCAAATACTTGATAACCTTAAGGTCTCAGGTTCGATACCTGCTGGGAACAAAAAATAATTCCTTTAAGGTACTCGTTACCAATGAAGCCTAGACTCATATGTGAAGTTTAAATACCCGGGTTCGATCCTTCGGGGTGCACAGATCATGTGGGGATTAGGATGAAGGTATTTTACCGGCATCATTTGGCTCATACGGGGTGAGTTGATAGGTATCCAGTTGTGGTACCGGGGCTAAGGTTCCCCCATTACCTTTTTTAATATATCAAGTTTATTTCACAAAATTGTGTATTCTTATATTTTGTGTTTGTGAACTCATTCATGTAGTGGATCTGACTATTAAGAAAATTTTATAAATATTTTCAATTAATTTTATATAACTTTTTATTTAAATGTTGTTTATTATAAATTTTATTGATTCAATACTAAAAGTTTTGAATGGGAAAAGGTTAAGTAAAACATGCAATACCCATCTTAGATAAAGCAAAGGCGGGTTATGTAAAATTCAAAGGGGGGGGGGGGTTATGTAAAATTCAGGGGGCTATATATGTTTATCAAATTCAAAGACTTAATTTGTAACTTTTTTTAACGTGATACTACCTAAGCTTAGATAAAGTCTGCAGTACGGATCATTTTCCCTATCTGAAAATACAAATTCACAAAAGAACATAGTTGATCAAGAAAAAGAACAATGATTCAATTAACATTCCGTTTGCACGTAGAAATTGAACTAGTCCTCATAGTTTAGCTAGCCCATTAAGCTTTTTCTAATTCTAATATAAATACATCATCAATTCATCATCAATTATTTTAAGTTTATCATTTTTTTTCCTTTTAAGTTATACTATCTCCTTGCTTAGATAAATGTGAAAATCGCATAGCTTTTAAAAATTTATTTCTATGAATATATTATTTATATGATAGCCAAAATTTGTTTTGACTTAATTTATAACATGCAACTGTTGGTTTTGTACATCTACATTTACAATTATGTTTGCTATTAACTTTTTTTTTGTTGTTGACTAACCCAATATTTTTGAATTTAAAAGTTTGCATCCACTCAACTAGGGTTACATCATTGATGAGATTGTTAATCTACGCTTTGAAATGTATCTCATAGCTACCATGAAATGGGATTAACATTTTCTACTTTAACAGCATGAAATGGGGTTAATATTTTATAGCTTGAAATGGGCCGGGTTCATTTATAATGTCTGGGACCATCATATATATTAAAAACAGTTTTTACTTCTATAAAGGAACAAACAAGCGTCATGATAGGATTAATTAGAGAAGATTGTTGCATGCTTATCACTTAAAAGACAAGAAGTGATCTACAAATCATCACCAATCAAACGTATTGGCTACCCATTAAACATTAAAAGTCAAACAAATTTTAAAACGTTAACTTTTTTAGCATGTTGTGTATTCTTCATTACACCATTCATATTAATAACCAAACTATCATTTGATTTTTGCTTCAAGAAAAATGAACTCTTGAAGGTTGACACAAATGTCCTAGCAAGAAGTTTATGTCATTCCAAATGTCCATCCATTCAGTGACGAAAGAAATAATAGTAAAATATTAAATTTTTGAATGAATTACCGATAAATTACACACTACTTAATATAAAAATAGAGGGGTTGGGGCCCTCCTAAACCCGCGTTAAAGCTTCATCCCTACATCGATATCTTCTTAATTAGGGTATCACTACAAACAATATTGTATTTGTTCACATTTTTAGTTGAGTGCGAACAAATTAAAAATTTTATCACGTTTTTTAATATAAAGAAATATATTGAATTAAAAGTGCATGGAAATTTCTACACACTTTTTAGTGTGAACTTTCATAATTATTTTGTCACACCTCATTTGTTTACGGTAACTTTTTTAGTTACCGTGGACAAATGGGGTGTGACAAAATAATTATGAAAGTTCACACTAAAAAGCGTGACAAAATTTTTAACTCACCTAAAAGTGTACACAAATGCAATATGATTTGTAGTGTAGGTTTGTTTTGTTTAGTTGTGGCAATGTACATACGATTTGGTTATATGTATTTAAATATAAATTTAGAATGCATTGTAATCCTACTTTCACAAAACAAACTTTCATACCTAAATCCCATGCCAAACTCAATATTCCATTCACCTCCTTCTAGTAATTATTTGTATGGAATTGAAGATGATATGTATTTCACAAAATTGCTTCATAAATATCTCAATACATGATACAACTATATGTTGTGGCATGTTTGTGAGTTTGTCTCATATATCACCTCACTACCTCAGTACTTCACATGTTTGTATAGTTTCTTACTCATATTTCAAGATTCGATCAGATGGAGTAGTCGTCATGGATTTGCATTTATGTCATAAGCATTTTAAATAGTCATGGCCTAATATGAAAGCAACGACATTGAATAGAAGCACTCAACTCTACAACTACCATTTGAACCATCTTGACAACTCACTTACATATATTTATTCAAGATTTTATTTATGAGAATTGTACTTCACCCATTTATTTAAACTAATTAACATTGTTCAAAGTAACGAGACACACATGTTTTATCTATAAGACAAATGTTCGCTCATTGTCATTAATCCCGTTCGTGAGAGTTTTTGTGAGGTTTTTCCTTAGCTAGATACCACTAGGTAAAGATGTAGCGGGGTCAACTATCCTAATTTGAGATAGCCCTCGTCTTTGAATGGCAGAGGTTGGATCTATTCAACAGTTTCCGTTCTTAAAAGAAACTCTGAAATTGATAATACATGACTATGCTGATGACGAGACTTGAAGCTATGACAAGGACATTGTGGAGTCTAATGATATCCTATATATACTCTAAATTCGAACAGTTATAAATGTTATTCCCCCCGTCTCATATTAAAAATCCAATGTTAGACTAATTAAGTCTTATGTTTTCAATTTTGACTGTATAAACTTTCATTTGTATCATATAACACTTCATAAAAAATATATGAACGAATTGAGTTATCAAAACATTTTTCATTGATATAACTTTCATCAACTATTATATAACACAAACAAAGATATTTACGGTCAAAGTTGAAGAAAAAAGACTTAAAAAGTCAAAATTGAATATTTAATATGGGACGAAGGAATAATAATTTTTCTACACTAATAAATGTGAATATCTTAGATTTTTTTATTTTTTCACAATTGTAAATGTGAAATTATTTCACATTTTTAACTGTAAGTAATTCAAAATATAAATTCGTATTTTCATAAGATGCGAAGTAAAAACGACTAACAATTAGCATATTTGTTGTAGTGTGTATTTATTTGCTGAATATGTATAACTATTTACAAAACACTTTATTAAAGGACAAAGATATACTAATATCGTTAATAGTCTTGAAATGCATTTGTCAACCGAAAGACCAAGGAGTGTTAGGCTTACAGTCGATCTGTTGGGCAATGGAATGAAACTCTATTCATGAAGAATATATGCGTGGAATATCATTGTGAAGAAAGAGTCCAACTGGTCAAAGTGGATAAATATGTTCAGATCAAAAGACATGAACTTCAGCTTATTCTTCTAAAGATAGTTGGGTATGGAAAACGATTTCGGAGTTGAGAGATAAATTCCAAAAAATATGGCAAGTCTAAAATAGGTCAAGGGAGCTCTAATGCTCTATATCCATATATCTGGCATGACCCATGGTGCAATGTAGGATGTTTGGATACTTTCATTACCAAAATGATTATTTCTGCAACTAACATTAAGCATCAATATGCTACAGTTGCTGATATGGTTTCTAATCGACTATAGAGAATCCGCTAACTATTTGAGTGGAGACGCTTACAACCTTAAACTCATGTCCCAACACTGACTGATACTTCAATTTGGGTTGATAATAAAGGTGAAGAATTAGGTGATTAAGTATTAGCAGAATATCAAAGGATTATAGAGCTGCCCATGGTGTAAACTCATATGGTTCTAATATTGTATTCCTCAGCTCCTATGTTCTATGGATGGCAGTTCAGGGATAAACTGATAGGAAAATAGATGGTATACAGTGAAGTTACTGATTCACATGATCACTTGTTTTTTCAGTGTAAATACCCTTCCCAGAGCGTATCTGGAAGTTGTGAGTTAAACCTGGAATAGATTATTAACAGGCATTCATGTAACAGAGATATCAAGGATTAAGTGGGGTGCAAAATTTTCTTGACAAGAAAGGAATGCCAGATTGTTTAAGGGTGTAATTGAGCTCATTAAAGTCATTATTGAGACTGAGTTTACGAATGCTAGCTTTCAAAGTGATTGCCACCACTAAGGTAGTAATGTTCATCAAGTTGCCTGACTCTGAGGGTTCAAGGTTAAGGCCAATTAGTGAAGGTTACAATTGCGTAGCGAGTCGTGAAAGATGGGAAATTCTTTGCTCCAAGTTTGAGTTGTTTGGATACTGCTAGTGCTGAGTATATAGGTGCTTCCATTTGTAGTTATCTATGTATCTCCATATGCTTTATTGATATATTTGTTTCTATTTAATTACTCGTGCATGTATATAGTTTACCTTTATCTCCACACAGAAAAATCACTACACTTCAAAAAAAAAGTAAAAATTTATATTTCAAGTATTCTCTGGTTCATCACAGTATTCATTTAGGTTACAAGAATGAAGGGTACTTTGGGGATGTACCAAACGAAGACAACCACACAAATCAGGAAAGCTAGCTAATTTTAGGCCATAAGGGTGAAGCTGAATTCAGCAATTACCCTTGAAAGAGGAAAATAATTAAGCAATGGGCAACACTACAACACTAAGAAGGGAAACTCTTTTAGTATATAAAAGAAAAACACTAGATGCAAGTTTAGGTTCAAACTGTTAACTGCCATAAGACACATTTTCTCCCTACAAGCTCAACTACACGCTAAACTGGTTCTCTAACAGAAAGTAACAAGTAGGACTTAGAACCCAAACAAACCTAGTTCACTAGCCTTCTCCTTCTCGAATGTCTCAAAGTACTGATATATGATTGTGACTGCTAGCAATATTCCAGTACCGGAACCGATGGCTCCCATGAAGTCTGCCAGAACCGTCAATGCACCAATGCACATTCCTCCGAATGCAGCCGCTGTTGGGATATAACGGTTCAGTTCCTTCTGAAGGTTTGAGTCTCGGTGCCCAGGCATAACCATTTGTTGTTCCTGTAGGTTTCAATAAATTGATTAAAAACCAAGGCAAAGAAAAGAAAAACATACCATTCTACAACTACTAGCTGTTAGCATTAAAGCAGACAATATGAATAGTAAGGTATGTGATCACTAGTTTACAAGTTTTAGAGGTTTTGGATGATATGTAAGAATGTAAACTGGAATGAACTCAGTTGTTTCGACAGCAAAAGCAACTAGAACAAACTCGTATTGGCTGTTCGATGCTATCCTGAGAATTACCTTAAGTTGCTTGGCGACATCTCTAGCAGAAGAACCAGAAACTTCAATCCAAGTTTTGGAAAACAGGGCACATGCTGTTAGCATGAAGACCAGGTAGAAAAGAGCATGGAAGGGATTGGCAGCCATGTCTGCTAAGCTGAGATGCAAACAATTATAAAAAAATAAAGAATTAGTTTGATTACAAATCTGAGAACAGAAAGAAGGCAATTTCAAAAATAAAACTAATACGAAGGAACGAGTTGGTTATAAACTATGTAATGCCAATTAATTATCAAAACTGCATACAGGTTGAAAGCCTGCTCCAGGCATACTTTTAATGCATAAAACATATAGAATCATTTTACAAAAAACTGTTATAATTATCAAATAACATTCATGTGATCAGTTGTACAAACACATGTAAAATTAATCTGGGGCACAAAAAGCTTCCAATCAACATAACCCGTTAACAAAAATTTCAAAAGTTGACCGGTTGGCCCCACTGACCAGGCATGGACTCTAAACAAAACATTCCAAACAAGGGCATTTTATTACCTCGATGGAGCAGTAACATAGTATGCAAGGCCGCCAACTGGGACTGATTGTTTCGAGTATTCAGACTCCTGCCACTTTCCCAATAAGTTGACCAAGAAATTTCCGCTATACTTTCTGTGCAGCAACTGCAAAGCAACAAATTTATAATGAGCAATAGGTATCAGCAAGCATTACAAATCGTATTCAATAAACTAGTATAGATATAAACTAGATACCTGAGAAATGAAATAAAGGTTGGATACAAGTGCAGACTGAAGGATAATAGGCATGTTCGAAGTGTAGAACAGCTTGATTGGGTAAGAGCCTTGCTGCCCACGAGCATTCTTTGATCTCACGGGTAAAACAACACGGAATCCTTGGAAGTAGATAACAATGAGGAAGATCAAAACCGTAGCAAGCAAATTAGTCACATTGGGTAGATTTTGCCGATAGAAAGCTTCCCGGAGAGCTCTCACTTTATCCGACCTGGTGATAAGAAGATGGAACAATGCAATAACCGCACCCTCAAACTCAGCCCCACGCCCACTGTTGATAGTTGTAGGACTAAAAGCTTTCCAGATAATGCTTTCACTGCAAGATAAATCAACGTATGAGTATCAGAATAACACGAATTAGCGTACATACACAGATAAGTATCGATGGCTTACCAGATATTGGTAGCTATGAACAATGAAATTCCAGAGCCTAGACCATATCCCTTCTGGAGAAGTTCATCTAAACATATCACAATAATCCCGGCAAAACATAGCTGAACGATAATAAGAATCGCATTTCCTACACCAAGTTGACCAACACTGCCATACATTCCAGATAGAACATATGCAACAGCCTCACCAACGGCAATCAAGATACCGAGCAACTTCTGAGCACCATTCCTGAAAATTCACAAAAATCTGAACATTAACAAATATGAACAAAGAGGACAACAATATATACCAAAAAGGAGACGCTTACAGTAGTGCACGATCCTCTCGGACATTGTTGTCAACTTCAATAATTTTCGACCCAGCTAAAAGCTGCATAACCAACCCAGAAGTCACAATGGGGGTGATACCAAGTTCCATAACGGTTCCACGATTAGACGCTAGGATAACACGCATCCAGTAAAAAGGGTCTGCACCCGTTGTCGAATGTATTCCATACAACGGAAGCTGACTGCAGACCAAAAAGATGAAAAGAGAGATCACAGTGTATATGACCTTCTCTCTAAAAGGCACCTTTCTATCTGCACTCTGTACTTCCGGCAAAAACGAAAGAAACGGCCTGACTAGATGTAACACTCTAAAACCACCCCCCATTTTATCAAATCACCACTGCAAATCAGCTGCATTCCAATCCATTATAACAAACTATATAAGTCATAATATATATATATATCATTATAATATCCTATACATACAAACACTGTATAACAATCAACATGCAGAGTATAATTATGTCATAAAAAGAAACCCTAATCCACAATTCAAAACCTAATTGTTAATTCAATACATACATACATATATATATATATATAATAATGATATTCAAAGATCTAATATATATATATATATACACGCACACACATTTAACATATATTAAAAATGGTTGGATCAGTGCTAAACACCTTTGCCTCCGGAGATAGAGGTCATGGGTTCGACCCTCATCCCATGCAAAGGTTGGAGGGCCTTTTCTACCATTTAGGTAGAAACTGGAAGCAGCCTCTCTACTTAGGTAGAGGTAAGGTCCTCTCTACATCTTAACCTCCCCATACACCGTCGAGGTATTGGGACTCAAAACTCGCGGAAGGCGGCACTGAGCAGTTACTTACTTACTTTACACATTTAACATATACTGTGTATATGAGTTGATCCTTATACACTTTTTTTAATCTTATACCACTAATTCACTAAACATGTTTAGCTTGTACAAAAAACACGACTAAAAAATGTAATGTACGGATCATCAGCCATTGCGTATTATATAGTTATAGATTATAGATGTAAAATTAAAACAAGACATGGAGAGAACTTACATAGAATTGGAATTGAAGTGAGATCCTCCCTCAAGGTTTTCTTCTTCTTCTTTTTTTTATATATTATAAACTTTTTATATATAATAATAATAATAAAATAATGAAGGGCGGAGTTAGCTAACCAAATCTGTATATTGGATCCATTTGCAGACTGCTATTTAGGAATTTATAGAATTATAGCTTGTTTTTCTATAAATATGACCTTCATGTTTTCTACGTTTTTCAAACTTCGTCCTTCAAGTCTTGAATATTAAATTTATATGCGGTTTTTCCCGCTTACAAATAAAGATACGAAACTTAAGGTAGTCGATCCAAGTTTAAGCTTCGGCTTTTTGATTTAAGAAAGGTTAAGCTTAATATTCAGCTAGACTCGTGCTAAGCATATCAGTGAAGTTTGAGCTTGGATCATATGTAGTAATATTGAGGTTTGAATTCGGCTCATTTGTTAGCTAAACATATTAGTTTATTTAAACTTTTTATGATTGGTTTTTCAACTCATTTTAGTCATATTACTAGACGTTGCAGCGGCACCTCTGGAAAAAAAAAAGGCGGTTAAATGTGGGGTATCATGAACAAAAAACAAGGGGCTGTATTGAATAGAAATACACGTAATGCGGCTAATAATTTTAATCGAATATAAAAATTAAATTGAGATCTTGTCTTCTACATCAACTAACCCTTATTAAACCAGTGTTATAAAGACTAAAATAAAATTTTAAAAAAAAAACACTTTCAATCTACATATCTATACATAGTGAACAACCTGCAAACATCAACATACCATAATATCCATTACCTAAACGCACAAACATCTTTATTCCAAAAATAAATGATAGATATGTAGATGTATAAGATTTTTCTAAGGGTGTTTTAGGAAGTTCAGGAATAAAGTGTTTGGGAAAATGTAAATTATAAGGGTAAAATAGGAAATTTAAAGTTTAATTTGGAGAGAGATAGTTTGTTTATATAGGAAGTATAGATGTTGGAATTTTTGGTTATATCAGTTCTAAAATATGTACCATATACAACAGTTTTTACTATGTATTAATCAAGATGCTCTTTTAAGTTTGTTAGTGGTGCACGTCTTTTTGAATTTGATGTTTGAAGCTTAAACTCATATTTGTATACTAAACAAGCTCCAATGTGACTCGCTCTCATTTAGATTCGAGTCGAATTTGAGTAACTCGGATTATTTCCATTCCTTAGAGTATTACTTCTTATTTATTTAGAGTATCACATATTTTCATGTTTAAAAATATTTTGAAGTTATCTTATTCTACTGTATAATAAATTGATAAAATTAATTAAATTTTTCTCATTTCATTTTTTTATAGAGAAAGCAACATGAATATATATTGTCATTTAAGTAAAAAAAAAAATTCAAAGAGCCTCGAGTAAAAAGAAAATAAAATATAAGAAGAAGGTTGGCGACTTGGAGTTTTGATACGCAATTACACACTCTCAGGTGCTAGATATAAT
This sequence comes from Erigeron canadensis, assembly GCF_010389155.1. Taxonomy (NCBI): domain Eukaryota; kingdom Viridiplantae; phylum Streptophyta; class Magnoliopsida; order Asterales; family Asteraceae; genus Erigeron; species Erigeron canadensis. The sequence goes on from NC_057764.1 coordinate 21,844,384, forward strand.
GGTAAGTTTGTAACTTAAGGGGTGATCTTGAAACCTGATTCAATGCTTAGGGGTCCAAAAATAAAGAAAACGAAAGTAGTTTGGTTGACACGATTTTCATCCAATCATATTGTGACATTTGTGAAAGATCACTCAACGTGTGTTTCCTGACTAATTTGACTTTTGTGATATAATTTTATATTTTTATATTTCCATTTTCCGCAAAAAATTCCTAAATGTAATTCTAAACTTAAATATTATTTATTTTAGTATTTGAAAGGAGCTCGTCTTTATCTTCTTTATTATTTTTTTTTTAAAGGTGAATTTCGCTTGAGAACTTCGTGTCGCGATTCGACAGCGGGAATTCTAGCATACGTTGTCTTAACCGGGTCCGCGCGAGCTCCCTCGAAGTAGAAATGCTTATTTCAAATATCCGATGGGGGAAAACCCCTACTAATCCGCTCGAAGGCACGACGATCAATAGGGGTAAACTCTGCCCCTTCAGACTTGAACCTGGGTATACCCAAGCCAATCCTTTATAGAAAGACTTCCTATGTACTTCCCAAGTCTTGTACTACTCTACTAGAGTGGTGCCCGCACATTGCAGCGGCGACGGTCTATAACGGTTTATAACGTTCGGTTTTCATGAGATGCGTCGATGCAATATCTAACCGTATATATCATTCTAAAAATAAATCGCATATTAGGTGCAAAAAATAATGAAGTGCAAACACTAATCGTGAAAAATGATCACTTATAATTGTAGGTTAAGAGACCAAGACAATTAAAAAAATAAATAGTCAAAGATTAAAATTTAATACGAATATACAAAAAACATAATTGGTTCGTAATTTCGTAAGTTATAAAAAGGTAATTAATGTTTTAACATTTTGTAATATAATATATGACAATTAAGATGTTTTTTCTTATCCGTAGCAATACATTCAGCAATAATTTTAGAATTAATGGGGATTTTATAATAATAGGGGTTTTAGGTAATTGTAGGATTTTTTTATTAAGGGTAATTTTGGAATTTTAAGTATAAGGTGTGTGGAGGTAGTTTAAATGTAGAGAGTATATTAGGTAATTTAAATGTAGAGAGTTGAATGGGGGAGGGATAGTTTGTTTATATAGGTAGTATATATAAATCATTTTAAATTTTTATTTATAATATGTCTTACGAAACTAAGCATATTTTTTTTCCCAAACAAACTCTTTCAGCATATTTATGGTTCATAAAATCCTTTCCACACACTACAACACTAAATTACCATATCTACCTTTATAACAAATTGTCACTCCTAAAATAAAATTTCGCTACAACACATGGTTATTATTCTGGTGAATGATAATAGAGATTTAAAAACGAACGAACTTGAATCGAACTTCATTGACTAAAGTTGACCTTCAACTCGAAAACGTTTGACCGTTGGATTATAAAGAGATTTGATGGTCATAAAAGTGTTTAGATGACACCAATGAATGTGTTTTTACATTTACCTTTCAAACAAATATAAATATGACTTTATTACTTATTTAAAAGTTCATTTTGTTCAATTTTAAGATTTATATAGTTAATTGGCAATTTTACTAAGAGTTAATTACACTTTTGGTCCCTGTTAAGGGTTAAAATTATCGTTTTCACCCTTACCTTTCATATATTACTGTTTTGGTCCAGAAAACTTTGCTCCGTCAACGCTTTTGGTCCAATTCTCGAAACGGACGTTAAATGTCATCACGTGATTTGCACATGATGGATATTTTAGTCATTTCATAACACATGGACCAAAAGCGTGAATACTAAAGGTCTGCACATGATAGGTATTATATAATTTGTCAGACTCATTCATCTCTTTCTTCACACTTTCTTGTTCCAATCTATTTTTTACTCAATTTTCATTTCATTTTATCAAACAAGACTCAGAGACAACAATATCCTTTATGAACTTCACACAAAATAAGCATTTCAATTATCATATATCAATCCATTTGCTCACGAACATCTATAGCATAAAAACAAATCACTACTATAGATCAAAGTTATCAAAGCAAGCATGTATTCATCTCCTTCAACCACCACTGACCACCATCGATGTTTTAACCGCCACCATTGTTCTTCCTTTTCTCTCCGATTTCTCCACCACCCATCGCAACCGCCACACCAATATAGATATAGATCTGGATATATGGAGATAATGAACGAATTTCCAGTGATGGTGGGAGAGTAGATCCGACTAATCATGTGTTTCAACTTTTGGTTGCTGGTTCATTTATCTCTGCTGAATCCACCATGGTTGTTGGTTGGACTTGAAGTTGGTGAACGACAATTGGCACGACGGCGTTTCTCCGGTGTCTATGTTGCGTATGTCGCCGGAAAAGCAACCACCGCCACTACAACACCACAAAATACATCTCCATCACCACCACGGTTACAATCAAGTGATATTAGTCGATGAACTAATATTGTTAATTTCCTACCGGAAACAGATGCGGCGGTGGACGCTTTCTCTGAAAAAAACGAGGTGGTTCTCCGACAACAGATGCAATGAAAAAACGAGGTGGTTACTCGACTACCGGAAAAACGAGGCCTCTCTTTTTCTTTAAATGCGACGGTGGTGGCTTTTCCGGCGACGAAAAATTGCGGTGTTAATAAGCCGGATCTTGTTGGTCAACCTCCAATTTGTTATTTTTCATTGATGAGTTTGTGGTGTTTTTTTTTTTGTTAGGATTTGGGTTTGGTATGACCCTAATTTCATGTATGAATGAAAGATTGAATAGGAGGGATATGTATTTTGTATGTATGTTTATATTTATATATATATGAGTAAATCTTTTGTTTTTGTTTTTTTTTTCCAGATTATATTAATATAGATATAAGTATGAATGATCTTGAGATGATGATGATGGATACATTATTAGAAAAGTTATTTACGATTTTGGTCCTTGTGGGGAGAAAAAGACCAAAATATCCATCACGTGCAGATCACGTGATGGGTGTTTAACGTCCGTTTTGAGAATTGGACTAAAAACGTTAACGGACTAAAGTTTTTTGGACCAAAACGGTAATACATGAAAGGTAGGGATGAAAACGGTAATTTTTAACCTTGGTAGGGACCAAAAGTGTAATTAACTCTTATACTAATTAAGATTGCGAAAGTCATTAATCGTAAAGTCATTAATCGTTCTCAGGTCGGTCGACAAGTGAGTTGAGAGTACTCAGGTGTATGCGGTGAGTACTTAGAAGTCAAAGTGGCCAAATCGAGGAATACTTGAAATAATCGGCCGACTCGGGTCTACTCGACACCCTACCTTGTAGCAAGTATTCAGGGTTCTACTTGATGAGTTTTACAACTCTTATTTATTTTTGATCTCGAACTCACACACAATTTGTCCGAATACTAAATGCATATATAACTCAAATGAACATGAACATAGTTAAATTTATACCGAATGTCTTATTGTTGCACTCACACATGAACTAAATCGACTTGTACCAACTGTATGAACATGTACATGAATGGAAATGAACAGACGGGACGTTCGGACGACAGTTGTCAAAAAGTAGTGATATTTTAATATATACTCTTTGTCATGTACCTTTTGATTTAAATACAATTCGTAAATACGTATTCTGTAAATAGCCAAATAGGATGAAGTGATGAACCGACCCCACGCCTTTCCCAAAAATGAAAAAGAATTAACCTGTTGTCAACAACAACAAAGCTATGTTTGGGAAGACCTTTGACATATACTTGTTGATACTTGAGGCATATTTTGACTTTAACATCTTATGCATATGAATTCTTCATTTGTTGGTACGGGGCTTCAAAAATGTTTTAGAGTTACATGTGTTTTGGTTACGTTTAATATACATGTTATCAAATCTCATCTTATCATATATAAACCGCATGAAGTACATATTCACAAATGGTATAAAAAATGACTACACATGAAATATTTGTTGAAACCTATGTTATCCAGCTAGGTACATTTTCTTTTACCAAATTATTGATTATGGATTGAAAGTCCAAGTGGTCCAAAAGTATTAGCAACTTATCCAGTCAATCGTTATTAAAATTTGACAAAATAATAGTGATGTTTCTTATCCATAAACTATAAGAATAAACCATTTAGGGGTGTCTATAGCTTATATTTTTTAGCTTATGTTTATAAAATATAAGTGGCTTTTGACTTTTTTGCTTTTGATTTTTGAAAGGAAAATAGAAAGAAAAGCTAAAAAGCTTTGATTTCTAACTTATCAAAAAGTGCCTTATAAAAGCTAAATAACATAAGCTCAAAAGCCTACACAAACACTTAAATGACTTTTTTCCCTTTAGATAAGCACAAAAACTAAAAACTCCCTCAAAAAAGCTAGGCCAAACACCCCTTAAAATACATGTATGCAAACTATTTGAAGAAGATTAACCATTAAATCATTTTGTGTTTTTTTTTCCAATTTTCCATTAGTAATGACTATTTCGTATAACTAACATATGTACATGTATTTTAATGTAATGTAATATTTAGAGATGGTTGTAATATTTAGTTAGTTACAAATAAATTTAATAAACACAACAATTATAGCTGTCTAAAGTTCTTTGTTTGTAAAACCGGGTGTTTTAATTAAAAACATAAATATTATCTAAAATTATTCATTTGCAAAACCGGGTGGTTGTAAAAAACACAAGAATTACAGGTATCCTATGTAATCGTTTGAGTTTTAAACTAGTTTTATATAAATAGTAATAACATTGTCGAGAGATCGACAACGAGCTCGTGACAAGGGTGTCACTGAAAAAGGAGACCGATGAGAACGTCTTATAAATCATCAACCCTTAAAAAGAATTGGCCTGTGAACGGAAACACATATATCCACCCAATTAAAGATATTCAACACAAACCTTATTAAAATTTGAACAAGATAAAATGCAAAACAAACCCTAGAGCAATTAAAAGAATCTCTAAGATAGATTATTGTTCGATACATATTGAATACACATTTTGAAATAAGTAGGTGAATAGTTTAAATATTCAATCACAAAATTACTAATTAAACCACATAAATACTCGACTTTTTCCGAATAAGCTGAATATGAATTTTTTATTTTATTTATATGACCATATAAAAATTATAGCACCATTTTGAAAGTCAAGGAAAAATGAAACATATGAATTGACCTAACTATTATTATTGAATTAAATCATCATCAACTCTTAAAAATAAATTATACCATAAGTTTTTTATATTACAAAATATCACTATTTTCCATCTAAATCAAACATTTTACATCAATTATGTACGTCATTTAACATCATCACCACCATCACCATTCGTCGCCGTCATTACTCTGTAGTTATCGTTATTGCATTGTGGGAGTATAGTGTTAGTATTAATAAAAATAATACAAACATAAATAAAGTCGTAATTGTAATCTTAAAGCTAAATAAACAAACATGATATACTCTTTTCTTTTCCTTTTTATTAAATTAGAAGATAAAATCATAAAAATCATAGATTATTGCTAAAAGCAAAAGGAAAAAAAACCCCTTTTTAGATTTTACAAATTTCAGTGCCGTGCCTTCCACCACCAGACAAAAACAATTTTCAAGGGCTTTCAATCAGCCCTCCCTCCTTCTTCCCCCTATGTCACTCTCAATAATTAATCGCTTTTAATTTCTTCTTGTTCTTTCTAATAAATATAATAAAAATATAAAAAAATACATTTTTTTTAGATCTTTTTTTCAGTCGATTATTATCAGAGTATGGGTTGTGCTGGATCAACACGTGCCAAAGGCGATGGTAATTATTATTCCACTTATTCTTATTTTTTCAAGATTTTATTTGGGTTTTGTAATTTAAGTGAAATTTGATTTATATATATATATAGATATAAGTTTTTGTATGTATGTATGTATTGTTTAAATGGGGTTTGACCCATTTGAGTTATACTAGACTTGATGTAAAAGACTTGCCTTTACTGGGTAACCTAGAACAAAGAAAACCTTATCCGTTTACCCGTTTATTATCGGACTTGATATTTTATGGAATATAATCTTTAGTAAATAATGGGTTTTAATGATGACCCTTTTCGGGGTTTTTCGAAAAGGTTTAGATTAATGATGAGCTTAGGAATTAGGTGTTTTGCTTTGTATGTTGGCATTTGTCGTTTAATTTTGAGGCCCTTGTAAGTCTTAAGTTGTTGGCTATCGATACCGTCGATTTTTTGGATTTAAGTTGTGAAAGTAGGTATTAGGTCAGGTTATCGTTTTGGGCTGTTACAGTAGATTACGAGATAGACTAACGGAAATGCGGTTTGTATGGGAAGTAGAGGATGTTCTAGCTTGATATCGGTGTTAGTGTTAAGTAGAGGCCCTGTATATTGGTTATGTAGAAGAGCTGATACGTATTTGTGTAAATTAATAATTTGTTCAAGTGATCATCTTTCGGCAGTTAAGTTAATATGTTTGGTTTTTAGTAGTACTGAATTTGTTGCCTGATGGAATCTGCCAAATAGATGAAGAGTGAAATTGAGGAAGTGTGATATATTTACTCAAATGTGAAAGGCTGAAAGTATAGTAAAAATCCTGAGTATTTTATAACGTTTGCCAAGACTTAGGTGATGGATGCTAATTTAGGGAATTAAAGAACATATAAATTAGTTATGCTTAACTAAATTTTATGAATGTGGTCAATGGCTAGTGGGCAGTAGTAAATCGTGAAGAAAGCAAAGTAATACACGAAAATAAAGTTGGGCAAGCAACTCTGAAGTCGTTGACAAACGAGAGTCTTACAGGTTTGACTTGGTGGTCCAATTTTCAGCGAGTTTCTTTTTGCTTTCTTTGTGATTTTAGCTAGCGATTAGTTGCCCTTATGATTTAGTAAAACATTTTTGAGTACTTTGTGTATAGTCAATTTTTCGAGTCTTTAATCTTTATCTTATCTCTAACTAGGAAACTTCGAGCATACAAATATAGCTATTGAATTTTTATTTGTGTCGCCGTTTGGCTTTTGAGCAGAAGGTCTCTTTGTTTAATTTTACACGTGTCTCTTTTGTTAATTCCATCATGTAGTGAGGTTCTTTTAGCTCTCATTCGCTTTTTACATACCCATTCTGATGTTATATTGTTGGGATTATTATAGCACTATATCTGCATTGTCTAATTTTGTCACAATCCCTGTTTATGCTATGCATTAACGTGTTCTTCACTATTATAGTATCATATTAATACTTTAATGTTATGTGAATATAGCACTTTTCAGTTTTTACTGGCACAACGTCATGTTACTTCGTATTATTTTCTTCGCTGTAATGCCATACGTGTTAATACTGTGAATTTTTGTGAAATAACCACTTTTCACAAGCAAGTCTTGCTATTATAATTATTTATTTAAATCTTAACAGTTCATTTGAACTTAGTCTGTTTTTACGGGCTACTTTTTACTCCAGACTTGTTGTATGCACTGTATTTAATGTCGTTAACTTTCGTAAGTTTCCGATTTTGGTTGTTATTTGTTGGCATGATGCTTGATCAAGATTATGTTATAACCTGCAATTGTGGTTTCCTCTTAACTGCAGAACCTATTAAGAAAATAACTAAACCAAAACCATGGAAGCACTCTGAACCAATTACCGGGGAGCAGCTTAAGCGAATGCGTGATGAGTTCTGGGATACCGCTCCACATTATGGTGGCCGAAAAGGTAAATTTTCGTAAACATGCTGTCCCTCTGCCCTAATGCAACATTACTACCTTATCATAGATGTATATGATAGAATTGTAGTTAACATGTTTTCATCCCTTCTCTCTGCATTCATCTTTATGGCCTTACTACTCACAATCTCCACTACACTCCGCCGCTGTACCATTAAACAAGATGGAGTTATGCAACAGAGGATAGGAAAGTTGCATCGGGTTGGTGGTGGTGGAATGTCAGGAGAGAAGTGAAACGAGTGTTAATATACTGTATCAAACCATATTCTCTGTTAACACCAAGACATCATGATTGGAGTAGCACTTTTCATCACTTAAAAACTTCATAATATGTATATTAAAGTTCAATAACTTAAGTTTTATAAATTTATGAACTCTTTAAGCTGATTAAAAATTAAAATGGACTGTTTTCTTATATTATTAAATATATCTACTTCAACTGGTGTAAAAGAATTCTGTGCATATAAAACCAAATTTGTTGTAAGCATATCTTTACACCAAAATGTTGCAGTCAACATTTGAAAGCTTTTGCTTCTTTTTTTTTTTATTGAAAGGTATTTGAAAGTTTTAGCTAACTTATCAAATATATCCATTTCTATTCTCCACTTAACAATTTTAGTAAATATCTGGCTGCAAATGTTACCAATCAAACAAGTACACATAAGCATTGTGCAAAACATAAGTCCAACCAGAAAGTATCTTTAGTCAAGTCTGAAACATATTTTATCTGTAAATCAGAAATATGGGATGCACTTCAAGCTGCTGCAGAAGCTGATCTAACTCTAGCACAGGCAATAGTAGATAGTGCTGGTGTCATTGTTCAAAAAGCTGATTTGACAGTCTGTTATGATGAAAGAGGTCAATTTTTCCTTCACTTTCTTCTTTACAGTTTTTTTCTTTAAATTTCCATTAATGGTCAGTTAAATTAATTTGTGGGGCATTTGCAGGTGCAAAATATGAGTTACCAAAGTATGTTTTAAGTGCTCCCACAAATTTGATCCGTGACAGTTGAGAAATGGAGACTGCAGACTTGTTTTTTTCTAGCATAAAGATGGTAAATCTTTGTATATGTTTTAGTCCATGTTTTTAATGTGTTTTATGTTGAAAATATAAACCTTGCTTTGATCTTTTTTTTTTCTTGAATCTAACATCTATTTCCATGATCTCAACTATAAATTTCACTATGAGTAGTTTCTAGTTGGTAGTGTTTCGATTATATAGTTGACTTTATTGTGCCGTTTCCACTAAAATGTTGATTCTTTTGGTTTGAATGGGAAAGATTACATGGATTAAGAAATTGATTTTGAAATGTGTATGTATCATTGTGGCATGACTCATGGAAAAAGTACACGAAACTCATGCGATACTTATGCTACATGAGTATCGTGTACTTTTTGCAATTAATGGTCCTGTTACAAATGAGTATCAGGATAAAGTTTAGTTTAGCATGGATGCAACTACTACTTTTTGTATTAGTACTGTAGAAATGAGTGAAATCCGGCTTGTACATGCAAGGGACTTCCTTTTATACTGGTGTTGATGCACATTAGGATGCGGCATCTCCAACAAGTTGAACTCCATGATGGAAGTGTACCTTTATATACTGGCGTTGATATGCATTAGCGGCTAGTCGGCTACTACTTTGGTCGTTTTTCCGCTTTAAGAGTCGAGCAAAAGGGGATGGAAGGATTTTTCATTTGGACTGTCGGCCATAAACCAAGTAGGTGGTGAATCAAAATATGCAGCAAGACATTATAAAGTTGTCACTTGTCACATTATATTTTTATTTTGGAGGTACAAAGGCCCAACAAAATTTTTTTTTTTTTTTTCCTTTCTTTCATTCTCATTTAAGATAAACTTTTGTCTAAGAAAAAGTGATCTCATGTTACAGCATGAGGGATAGAGGGGCCAACAAAAATTGGAAATCATAATTGCGTAACAACGTATCCTAACTTGGTAACTTATGAATGTTAATTTTTCTTTTTAGAAACAACCAGTGTCCTGGGACCTGGGGCACTAATTAGTATACATTTAATGAACTTAATATTTCCTAATCAATGCCCCCAGCACTGATTAGCAAATCCTTTCCCTCTCTAACTCTCCTTTTCTTGGGGCTGCTTCTGAGCATAGATACATAGTACGAGTGTAAAATGAAACTATTTTTTAAGTTATACTAAGTTTAAAATAGAATAGAGATGGTAATCTCCGATTCATCTGTGAACCACTGTATATTTCACATACCAAATAGTGTTGTATTACTTGTATATTATATTAAACAATAAAATATACAGATACCACACAACAGTGTTCATGGTGTTTCAAAAAACTAGATTAACTTAAGAAAATTTTAAGCAAATTTGGCTAAAAGATTTTAAGGAAATTTGACAGAAAATTTCCTTTCTTGTCAGTTGTCATGTTAACATTAAAATTTCAAACTATTTTCCATGAAGTTTTGTTACAATGTTTAAACTAAACGACCTTATTCGCGTGTGTCTCTCTGAATCTAAATACGCACAAAATAGTTTAGTACAAGTGGGTACCCTTTGGCCTTTGGGAAAACCTATTTAGGATTTGCTAACTAATGCACTAGGGGCACTAGTTAAGAAGCATTTAATAAAGTTTAACTTTTCTAAAATATGAAAATATGTATTAATTATTTATTTAAAAATAAAAATTGTTAGGCTGAATTAATGCACATTAAATATAATTTTTAATTAATAAAGAAATAATTAGTTCATTAAATGTTTGTAAACTAGTGTACTGGGGACATTGGTTAGCAAATCCCAACTTATTTTTGGAGGTGTACAATAAATGTTGGAAAAAAACATAAAAATTATTAAAATAGATGTAGCCGTTGTAGTTTTGTTTATTTATATATGGATGGGATGTTGCATTTGGAAGCATGTGCAATCCGTATCAATTATAATAAAACTTGATCTAACATGCAAAAATATTTAATCTTCTGACAATTAAGCCTTGAAGTGCGAAGTTAAAGTTACAACCAATGTGTCGAAAGTTGATCGAAAAATGTGAAGAAAGAAGTGTACGTTTATTATATTAGTGTTAGGTCAAAACCATAAAGCTGAAATAAAATGATTCGTAAATGTGACATAGACGTAGGTTTAGGGAGAATTATGGCTAGGACTTGACCATCATCATCTTGACTCTTGAGGGGCTTAAGGAGGGGGGCCTCTATTTAGACCAAAAACAAACAATTACGTACAATTTGCAATGATCAAATACATAATAACCGTGATATATTAGTCAAATAAACTAAATTATTCTTAGTCATACATATATAAAAGCTACCTAAAGTCTAAGAAACATTTGTACTTTCACAAATGTATAAGCTTGTTTCGTTTTATTATTGCATATAACTACCTTTTAAAACTTACTCTAAATATAATTATCGATATTTAACATTTTGTTAGTGTACGTATGTATATGGCCACTTAATAATAACTAACCACCGAATTTGATGATATGAGGAATGATGTGTTTAACTTGGCTTTCACATAAGCAAAAGTACGTACTTACAATTTGATGATATCGAATTAAAAGTTTCTTACATACTATAAAGTTGTTAGATGGTCATTATATACGTAAAATAGAAAAAGGAACAAGCCTAATACATATTCATAAGATTGTTCCAAATACTTTTGTTTTTAAAAAAAAAAAAAAAAAAATTAATCTCAAATACTTGATACCTTCTTATTTTATCAAGCATGTGTTCTCTTATGTAAAGATAGAGTTATATACTTATACTAGTCCTAATATCCGTACGTCGCACGGTCGCCCCATAAATGTTTATATTTATATTTCAAATTTATAATAAATATATACATTGGTTGAAACATTTATAAACGATAAACGCATTAAATATTTTTTTGAAACTCGACGGTGTACACAACTGCAAGAAATTGACCGGCTGTTAAGGTACTTTTTCTAAGTTTTATACTATAAGCAATAAGTATATGATAAGCAGTAGCTATATTTTATTTATACATTATATATTGAAAACATAGACATACCTACTTCAACATGGCCGAAAATTTGTTCCTCCTTGAGATCCTTAATATTGATCAACTTTGATCTTAAAAAGTCTTGTCATAGTCTCAGCTCTGTCTTCTGGATTAAGGTTTGCATTTGATACGAAGCTTAGAATTTCTAGCCATTTTGGGTTACACGTTAATATTAGAAAAAGATCTGGATAACCGAAACATCAGACCAGTGCCATGGCATCTAGATACTTTTGCACCATGTAGCGTGACCCACCAGTGAAAGATGATGGCAAGATTACACGCTTACCGACTTTAGATGAGACAGATTTTCCCTTTAGCACAGCTTTTGAAATTGTGGTCAAATTAAGATGCGGTTCTAAATTTCTTTTGTTCTTTTCGTATGTAAGACAGTCTTTCCGCTTCCAACATCGTGTATGCATCATCTACTATAAATTGTTGGTATAACTTTTTTGAATTGAGCAATAAAGAGAAACCATTGTCTCTTTGTTAAATTTTGTATGCAAAGAACTCCTGCATTGTCACTCGTTTTTTCTTTTTGGTTCTACCATTTTCTTCTACATCTTTATGTGGAATATTCGGTTGGTATCCATCTTCAGCATATGGTAGCAACAACGTGTACTGTAGAGCCAGGTAAAGGGGGTGCAATTAATTGACTGATGTGTTTAAGGTGTCCTGTTTGTTTTTCGACAATTATATCCCTATACTCATGCGTCTCCAATATCTCCCATAATCAATGCAGCCACCTCATCAGATGTTGCTAAATCATATGTTCGGCCATTTTTTGCCCTCCTTCCAATTAGTCTCAGTTGGATATTTGCTTCTTGATCATTGTTAAACCTGTCTCTTGTAATACGGAATTTTTTTACCAACGGGTTTTCGTTATCCAAAAGGTCTTTTATGTTGGTTGCCAAATCAATGTCAAGCTTAGGGGCGCTGTCCATGTTATTTTTCCTTTGTCTTTTTGAGCTGCACAAGAAGGAAGTATTGTTAACAACAAATATAGAATGGGGAAGTGATATATCTACAACAACTTTTTGTCACACAATCCATGCTTTATACAGTTGTACACTGTACAGTATAACGTGTACATTTGTTGTGGATGGCAAAAAAATGTTGTACATATATCACTCCCCATATTAAATATCATTGTTTAGTTATATTTTATTATATTTACTTTAAATTTTATGTTTTTAAAATTTAAGCAAACCAACCTAACAACAAATTTAAGAACTTTGGAGTCGAATTACCAATAGAAATCCAATCCACCCAGTCTATGGTAATTTGACCATGTATTCTAGACAACAGTATGCTCCGTTCCCTAGCTCTGTTTAAGCTTGAATCAACCTTGCCGCCCATTGAGGTGAATGAGAACATCATATTATAAGCACATATGTTTTGAATATAATTCTTGCTCATTAGGTGATTTTTGGTTACAAATCCACTAATAGTGATGGTGGTTCTCTTGTGCTGTTTAGAATTGATCAAAACTTGAAGGTCCGATTATTTGATTTTTGTAGAACCCTAGAAAGCACTAATCGAATTTGATGGAAAAAATATACATCTTGAAAGTATATATACGGGTTTGTTAATTAAAATAAGGAAAGAAGGGAGTTGGAGAAGGATAAGGAAAAAAAGAAACCTACAGAGAGACGTATGGAGGTTTTTTGTAATTAGATACATTATCAAATACAACATCAGCATAATTAGATACATTGTCAAATACAACAACGGATTAATTAGTTCTTTTTTAGTTAATTTGATCAAAAGGACATTTGTCGTTTCAAAATGGTGTCACGTGTCGTTAAATAGGGGCTACAATCCTGTTTTAGTTTATTGCAGAGGCAGTACCAGAAAAAAATTCCAAAGGGAGCAAACTTAGAAAACTTATGAAAAATAAATCTAAAAGGGGGCAAATGTTAAAAACCGATAAAAAAAATTAAAATTTTATGAAAAATTAAAAAATACATATGTAGTCATTTACCAACGGGTTTTCGTTATCCAAAAGGTCTTTTATGTTGGTTGCCAAATCAATGTCAAGCTTAGAGGCGCTGTCCATGTTATTACATGAATACATTATTTACAAATCTATTTAGCTAAATTTTTGTATTTGTTGCCTAAAATATTAACAATTTTACTAATTTTCTTACACAATCTATGATTAGTTTTGGATATTCTAAGTAATTTTCTTATGTATAGATACTCTTTTTAAGAAAAGTTGTTAACTTTGTTTAAAATATTTATCAGAAATATTAGTAATATCATATAGAAGACATTTTAAGTGGTAAATTATGATACTCTTAAATAGGAACTTGCATTGCATAAGTATAACGTTAGAAAAAAGTATTTCAAAATTAAATGTAATGTATAATTATTTATAAACAAAATATTAATTTAGTTAAATAACTATTATACATAGAAAAATTAATTAATACAATGTAAATTGACTATTATAATTGAAAACTTAAACTTTATATTAGCATAACTTTAATAAATGGTTAACCGAAATTAATCGACTTTTTCGGGTAACCGATTTTTGGGTAACCGAAATTAACGGTTAAAAATTTCTAACTAACCAAACTGAAATCCAAAAAACGGTTCAAAATTTTTAACTAACCGAACCGAATCAAACCGAACCAACCGAACCGTTTACAACCCTATCTATAAATACAAAGCAATAAAGTTAAGGTAGCCTTTTATATCTTGGGAGAAAAATGTTTGGAGGTATATTAAATGTCGAAGGAATCTGAAATAAATTAAACATCTGAGTGTGTACCATGTCAGAACCATGTGTAATAAAAACATATGTATTTAATTACTCCAAATATGATAAAATCATATTTACTCCTTTTGGTAATTGGTATAAGTAACTGGTTGATGGCCAATTGGTAAGGTTTTTGATTTTGATGGAATCTATTTGGGTTTGATTCTCATTTTCCAAATTTATGAGAATGAATTATATAGGAATTTTTCGAGAATTCTAAGTTCATCTCAAGCATGCGTGTAATTTAAGATTATGAGTAAAGTAAAATACCGTTTTTTAAAAAATAAAAAAAAATAATAATAAGTAGCTAAATTTGTACATGTATCAAATATACGATATGTTTACAATATTTTCATGATAAGATGAATCATTAGATATAAAATGTGTTGTTTTGAGATTTATGAGAGAGATTAGAGATAACTTTTGAGGAGAAAATATGCGAGGAAATCGACTTATTTTATACAGAGTAGTCAGTGAATACATAAGACATGGAATTCGATCCAAAATAAGAACGAGTACATAGCTCTAATATGACTATAAAAGAGGCAATTAAGCACGTACAATAATGAATACTAGTAATGTCTCAAACGAATGGGGAAGATAACCCCAAATATATATAGAAGGAAAAAAAGTTTAACTCCTTTATTTCTTTATTTCTTTAACCATTGGCAGATTATAAAAAAAAAATGCAACTCTTTTTCAGACTTGAATTGCAAAATTTTATAGAGAACCAATAAGTTAGGGTTGTAAACGAACTGAACAGTTCACGAACAGTTCATGAACCGTTCGGCGGGAAGTTTGATCGTGTTCGTTCGTTTAGTTAAATGAACGAACATGGAGAAAGCTCTCGTTCGTTCATTTACGTTTATGAACGTTCAATAATCTGTTCGTGAGCGTTCATTCGTTTATGTTAATGAACCGTCGTTTGTGAACAATAGTATGTTTATGTCCGTAAACATTTGTTTGTTCTATTCGTTTACATATATATTTATATAAATAATCAACTATACTATAAAAAATAACCTTTTTATATATTATATATATTATTAATACATAATTACTTAAGAAAAAGTATTAATAAAAATTCTTAATTTATAAATATTTCGTTCATTTGTGTACGTTCATTAGTGTTCATTTATTTGTGTTTGTGAACCTTCGTTCATGAACACAAACGAACGAACATGAACAAGTCATTATGTTCTCTTATCTGTTCGTGAACCTTTCGTTAAGTTCACAGTCCCGTTCGGTTAGTTTACAGCCCTACCAATGGGGAAGCTGACCCCAAATTCTTTTTTTTTATTATCTTATTACAAATGATACCCTTGTTAATATTTAAAGGGATAATAACCACAAAGCCACCTAAAAATCTAATTGTGTGTTAGGCCATCGATTTATTATAAAGGACTTATAAGCCGTCTAAAATAATTTTTTAATTCATTTATAAAAGTTCTAGTTAAAACTACTTGTTATGACAATAATACCCTTATAAATATAACAAGACTAATATACCCTCAAATAAATTTACGCTTTAAATGTGATAAAATAGTTATTAAAAATGCTAGGGTTTTCTTATGTTTTTGTGTTTACTAGATGATAAGGGTTTAAAATTATTCTGCCGTGTGTTCATCTTCATCGACATCTCCACATTCATTATTAGAGGCACAATGCACAGTAAGGATAAATATATTTTCTCCTTATATTGTTGTTTTATCATTTACTTGTTTCATGCTTTTATACTATACATAATAGTGTGCATTTTTATTATACATGTCCTTTTGTGCATGATCTAGCTTGTTGATGCAATATTAACTAAGCATGCTTATGACACAAAGTTGTTGTCTCAATCGTGTTTTATAACAATATTTTGCGGGTATGCATATAATTCATCTTCATGGGATTTCTATATATATTATTTGTTATGTGTGGCATTTTATTTACTAAGTTCATATATATAATGGGTAAAGAAAAATAAAGAATCGGGTGCTGATAAGGATTAGTACAAAGACCTATGACAGAAATAATATTCAGATACATAATGAAGTGGCAAAATTGGTATTTCAATGTATATTTATTATGTATAATAAGGGGCATAGTTGTCATTTTCATTTTATTTTTTTTTGTAGTTTTAGTGTAAATTGATGTAAATGAAAAAAGTTATACATTTAAATGGCCAATAAGTCTCATATAATAAATTGGTGGCCTAAAAGAAAACAATAAAATAATTAGGTGGCCTTAGTGGACATTATCCCATATTTAAAAGTTCATATTTTACTCTTACATTTTATGGTTTTTGTCCTTATCTTTGTAAGTAATTGATATCCTTTAAGTCGCGTTTGGTTCGTAGATTTTGATGAAATTTGATGGAATTAGAATTGAATTTTAGTCCTTAGTGCGTTTGGTTGCTTAATAATGAAGGAATATCATTCAGTTGGAATGTCAACATTCTCTCATTTGATGGAATCTCCATTTCATGGGGATAGGGGAAGGAATCTCATTACTCTCTCACTTAAATCTTTAAAAAATAAAAAACATTTCATCAAATTCCATTCCATCAGATTCTAATTCCTTCAACAAATTTATTTCCTTCCAAAAACATTATGTGAACCAAACGCGACATTACTTTATTAAAAAAGTAATATATTTATGAAAGTGTGTTTATGTATTATGTAACTTTTTTAGAGTATTAACGAGATTTAATGTTTGACTAAATTGTTTAGATATAATTTTGAATTTTATAAAATAAAAAATAATAGTAGATGTGATGTGGTAATAGTGGTTATGTTAGGATTCATAACTATTATTATAATCAATTATACGAGTACGTAGCGGAATAAATTATATGCAATATATTAATTAACAAAGATAGAGAATGTGTACCTTTTAATTTAGCTTGCAATAAGTAATAATTATTATTATTATTATTTAGCGTTTAAAGTATAACCCCTCTACAATCGTACACTTAGCACTACTATGTGTGTATGGTAGTATCCGATCACAAACTCAAAACCACTTGTCTTTATCCCCTTGAAGTCGAACCAAAACAAAAACCCGTAAACTCTTTTTCCTTGTTGTAGCCGATCGAACCAAAAAGAGAAAAGAGAGAGAAGTTTTTAGCTAGGGATTTACAAATCTAATTGTGTTAGATGAATGAAAAACCCTTAACCCTTAATCCCTTCATATAGGGATTGATTGTTAGGGTTTTTAAATTTGGTGAACAAGTTTAAGAGGGATTAGGAAACCCTTCTCCAAAACCGCCCCCTCCCTTTGTATAATTAGATAACAACTTCAATTCCTAATTTACACTTTAGTCTTTTTCTTTTAATTAATAAACATATATTTAACTGTTAAGGACTGTTTATTAATCATTTTGTGAACAACTTTACATAATGTATACATGTTATTACGTGTGACCCTGTATATTTAAATAACGTGATCATATTACAACATGTTATTGGTTAGAAATTAATAGACATGCAAGAGGCATGAAGGCATGATTGTCATCATCCTATAAAAAATGGATATTTGAAAGATTTAGATTTTTATATTTTAATTACGTTTTGGGTCTAAAATATTCATGCTTTAATTTATTTCTATTGCCGTTAATTGCTTTACGGTGATTATCTTGATTATCTTGATAATATAGTGGTGGTGTTCTTGGACTTTGATCCATTATTATTGCCGGATTTTCATTTTATGGCAATATCTTGCGAGAATCCAATTAGTTCCCTAATTTTTTTATTATTTTATTTTTTACAAGCAAATTTTACTTCATGATGTATTCTAATCGCACAACAAAAGGGTCTCGCACCAAGCAGATCTTAAATAGTCTTTCTTACCATACCACCTCTTTTATTGAAAAATACCGTCGAGGAGAACCTACCAAGGCTCGAACTCGAGATCTTGGAGTAAACTCCCCGGGACCCCGCATAGCAGGTTTAGTGAAACACCCCTGACTACTGAGGTTTAACCCAATGGTTTAATTAGTTCCCTAATTAACGTTGTTATTACATTAACGTTTCTATTAGAAACAAGCGACATTAATAAATGATCGAAAAGGGGATAAGATGATTCAATCGGTATTTTTGCGTGGTAGACATTCGAGTTAACTATGGGGCGGTTTCGATTCCGACCCCTAAAATATGAGGCTAATTAATTTAAGGGAGGTGATTTTTTTACTTATGGTTTTACTTGCTATATTACAAATTATTTTTAATGATCATTTTGCTCTTACCATTTATTAAGAGTTTCTTGCCTTTACTGATAAATTTTAACTCTTTTAATTATTTGATTTTTCCACTGCATACAAACTCATTTGCCCAACTCCTTTTCTGTTTAAATCATGCAGCACGTCAATATATATCTTTTAGGTTGCATGTATACATTACGTTAAAAACATTTATTTTACATTGGAAATTAGAAATTGCATTTTATGTTTACATTTTAGGTAATAATTAAGCACGCTTTTCTTTTTTATTCAATGATTCAATGGTTTATATATATAAAAAAAAAACTTGTTGCTAATTTAACAAATTAGCACGCACACTAATGAATAATGACTAACTGATTTTCTAGTTGCAACACTATTATTGATGTAATAAAAATTCATAGTCATATAAGCATAATGAAAGTAACAATTTTGATGTTATAAAACTAATTTAACTTACCATTTGTAATAATAATAATATACCTTTTTTGTTTATACCTTTAATTGTGACAGGATTTTAACACAAAGGAGTAAGGTTACAGCACGTGGAAAGATCAAATAATTAAAGGTTTTTATATAAAAAAAACTTGTTGCTAATTTAACAAATTAAAGGCAAGAAAGTCTTAACAAATGGTAAGGACAAAACGGTCATTACAAATAATTGGTAGTATAGCAAGTAAAACCATAAGTAAAAGAATCACCTCCCTTATAGTGTATTCTTGAGTTTTATTTTGAAGAGATAAGAAAAGAAAGGGTAAGAAACTTTTAGTTTTTATATTCTTGAGTTTTTGTTTTAAAAGGAAGGGAAGGGAAATAAAGAGAAAAATAGGATGTTTTGATCACAAAACTTTCTTGCCACTTTTGACAAGATTTAGAAGGAAAAGTGGTAAATTTATTATTATACCCCTCAAACTTATATAAAGGTTTTAATTACTACAAGGCTATAAATGTAAAATTATATCTTTTTATCCTTTCTTTTCCTTCCCTTTTAACTCAAGAATACATTCAACTATCAATTTTCTTTTATTTTTTTTTAACTCGAGAATGCCTTTTTTTTATGTAACTTTCTATCATTTTTTCCCCAATTCAATATTCTCCTTTCATTTCTTTTAATAAAAACTCAAAAATACATTGTTAATGTAATGGAAAAAATGATTTTGGTATGAAATTAATAAGGAAACTCTTATTTTTGACATGGCTGGTTTAGAAATGATTTAGTCGAGCTACTTGGCAACATTTTATTAGCCGAGTTCTAATTCAGTACCACTTGGTAAGGACAATTTTCGTCCCAAAGATGCTCTTAACGCATACAATATCTTAACTTTTGACCGAAAGTTGGTCCTACTTAGACATAATATTAAGTTATTAACAGCCGCAACTTTTGTTTGTCTTGGAAGTTGTTCTAAACTTCCCCCATGGAATCTACTTTCCATTCATGAAAGATCAGTGAGTTTGGGTTTGCGATTCTTTCAAATTCTTGATTTAATTATACCCTTAAATTAAAAATAAAGTTCACGATTAAAATTTAAAATTAATAAAATTTTAAACTTTAGTTTGAAGCCAAAAGTAAAGATGCTTCGAAGATGAAACCAACTTGAGCATATCTTTATACAGTGAGTTTACTAGATTTTAGACTCGTGTCAAATACACGAGTTTTACAGCATTATTATCATTATCAATATAAGAATGTCATGGAATAAAGAATACTTATACATTAAAATGTAAAAATAGACTTAAATAAAAATTGAGATATTTAAATGTAAATTGAATGCTAAATTAAAGGTGATTGGTGTATAAAATATTGTTTATATATATATATATATATATATATATTGGTACTAATCCAAATGTCGTAACCTTTTTAACTTTTAGCTATATTTTGTTATTAGATAGACATTATGTACTTTATATATATATATATATATATATATATATAGGAAAATGATTAATCAACCTAATTGGTATGTCTAAAGATATGCCTAAAACCTTAGGAATTTGACATGTGGAATGCACTAATTCTCTATCCTAATCTTGCCTCATGATTTTTCCACATGTCATCATCTTACAATTAGGCACACCAATTAGGTAGATTTATCATTATCCATATATATATATATATATATATATATATATATATATATATTAACTGGTACTAATCCAAATGTTGTAACCTTTTTAACTTTTAACTATATTTTGTTATTAGATAAACATTATGTAATAAAGTATTAATTATGTTTAAATTGAGTTAATATGTAAATTGGTGATTGAAAACCAAAAAGTGTAAATTAATTTTTTTTAAACTGGGTTAAAGTGTTTATTGGTGATAGAAAACCAAAAAGTGTGTAAATTAATTATTTATTGGGTTAAAGTGTAAATTGGTGATGGAAAATCAAAAAGTGTAAATTAATTTATACATGTGTTAATTTAATTAATTTTGATAAATTGAGGGATGTGATAGGTCAATTGTCTTTTAGTATATACTAGATTTTAGGCTCGTGTCTTACATGGGGCTTACGACGTTATTAATATTGGACGTTATCAATATGTTTTACCTAAGGTCTTGAGTTCGATCCTTAGGGATGGCAAGTCTTGGGGTTTTTTCCTCTGAATACTTGTAACGGCCCATGATCAATATCTCATTGTCTAGGATACGTGCAAGGCTTCACCATTATACGGTGAAGTTTTCCCTGATGTCGCATACCGACTGAATGTTAAAAAAAAATGCTTTACTTCATTTCATCATCAATAGACTTAAAAGTTCTATTTTGTCACTTGATAAAATTTTGAGAAGTTGTCAAATTTGATTAGAGGTACTCCTATCTATACTTTTATACTATTGTATAAAAGTTACACGTTTATAATTTTAGGATATGCGAAATTACCATTTTATCCTTAATTAATTAACTTACACAATCATTCCATAATCTTTTAAAATATATATTCACTACCCTTAATTTCAAATATTTTTGTATCAATTTCCTACAACACTTAATGCTGACTCCATTACCATCTGTTGACGCCACCACATCGCAACTAATGTCATCGCCGCCATATTACGCGGGTACCATGCTCGTATAGTTAGTAATTACTCAGTTTTCACACATCTACAAATCGATCATATACAAGGTTACTTTTGCTTTCCATTTTTACATCGACTTAAATAGGCAAAAACTGTTTAAAACGATAATTTAAAAAAACATCATTATATCAATCTTATATGACTTAAATGATAACTTTCTAGTAATTTAACTTGTGATAAAACTAATCAAAATGATCTAAAATTGATTTTCTCGTTCATGATTCATGTAATATAGATTTGAATACAGTTAATTTGACAATGACTATCCTCTAATATACTTGTTTAATGGAAAAGATTTGGGTTTTACATATGGGGGGTATGATTCATTTTCATTAAGAAAGGCTGAAACTGTCTAGTTCCAAAGGAACAATCACTTTGGTCATTGCACTAAACTCATTTTACAAAATTACCTTTTCAAGTCTCAATCTCCCACATATCTTGAAAGGATAGCCTTTTTGCTTTTTGTGTTGTTCACTTGCGGCCACGCATGCAAATTCACAATAGAAACATGTGAGAGTATTAAGCATAAATACTACACCGAAGACGAGTCGACCCGAGCTTGTTTAAAAGTTTGAGTTCATTTGAATCATTTTGGTTTTTTTTTAGAGAGTTCGAGCAAAGAGCTCAGCTTGTTCAATTATAAAAGTACCTAGAAATATTAAATTTTGAGTTATAGTTCTCATAAATATGCAAATCCTATTTGACATTATATTAGTTTGTATACATGTAAAATGAGCTTAGTGTCTCAAACTCAAGTTCGTTAAGCTAGTTTATTGGATGAGCTTTAAATTAGACTCGAACTTGTTTAAGCTCAGAACAAGTCAAGCTTTTAACTAGCCGAGCTTAACCAATTCGTCGATAACTTGACTTATTTACAACCCTATTAAAGAACATATAGTTTATCGGTATGAAGATGACCATCAACTTAAAGGTTTTAAGTCTCATTAAAAATAATCAGTATAAATCTTGAACGGTTATAGAACTAAATCTTTACCTTTCAAGGAAAAAAAAAGAAACCTTTTTGAATATTAATTGAATGATCGATAAATCATTCTAATAAATTTTTAGGAAATATTAACATACAGCCCTAAGGGCTGTATTTAACGTGTATAAAAAAACTTGTACCTTCCATATTAAAAGTCCCTCCATGATTTTCATGGTAAATGTACAAACAATTTATACACCTTAAACACAGCCCTAAGGGCCGTATTTAGCAAACCTCTAAAATTTTTTAGTAGTATCTTCACTCCAGAGTAAATGTAATCTACTAACTGTTTTTCTAATTTTATTCATAAATATACTTTATAAACAACTTACCCCCTCTAAATTTGTCAAAAAGTATTTGCTAAATCCAAACAATCTATTTTATTATTTATTAATTTAAATATCTATACTGAATATACATATAATACTTTTAATAAAATTATTATAAAAAACATTAATAATCACACCACCATTCACGCCACCACCCTCGTCGCCGCAGTCACACCATCAAATCGTGCGGACACGTATCTAGTGTTTTAAATGTACAATGTGTCATAATCATGATGTTAGAAAGATTTTTAAGATGATATATATTAGAAAAAGTAATCATTTTCCTAACGGAATACATAGTGTATTTGGCTGCTAGCGTAGCCGTGTAGCTTGTTAAAGTTACCTAATGATTTATTCATGTTGTCCCGTGACGACTTCAAGCGAACCCAACCCATTTGAGGTGACTGCTGCTGCTTTCGATGTCTTCGTCATAAATTTTACTTCAATTCTAGCGGAAATATATATTTGAGAAAATCTTTATCTTCACCCCTAATAAAAATATTTAGCTATAAAACACTCAAATTTTTAAGTTTTTTAAAACGGGTTTGCTAAATACAGCCCTTAAGGCTGTGTTTAAAGTGCATAATTTATTTGTACATTTACCATGAAAATCAGGAGGCGGACTTTTAATATGGAAAGTACAAATTTTTTTTATGTACGTTAAACACAGCCCTTAGGACTGTATTTAGCATTTCCCTTTTTTAAAATAACAATGGATCTATTTGCAGCTATATTTGAAAGAGATAACTAATATGCTTGCCATCTTTTAATTTTTTTTAATTTTACTTAATTATGTAAATAAATTCAATGTGAAAACAGCCAGAAACATATTTGGCAATGCTACACAATAAGATGATTACAAGTATTTATGAGTTTTCATTTGTATATTTTTCTTTTTTTTTGTCTTTATCTTTATCTTTTTCAAGAGAATGACTTCTTTTTTTTTATTTTAGGTAATTCTATCTTTGAATTACCCTTTACTTTTTATGTTTTGCCCTTAATTAGTTATAATTTACATTCTAAACCTTTATTTTAACAATTAACACTTTAAGCCTTTATCTTTTAAAAATTTTCATTATCACAATTGCATCAACCTAAACCACTTGACACCACCACCACTACCAATAGTACCATCACCAACACCACTAGACCGTCTTTCTCACTATCACCACCACATTATGCAGGTACTATGCTCGTAGAATTTAATACTAGTTGCAAGATAACGTTTACTCATATAAAATACAAAAAAAAAAAAAATCAAAATTAGTACAAAAGTTACTGATAGATAAAAGAAAAAATATTTTCAGTATGCTCATACAAAGTCAACTAAAAGTATATAAACTAGTATATGGATTGTTTATGGCATTGGGTAACACCACCAGGTCAACGGTCAACCCCACCAGGGTATTAGCGGCGACGTCGCCGCTAATAGTGAGACCCCCGACAAACTGCAAAGCCGCCTGACAGACCACTGTGGCTGAATGCCATGTCATCACTATTAGCAGCGACGTCGCTGCTAATAGTGATGACGTGGCATTCGGCTGACATCTCGGGAATGGTTATTTGACGACTGACATATCGGGAATGGTTATTTGACATACTTCGATAGGATCAAAAGATGGCAATGCATAGGAATCATCGTTTTTAAAAGATGCCATACTTCAAACACTATATATATAATCGTGGTTTTCATACTGAATCATTGTATATTTCGAAAAAAAATTCAAACATAGGAATCATCGTTTTCATTACATATTTGTAGTTGCTGGTATTGTGTATCTTTCCTTTTCAAGCTTATTGTTTATATATATATATTATGAATATAGATATAAATATTATACATATGTGTAAATATATATATATATATATATAGTATGAACACCATCAATAGTTAATGAGCTAGATGTTTACTTGAATTGTTTCAGATGGATAGTTTGGAGGATATTTGGGCAGACCCAGAAAACGTACGTATTGAAGTGCCAGATAATGTGTTTGAGCAACCTGATGCAGACGGTGAATATGAATGCGAAGCTGGGGACTTTGAAACTGATGAGGTGTTCGGTTCCTTTGAAGAATTGACGGAGTGGGCTCAAAGAACAGCAATGGATTTGGGTTACGTTCTAGTCATACGACGGACGAACAAAAACTCAAAAGAGGTGGTCAATAAAGTGACACTTATACGTCACCACGGTGGAGCGCGCGATGCAAGGTTAATTGGCCCACCCAAATGGTCCAGTAAGATAATTTTTCTAACAATCATCTAATTTTTAACTATAATAAACAATAATTATAACTACAAATGTTTTCCTAAAAATTAATGAATTTCTAAAAATCATATTATTCCTAACTATAATAACATAATCTTTCCTAACTATAATACTATAACATTTCTATAACTAATACTTTCTAACATATATTTACTCACACTTGTTTTTTAACATATATTTCCTAACATATATTTTCTATAACAAACATATATTTTATAACATTAAACTATAACATTTCTATAACTAATATTTTCTAACACATATTTTCTAACATTTTTTTTCAACATATATTTTCTAACAAACATATATAACATTTATTTTCTATAACTAATAATTTATATAACAAACAAATATTTGATAACATTATTATATATTAAAATAAAAACAACTATTTAAAAGGTAAATGAGTGTTACCTCGTCTGAAAAATGGTTCACCGAAAAAATGAGTAGAACAAAAACCGGACTGACTGGGTCGCCGGAAAAAATTTTGTCGCCGGAAAACTGGATCGCCGGAATTCCCCAAAACTGGTTTGCCGTATATCACTGGAAAATACGTTCCCCGCAAACTGGTTGGCCGGAAAACTTATTCGTCGGATAAAAGTCGCCGCTAAAACCACGCCTGAAAATGGACTCCAGGACGCCGGAAAACATAGGTCGTGTAAAAAGTATTGTTGATAACGAGGATGAGGGGATAGATGGCCGGATTTTGTGAGTTAAACGAATGGAGAAGAAAGGAAATTATGGAGGAAGTGAAGAGGAGTTCTTACGGAGGAGAAGGAGATGAATAATACGGAGAAAAGGAGAAGAAGAGAGAGCGTGGTTTATAACGATAATCTGCAGTGGGGGGCCCACTATTTGCGGCGACGCCGCCGCTAATAGTGGGGTCCACAACTACGTGATTCGGTCTAACTTTACAGTTGCAGGCTGACTGAGGGACCCACTATTTGCGACGACGTCGCCGCTAATAGTGGGTGGTCGGGTTACGCGCTTTGGCCTGGTCAGGTTATGCGCTTCGTTGTTTATGTGGGCTTGTATGAGGGTCGGCTGAAATTTGTACTATGGATAAAATAGTAAAATGGTGTGAAATTTGTGGAACCTTTGCGATGATGTTGATATTTATAGAAAAAGTATTATTAATTTACGATTTTTTTATTTTTTTTATCAATAAGTTCTACTGAATACTTTTTATACCTGAATATTAAACTTGTATTTAGTTTTAGCTATCAACTTGAGGAAAAATTTTACAAATTTTTAATCACTTAATAAAAAAAGTTCTAACATATGAAATATTGTTTATAAAAAATTATTTCAAAAACTAATGACTTATTAACAAATCAAATCGCTCAATTTTATCAAATAGACTCTCGCTTATGTTATCATTTAATTTAATTATAAGTTAAAAATCCTGATAGTCATTATCCAATCATATTATTATATTAGTATTTATATTAATATTTGTAGAAAAAGTCTTATTAATTTACACTTTTAATTTTTTTTTTTGTTTTCCATCAATAGCATCTGCATTGTGGAATAACTACGACAAACTATTTCATCAATATGTTTTAGCTAATAATGACACTGGCAAACCGGTGATTATTGTACTAACTACAACTTGCAAAGTATAATACTTGAAACCCTATATCTTCAAAATTATAAGATTTTATGACTTAAATTTATGAAGATTTAATATTGATAATATCGTAAGCCATGTATCCACCATTAGACACATGTCTAAAATCTAGTAAAATACAAAAACAAATAAATCAAGATTAGTACAAAAGTTACTTATAGATAAACGAAAAAATATTTTCAGTATGTTCATACAAAGTCAACTAAAAATATACGAGTATAAACTAGTATCTGGGCTTGTATCGAGGGTCGTCTGAAACTTGTACTACGTACAGATAAAATAGTAAAATGGTGTGACATTTGTGGACCTTTGCGGTGACGTTGATTGTCCCATTTGTCTTTGTATGAGGGATGGAATGGTAATTAGGTATAATTCATGTACTCCTTTGTAAATGCAAAAAAAAAGAAAAAGAATACCCCCTTTAGGAAAGGAAAGTGATAATTGTACCACCACACATCCGCAACACTGACTTGTACTGTATGTTAAAAATCATTCAGCCTTTAAAATCATTTAACATTAAATCATTTTGGGTTATCAAATACAACCTAAAACCAAATTTCACTTAAACACAATACCAAATGTCAACATTGACTATTTACACTATACGGGTAGCAGTTTGATACTAGTTATGGTATTCGTATATTCGATATCAATACCGCATAAAACCGAAAATGAAAGTTACAAATTTCAAAGAGAAATAAGTATGGCAGTCAATGGCATGGTATTTTCTAGTTTTAGAAAAGAACAAGTTGGAGTAATATGATATTATGATATGTACTTTTTAAAATTTAGATTTGTGAGGAATTTTCGTTTGAAACTACCAACTTTGGGTCAGTAACTTTGACCATGTTGATTTTCTATAATGAGATGACGTACGTTGATATAGCATCAAAAATGCTGTAATTAGGGATGTCAAGATTTTTCGACACAACATGTAACTTGACTTGCAACACGACACAATATATTGCCTCTCTCATTCTCTCTCTCGTTGTTTAAGGCTTAAGATTAATAAGCAGTATTCATAACTCAGATACCAAAAGTCGTTGATGTTTAAGTAATAGAAAAGGGAAATGATTAATCCTCCTAAGTAGTTGGCCTAAAAATCCTCCTAACAACAAGATGATAACATGTGAAAAAATCAGGGGGCAATATTAGGAAAGAGAATTAGTGGATACCACTTGTCACCTTCTTAATGTATTAGGAGAATTATTAGGTTATTTGGTTAGGAGGATTTATCATTTTCTGATAGAAAATCATCCCCTTATTTGTTCTGTGACTTTTATAATACCGATAATGAATTGTATTTGTCCTTTAAGATCGTTCTAAGCCAAGCAATTTTTTTTCTTTTAGTGTACGTGATGTGTATTTTCGAGTTTTAAAATTTATAACACGAATCACCTAGCGACTGACTACTACACACTTATGGGCAGTAAACCCGTTCGTATATAATATAGTTAACTTGGTAAATCCGAGATCGAACACAAAAATTATAGATAGAAGTTGTTTAAATAATGCAATTCAAAGTAATTGGGGATTGTAACCTTGTTGTCACTTTGCTTTTAAAAGTTAGTTTGCAAAAATGAAATTAATTAAGTAATTTCAAGGAATTAATCGAAAAAAGTTTTGTTTGAAACAATAATATTAAAAGTCATCTATCTTAAATCCGTTCAACAACATGTGCCAATTGCACATAAATGAGGTTGAAATCCAATTTAAAGTTGATTAAATAACCAAGATTCAAACAAAACATCAACCCCATACCCGTCAAGTTTGTGACCTCATTCAACTCTCTTAATTAACTAGTTTCATTACAAAGACCGGTTCCCCAAGACATCTTCTACAATTTCCCTAATCAATCAATGATTTTGGTTACTAAGTTATGTCTATCGATTGTACACAGTCGTTAACACATTAATTCCTATTATCAGTAAACGATTATCTATCATTACCATAAATAGATTTAGCTATTTATACCAAAACAATTAAAATAGCATATGTATAATCAATAACTACCGCTATAGACACACATACATTACCAATCAATTCAAGATAAATGATAGAAAATTAATGTGCTAAGGTCTCGACATAACGTTAAATGAAATCAATATTGAATTAATAAAATTATGCAATCTTCGCATATTGTCTCACTTCATGTATATGGATGATAAAGTGATTAGCTACTCATGATGAAGGAATCAAAACATTCAAGAATAAATGAAAACATAATATACCGAATGAAGAAATAAATCCAAAAGAGTGCTAGAATCGTTAATGTGTTGATTAAATAAATCCAAATGTTTCTATGATCTTGAGAGGTGTTTGATCTAACGAAAATGACTTTCAAGAACCCTAAAAACGTCTAGAAAGTTGAGAATCCCAGATAGGGTTGTGTTTGCTAGATATTTATATGTGGGGGAAACTTCCTCTTCTGGTCGTATAACCTAATGCGACATGACCATAGATGGTCACCCCATGACCATCTGCCAAAACTTTAAATATGTTTGTTTCTTCCTCAAATCTTCCACGAGCTCAACAGTAAGCACAATTTAGAATTTTAAATGTTGTTTTCTTCAGTCTTATGTCATAATACCTGTTAATATCCTGAAAACACTAACAAATACCATAAACGCACCAAATGTATACAAAACAACTCCAAATCACTTATAAATGACCAAATATGAAGTGAGAAATTGATATAAAAGTCACATCGGTACGTATTTTCCAAATCTTTTGGGATTATAGTCTTATATATTTATTACGTAGATCCAATATTTTTAATAAAGAGTTAAGACTGACTATTGCAGGTGACATAACTCCTGATATCGTACATCGATTGAACTGTTAATAAAAAAAAACTGACTATTGCTATTATTCAATCAACTTTTTAACAACAAAATTTTTGTCGATACTTACACAAGAAATTGAACATTTACATCAAATATTATATCAAGGGCAAAATGAATATGCGGTTGTTCCCCATCTAAGCCCTTCATATTCATATATTTTAATATTTTTTTTTATTTTCAATAAATTCATGAGCCTCATGAATTTTATGATTAAAAAAAATAAATTTTGAGGTGTTTTTCATCTAAATTTAAATGGGTGACAACCCCATATCCACCCCTTATATCAATTACGTTGGTCTTATAAGCCAATATTGACAAGATAAAAGAAAATCAACTTTCTTATTCAAAATATCTCGTTTTCAACTCAAGTTTACCTACTAGTCGTTTTCTCATAGATCTTTGTATAGTTTTAGTCATTTTATGATACACATTAGTGTTTCTATTATCAGAAATATCAAAATTTTATTATTTCATAAAGCATTATTTTCATTGTTTTATCTTTTCATTTTTGCTCTTTATTAGGTATATTATGTAAGGCATATTTGGTAAAATTAGGGTGTACGCGAGTCAAGCCTGCTCGTTAAGTATTCGAATTCTATTCGACAAAAGCTTGTTTTGAGCTGAGCCTAAATGAGCTTGAGTCGAATTTGAGCTTAGTTATTGAATCGTTTAGTAATCGAGCCCGAGCCCGAGCTTCGAATACATAATTCGATTAAGTAAGCCTAAACGAGCTCTCATATATAATATAATATTATACATATACATACATCTCAACTATTTTATAAAAACTATCACTCTCTCTTAACACTTTTCAACACCCTATCTCATAAAAATATCCTCATGCGAAATGAACATTTTACCCTTAATAAGTTAATTAATTCTCTCTCTTTTATTCGTTAATTATACATCTCCACTCAAAATACCCATAATATCCTTAATGAAATAATTTACAACATAGACCCATAAACTCTTAAAATAACTACACTAACCCTTTTACAATAATTATTCTTACAATAATAACCATGCCGCTACCACTAATCACGCCACCACCATACCACCGCCACCATTACACCGCCACTACCACCACCACCGCTGCATTGCAAGGGTAAAATGCTAATATTATATTAATGGAGCTTTCAAATACTAATCGAGTCGAGCCAAAATGAGCTTTTTTCACAAGTTTTAGATAATCAAGCTTAATTTTGATCACATACCGAGCTCGAGGTCAATCCAAGATCGAGTTCTTTTAGTTTTTTTTTTCTCCAGTCGATCTCTAGTTGAGCTCGAGCGTTCTTAATACATCACGAGCCTAGCTCGAGTTTAAACACTAAGGTTCGAACGAGATTGAACTCGAACTTATAAAATGATCTTGAGCTCGAGCACTGCTAAGATCGATTTCGGCTCGGCTCAGTTACACCCCTAGTCGCAAAAATGATTGGAGATAGAATTCGAGCTGAGGTTGATACTAGAACTCGAATTTTTTTTCCCCCATCTTTCAAAAGCTTTTATTATATAGATTTTTAGAAACTTTTTAAGGATTCTTCTATGAAACACTCTTTTCGATGTATTTCTTTTTCAATTTTACCTTTTACAGTATTAGTTATGTTATGGGAAGTGATATACAAATTCACAACAATACGTGCTTTATATAGTTGTACACTATACAGTACAACATGTACATTTGTTGTAAATGGCAAAAAACAGTTGTAGATATCACTCTCGTATGTTATGTAACTACTTAATCAAACCCGGGTTCAACTCGGATTTTTGAAGTTAAATCGGTTCTAACCTGGACATTTTCTGTTAATTTGTCGTAAAAAATTTCGGATCAATATTTGGAAAAAAAAACCTTGAAAACTTCGAATTTTGAACAAAAAAAGAGTTTAATGTTAATGTTGATGATATTCACTTATCATTGTATTTGTATTTTAAAAATTATTTATATGAGGATAGAAATGGGATGGGAGTTTGAGATAACCAAAGAAAGTAAACACTGAGTTTAGGGTAAAAAAAATAAGAAAATAAAAATATAAAAATTATGATGTCATATCTTTTTAAAAATTGTGCTAACAAGAGGGCTTGCCATTTCATTTTTTTTTATATAAAATAACTTTTATAAACAATGTTGTTTTATTAATATAAGAGATGTTTCTTTCTATGCACAAGCAGCATGGTTGGATTAGTGGTAAACACCCTTGTCTCTGGAGACAGAGGTTATGGGTTCGATCCTCATCCCATGCAAAGGTTGGAGGACCTTTTCAATCATCCAGGTAGAAATTGGAAACAGCCTCTCTACTTAGATTGTTTTACTTTTTTTTCTTTCTATGCACAAGCACATGGTTATGGGATTTCTCGTAGGTTTGGATACATGAACATGTGACACAACGTAGACAAAATCACCATTCACCCATGCTAACTTGTCAAACCAATCATATTATACTTAAATTCCAATCTACTAAAATATAGAGAACACATAAAGACTTATGGCCAAAGAGATATAAGCAAAGACTTGCGTACAAAATCCCATGAGCAACACTTGGTATTTTTCCAATATAAATATGACGCATAATCGACATAAAATCCCTTTTGGATTTGAAGACTAAAAGCAAACTTTAAACAATAAGTATGATTACGAATAAGAAAATTATAAATCCTCCTAAAGAATTAACTTAAAAATTCTCTTAAAACTATAATAAGATGGCACATATTATTCACAAATTTTCTTTTCTAATTTTGCCCCTTGATTTTTTCACATGTCATCATCTCACGATTAAGAGGATCTTTAGGCTATATAATTAGGAGGATTAATCATTTCCCGAATGAATAACCAATAATGTTCAACCTAGTTGATAAGAGACATTTTTGATTTTATTCATATCTAAAGTTCGATTCTTAAGAATGACAAGTTAATGACTCATGACCAACACCTCGTTGTCTAGGGTACGTGCAAGACTTGTATGGTAAGGTTTTCCTGATGTCATACTGAATGTTCGGAAAAAATGTGATTAGGAATAAGTAAACTTCTTTTTTATTTTGAGTTTTAAAACACACAAAAAAAAATTTAGAACACGAAAATGTGTAAAAAAAATCAATATATACATATTATATGTTAATATATATAATTAAATAATTAACTAAACAAAAAGTTGATCTAAAGTTATTAATTTTTTACAAGAAAACCCGGGTTAAACTAATGTCGATTCAACCACCAATTTCGGGTGAGTTGGGTTGATCAGGATTAAAAACATTGATGTCACCTCCTTGTATATTACTTGTACCACGCTAGGATTCATCCTACTAAATTATTTGACCTCTAATATCTTTCGGCATCGGAAACAATTATTTGACTTCAAAGATCCAAAATTATATATTTGAATTCCAAGACTCAAAAATCCCAAATTTTATGTGATTTCAATAATTAATCTACTCTATACAACGATACAAAACACACTCAGAGCTGGTTTCATAGCAAAGTGTCAAGTTCCAAAGCACTATTGTCAGCATCAACAATCTTACATCACCCATGCTCCCCTGCTCTCTCTCTCTCTCTCTACAAACAAAAAACACAACATTTTTTCTCTCTCTAGAACCTGCCTGCATCTTTCTCAGTCTCTGTTACTAACGAACATTTTATAGACCCCTTTTTGTTTGCAAAAAACACACACTAAAAGGTGTAAACTATGTGTGCCACCTCAAACCTCGTGAAGAAAAAGATCTGAGATTTAATGATGGAAACGGGTCACTTGCAACTTTGCCTCTAATTCAGGTGTGCCTTCATTTCATGTATCTTGTGAATGCATTTTTTTTTTATATTGTATATATATATATATGTGTGTGTGTGTGTGTATATATATTTTAAACTGATCACAAAGCTACCCTCAATTGAATTTGTTCACAGATTTATAAAACTGTGATTCTTGTCAAGTGGGCAGGTCTTGAATGCTTTAAAGATTGCATTTTTAAGTGTTCTTGACATGGGCTTTTCTTAATTCCATTGTTATATTTTTTGGGCTTACATAAAAATTGCAATTTTGTTTTTTTTTTGAAATGGGGTTTTGTACTTTTGCTGATTACATTGTTATATTCTTTTGCTGACATACAAATTTGTTCAAAAGATTGAATTTTTAAGTGTTTTTTGAAATGGGGTCTTGTTAGCTCCATTTTATAATGTTGGTATAACTTAAAAAAAATTTAAAAATTTTTATGTAAATTTTGAAATGGGCTTTTATTAAATTTATTGATATTTTTGGTTAATTCCAAGATTTATTTCAAAATTGTAAATTTTAGAAATGGGGTTGTGTTAATCTTATTGTTTTAGTTATGAGTTAACATAAATGTTGGTCTAAAGATTGCATTTTTATGTGTTTCTTCAAGTGGGGTTTTGTGAATTTCGCTGTTATAATCTTGGATTAACATATATATAGGTTATTTCTTGTTTAAGATTTCTTTAAACGAGTTTCAGCTAATTAAAGATTAGAATCTTCGATTGTTATACTAGCATTGATTTTGAAGTGTTTTTGGAGCATTTTTTTTTTTTTTAATAATTATATTTTTAGAGTTTATGTTAAAGTGGTTTTGGGATAGACTTAGAATGCAAATAAGGTTAATGAATGTATTGTAATGATTTAGATATGGAGCATTAAAGTTTCAAGATTTTGATTTAGTATAGTTTTGTTTGATTTTTTTCTATGTTGTGACCAAGTGTATTTATTTCTATGGGTAATTGAGAGATGTAAATGAGAAAGAAAATGCCATATTTTGTGATATCTTGCAGAATCGGATCATGACCAGAGTTGTTCGTGACCGCATACTTAAAGATGCAAATGGTGATATTAGTGATCATCTACGCAACCATATCCATTTGACAAATTGTATACACTTGAAAAACCATATGCACAAAAATAGCCCTATAATCACTGATAGGTCCCTTATTCGGGACCTTGCTGTTCTTCAAAGGTCGCGATCTTTAAGGGATCCCTCTATGAGTCCACCCCCATTTCAGTCCCCTTCAGCCCAGGAGCAGCCACCAAAAGATGCTGCTGGCGGCAGTGGTGGTGGAAGGCAGTCTATTGGTTTATCGGGTAACTTATCATCAAATTTGGGAACGGGTGATGTAACCCGTAGAAGAAATAAGAAAGAAGAATCGAGTGGAAGGAGTTTTAAGGATGATTCTCCATTAGACGCTGCCAATCTGGCTCGTGATATTTATCCTGGAAGTTCCGATAGCAAAAGTAAACAAAAAGGGCGGAAAAGTAAGCAAGATGATCATGTGAAGACTCTTTCTCAACAGTTGAACGATGTCCCACATGATAGTGACAATGTAGCTTCGTCACATAATCATTTCCATGGTAGTATGGAGGTAGAATCCAGTCTTCATGGCCATGGTCTTAATAGGGTCAAAAGGCGAAAATTTAAAGGCGGAAGACGAGTTTCTCGGGTAGTCAAAAATGAAACTTCCATGGCTTCTAATTTCGTAGATCATGGTGCATCACACTCTAAGCATCATACTGAATATGGTGGTGAACAGAATGTGACAGGGGGTCCAAAAAATGGTTGTGGGATTCCATTTAATTGGTCAAGAATTCACGATCGTGGAAAGTCATTTCTTGATATAGCAGGAAGAAGTCTCTCGTGTGGATTATCAGACTCGAGATCAAAGAGAGATGGCCAACGGGACTCTAGTCAGATACCCATTATCTCTGATCACTCTACTTCATCTACCAATGGTGAATCATTACCTTTGTTAATGGATGGTTCTCAAGAAAGTCGAGAAAATCCTGCTGCATGGGTGCATGACTATTCTGGTGAATTAGGTCTTTATGCCGATAACCTTTTAAATAGTGAAATCGACTCGGATCTTGCTTCTGAAGCTCGATCCGGTCATCAAAGACGATTTCGTGATAATACTCGGCACCAGAATTTCACTCAAAAGTACATGCCTAGGACGTTTCGAGATTTAGTTGGACAAAATTTGGCAGTCCAAGCTCTCTCAAATGCTATAGCCAAAAAGAAAGTAGGTTTGCTCTATGTATTTTACGGGCCTCATGGCACTGGTAAGACCTCATGTGCACGTATATTTGCTCGAGCTCTAACCTGTCAATCATTAGATCATCCAAAACCATGTGGGTACTGCAATTCATGTGTAGCACATGATAGGGGAAAGAATAGGAGCGTTCGTGAAGTGGGTCCTGCGAATAATCTCGGGTACAAACGTCTTATGGAAGTTATAGAACATATGGTTGTTTCTCAGCTACCGTCACAGTATCGAGTGATCATAATCGATGATTGTGATACTTTGCCTCCCGATTGTTGGAGTGCTATATCTAAGGTTATTGATCGAGCTCCCAGGCGTATGGTTTTTCTACTAGTCAATTCAAGTCTTGATGTTTTGCCGCATATAATAATTTCCAGGTGTCAAAAGTTCTTCTTCCCAAAGTTGAAAGATGCGGACATTATCTATACGTTACAATGGATTGCAACAAAAGAGGAATTTGAAATTGATAAAGATGCATTGAAGCTTATAGCTTCAAGATCTGATGGATCTTTAAGGGATGCGGAAATGACGCTCGAGCAGCTGAGTCTACTTGGGCAAAGAATATCTGTACCACTTGTTCAAGAACTGGTATTGTTTTCAGCTTGTGTAGTTTATAGTTATAAGACTAAGTGTCCGATATAGAGAATAACTTTACATGATCGTTATACAAATCGTTCAACTTTAAAAACTCTTATAAGAGTCACCCCAACTTTCTAAACCGTTATAAAAGGCAAGTATTGTGATTTTGATCTATTTATTGAGAATTAGGGAGATTCGGGTTGTTTCGCTCTATCTAATGGGTCAAATAGGTCGAGCCTAAGGATTTAACTCTCATCAAATGTGTTGAATAAGTTAAAAGCACCCAAAGTATATTTAGATTCATAAAGACCACTTAAATTGTTTTTCTGAAAAAGTTAAAATACCTTTGTAATAACATATCTTTTATAATCATATTTTGCATATAAAATTTTTATAAATACATAAAGTGGATAGAGAAGTGTTTGCAATGATTATTTTCAACTATAGTAGCCATAATTAGGAAGTGAAAATGTGTGCCTTTGTGGCATTTTTCGTCTTTACAATTAGATATGCGCTTCACTTCACAGGTTGGACTTATATCTGATGACAAATTGGTTGACCTACTCGATTTAGCATTATCAGCAGATACAGTGAATACCGTGAAGCATTTGAGAGAAATTATGGAGTTGGGTGTTGAGCCATTAGCTTTAATGTCACAACTTGCAACTGTAATAACCGATATTCTTGCGGGTAGTTATAAATTCTTTAAAGAAAGGCCAAGAAGGAAGTTCTTTAAACGACAAGCTTGTAAGTTTGACTTTCTCTAAATTTCGTGAACTCAAAAACACTACTCGGTTTGGTGTTCTCTTATATATATAGTCCTTTCAGTATCTAAAGAAGATATGGAGAAGCTGCGGTTGGCACTAAAGACATTGTCTGAAGCAGAAAAGCAGCTCCGAATGTCAAATGATAAGTTGACATGGTTGACGGCTGCTTTATTGCAGCTTGCTCCTGATCAGCAGTATGTGTTACCCACATCTTCTGTGGATACAAACATTTATCACAGTCCACCTGGGTTAAATAATGACGGAGTAAGAGACAGGGCCCGGAAAAGTAATTTTGAGCATGGTGAGATGTTTGCAACTCAAAGGGGTCCCATGAAAAATAATGAAAGTTCTAGTGGGATTCATATGAAAAGGAAAGAAGATATATATCGGCAAGAAATTGAAGAAATTTGGTTGGAGGTGCTAGAGAATATTCAAATAAACAGCATAAAAGAGTTCTTGTATCACGAAGGAAGGATGACAGGACTCAGTTTTGGTGCAGGTATTTCTCTTATACATCTTACTTGTGTTTTATTTATGTTTGTTTTTATCTGTTTTGACATTTATGAAATGCTAGCTGTCATCGAGATCTTCGTTTCTTTTTATATGTTATGACATTTATCGAATGCTAGAATGACTACTGGTCTATTATTTTGATCAACAAAAACACAACAGTCCTCACTAGTTCATTTTTGTTTTCATGGCTCACTTTTACCATTCAAGTAGTTTATTTGCTAGGCACAATCATAATTCCGTTAATGGGTATAAAAAATTCATGTGTTTTGGCTCTATAGGATTGTGATGTGAGGACTCAATGGAGGATTTAGCATTTAAAGATTATAAAGGAATTGTTGCAATATAAGGATATATTGTTGTCATATAATGAATTACAATAGAAATAAGAAGAATTACACAGTCAAACGACAACATCAATGAATGAAAACCTTTGGTGCTAGAGTAATTTAGTGGAATCTGTCGAGATTCACAATTTTAGATAATAAACCAAACTAGGATATGGAATGTCGTGTGATGGAATTTGTCATTTTTTCCATTTAAGTTTTGTTGAACGCAAATGGATCAACTTTTTTTACTACCATCCATATAAAAGTTCAGTGGTTGGGTTTGGAATCTTGCTTGATAAAGTACTCCCCTAGGTTTTAAAACACGCTAGTAGATACTTAACTGGCGGGGGACCTTGGTCGAGTAATCTGCCAAGGCAGGGAATACTTGGGGAGTACTGGGAAATATGTCTGGATTGGAATTCTTATACATAAATCGTAAAGTCATATGTTTGGCATGTTCATAGGACCATAGGATTGTTCATAGAACCCTTGATGCATGCATATAAACATTAACACAATTCTTAAATGCTACAAACAGATCTTTGACCGAGTTAATACCAAGTTCGACCAGGTTGGCCGATTTTTGCCCAGTTGACTAAATTTTGACCAAATTGTGGACCATATATTGATTACAAAGATAATGCTCAACTCGCCTCAGTCAGACCTTGTATAGTAGCGAGTACTCGGCCAACACTGGTACTCCTATGAAAAGTATATTGAGAGTTGATAATATAATCCATTGAGTGTCAATGAAGCTGTTTAGTCTTAGTCCACTGATTTATAGAAACCGTATATAGTCACAATTTAGAATATTATGTAATTATTATCTTTCCTATTTAGATGGTACGGTTGTTTGGTATGTTCCCTATATATAGGGGATGGGATTATGTTTTAATGAGAAGGCATCGAGTTCCTATTTATTTAGTACTTAAAAGGCTGTCATAAAATCTATCAGCTGTTACTATGTTAGCCACAAAATATGTCCAAGTGCCAACAATGCATAAATGTATCATATAAATTGTCAGAACTCAGAACTTCACATTGTGCACTTCTAGAACAAACCTTGAACCTTATGGATTGAAGAAGAAAGTCACAATATTTTGCCAAAAGAACTTCCATTCTTTACCTTGTCTTGTTCTTGATGATTTTATTGATGGACTTTAGCTTGATGAGTTGTTAATTCTTGTTGGTTATACTCCAAGTTGTCTTAATTGAATGTTGAATGTGTATGTTGTTAATGGTAATTCAGTTGTTTGCTGATGTTGGTGATACATTAATATTATATTGCTTTCTAAGTTAAATCGTTTCTAAGCGGAATGCTTATGATTCTTTGTATATGTGCAATGTGCTTCTAATCCATAGTTGTTACTTGTTAAAAGCATGCACTTATTTTGCTCCTCTCGCCTAGGCCACATTTGGGGTCATTGCGCTTTGATTTCGCCTTCGCCTTTGACAACTTTGTTCTAAACTTATATATATATATATATATTAAGATCAAGTTTTGCTTTATTTGAAAATTCTAATTATTTGACTCATTTGCAGCTCCCACTGTTCAGCTTATTTTCACTTCACATGTGACAAAAGCTAAGGCAGAGAAATTCAAAACACATATTCTGAAAGCTTTTGAGCATGTTCTTGGATCACCTGTTACAATTGAAATCAGAAGTGAATCTCGGAAAGAAGTAAGTTCAACTCATGAAGATTCATATGCAAAACGAAGAAGTGAGATAATTGAGATAGAGGCTTCTCCCAGAGAACCAAAAACTAAGTTGCATATAGATATTAATAATGATAATGATAAAATAGAAGCAGCCCCATCTCATAAAAGTTCAAGTGTCGGTTTCCCAAGGAGATTAGGGGAACAAAATCATTCAATGAGTATAGTTAGAGGTAAAGTTTCTCTTGCAAGTGTAATTCAGCAGGCAGAATCTCAGCGAAATGGTTGGTCAGCACGCAAAGCTGTTTCAATTGCAGAGAAGCTTGAACAAGAAAATCTGTAAGATTCCTTTCCTCCCTTACCTATTAGTTGTCAACGATTTCAAAACTTGTTTATGCAAAATCTGTAAGTATTATATGTTGGTTTACATTTTCAACCAATATTCTTTTTGTAGATGCAGTTCTTGTATTCTTGTTCTAGATAATATGATTTCTCTAAGAAGTTAAGTATGCTTTAATCGGTTTCGCTTTTGCAATTTAAAGTAGTAAAATTCTTTAAAATTTGAAGTCAAACATCTGACATACAATAGACAACATAGGGTATTTGATTGTTGTGATGATCTTAAAGTGATCTTTTCTGTAATTTGCAGGAGATTGGAACCGAGATCCAGAAGCTTGTTGTGCTGGAAGGCATCTAGAGTTGCCCGACGGAAGGTATCTAGCAAAGTTTGGTTAATATGGTTACTATCTCATTGTTGTATATTTGGTGAATATTAGAAGTGTTTGTATTGACCCTTACTTATCACTGGGTTGATTTGGGCTGTGTTTATCTCAAACGGATTAAATGGGTCAAGTAAGATACTTATATAAAACAAGAACAAGTGAGACGGGTACAACAGGTCAAACAAGTTGATAGTCCTATACAGTATATATTATTTATAATTTCCTTTTCACAAAGGTATTTGCGGTTTGACCTGAACCCATTTTGACCTGTTGGCAAACCCGTGATCTTGTCACCTCTAGCTAACGTGATACTAAAAGAAGTTGGGTTATTCACAAAAACTCACTATAAAAAAATTTTGGATGCAGATTTCTCGATTAAAATTTAGACCGAGAAAACCACGGGCTTTGCTGAGATACGTGTCCTGTGGGAGGTGTCTTTCAACTAGATCACCCAGGTAATACCAAAATTTGTAGCACGGGTTAATCTTCATTTTTAAGCATCTATTAATTAGTTAATTAGTTTTTTCTTTTTCCCCAATAAAAGTGAATTCCAAGAACAGTGGAAAAGGGCAAATGTGCATTTCTTATATTTTTTTTTTTTCTAGATTTAAGTTCTTTGTAGACCTTATGTAGTTGTAAACATTTGTAATGTAATTCTTTTCTTCAATTGTATTCTTTATAGAACATATTCCCAAAAGATATGGCTAAAAACTTGTCTACCTTATTTCAGTTGACATGTTGATTATTCATTTTCTCTTTTGTCATCAATTTTGATCTTGCCTTTATTTGAATCCCATTTTTGTAAACATGTTATAAGTCTATAGATTGTTTTTTGGTGTCGATAAAGCATTATCCAAGTATACTTTTCCCACTTCAAAATATCCCAAGCAGGCTTATATGGCCATCGGGTTGGAGGACACTGTGTGTATCGATGGTAAGGAAGTTGGAACCATTGTCTAATCCTTCAGGTCATTTGCTTTCCGCTTCTAAGAGTCACGTCTTTCTTGTACCATGCATACGTGTCCCACTGCCGACCTTAGGTCATCATTGTTCCCTCCTTTCTTCTACCATGCTGAAGTTTTCTTTGAGGGTGCTTTTCTTTTGCTTGGTTCCTGGAACGGAAGTGTTGTAACTGTTCCTCCTTCAGGGCTCTCTTGATTCCCCACAACTATTAGTGTAGTGACCATGATCCTCATGAAACTCACAAGACTTTTTATCACTTCCAGTGATCACGATGCTCCTCTTTTGTACAACTCTTCGGTGGTCATCCCAACGATTGTCGATGTCAAAACGGTTTCTTTCCCATCGAGAGGATCCAGATCCTGCCCATGACTTGTCTTCCTTAGTGATGCTCCTTACTATGGAGGAAGTCTCCTTGGAGCGGAAGTAGTCATAGGCTCGACCAATGGCCTCCTTAAGTGTATCGGGAACCTTTGTAAGTTAACTTTTCTTGGAGAGGGCCTAGGATCAGGGCGACAGTAAAGCCCGATCTGCTCAAAATCTGGGAGGTCAGGTATCTTTTTGCAAACTTGTGTGAATCTTAAAATGAAGCCTCGTGGTGTTTGATTCTCCTTTTGTCTTATGAAGCATGCTTCTAAGTGATTTCACTTATCCTAAGTGAACCACAAACTTTTCTTTCAATCTCTAGCATAGCCTTGCAATGTCTGAGGGAACAAATTTTAAGTCACAGGGTTTACCCACTTTTTTGTCAGGATGGCTTGATTATACCATGTTAAGTGGTCCTCCATGTACCTCATGCCATTCCCACGAGGGAATGAGTACTCTGCAATTCAATCACAAAACCTTGATTTTAGGGTCGATTTTTGAATGGAGGCTGTTTATTTTCGTTCTCCTAGTTCTTCCCCTAACAAAATTTACAATCTTTAATAGCTCCCTTGGTGGGTTTGGCGACTTTGGAGTCGGCTCAGGACATTGACAAGTTAAGGTAACCAATCTTGGTTGGATTGTTTTGGAGCAGGAGTATGGGGCGGGGGAGGTGGAGGTGAAGTTGGACTAGACTGAGACTTAGGGTGAAATCGAGGGTAAAGGGAGGACGGGGGTTGAAATATATTTGTTGGTGATTTCCTAGTATGCACAATGCCATTTTATGCCACCAACCTTAGATAAGGTGTTGTGAGTTATGAATTTCGTGATTGAAGATTGCATATCCGGTGAGGTAACTCCCTCTTTTTTATATGGAGATTATATCTTTATGGTAATATCAAGAAATATATAAATCGAATATATAGGAGAGGATATTACAGAATCCATTTTTATATGGAGGATATAGACATGTATAAATCTTTTACAAACTGATCGAGATTCAAACTTCATTAGAACTTTTATTTATGCATCAGCCCAGTAGGACGTACACACTGATAACGACTCGTACAGAATATAAAATACCGTATACAGCTACATTAAAGCATTTATTTTATTTAAGATAGATTACCTTAATAGCTCATATACGGAGTATAATGGTTAAGTTTTGTGCCTTGCCAAAATGGTCGCCTTGAGAGGATTCTTCATCACCACAGTTAAAGCCATGGTCTCACTCGGGTCAGGCGGGTTACCCGGGTCCGGTAGCCACTTAAATGCATGAACCATACTGGCTATCAACATCTTAACATGCAACGTACCCAAACTCCAGGCCGGACAAATTCTCCGGCCTGCACCAAATGGTAGCATCTTCAGTGCTCCAATCTTCCCAGTAACGTCCACATCTGCCCCATCACCGCCGTTCAAAAATCTCTCTGGTCTAAACTCTTGTGGGGCATCCCACAACTCCGGATCCTCTGTCACCCAAGCCGTGTAGAACTCCACGTTCACATCAGATGGAATCGTATATCCATCAAGCTCCGTTGGCCGAGTAGCTGCGTGTGAGAGTGTGAAATGGGTTGGTGGGTGACACCTGAAGGTTTCTTTAACAAATGCAGTTAAATACACCATGTCTTCTATATCATTCTCTTGAACCACACCATCTACACCAACTTTGGATACTATTTCTTGGTAGACTTTTTCTTGGATTTCTTGATTCGTTACCAAATGAAACATCCCCCATTCAACTGTAGTGGCACTGGTGTCTGTACCGGCAGTAATAACTTCTGAAACCAGGGTCACAAGCTCCTCCTCACTAAATAGCCCCCGACCGTCTGGATTAAGACTAAATAGCGAGTCAATATAAGCAGCACCAGCCGGGCTCACCATTTCCAAACCATCCGGTTTGTGATCATGTTGATCAATACTCGGGTTTTTCATGTGACTATCTAGGAATGCTCTTCTTGCTCTTATCAATGGCACCAAACACTCTTTTTGCTTCCGCCTCAGCTCCTTTGCAGCCCCCATTTGATGACGGAAAAGTGGAAGAAGAACCGGCATGAAATACACTAGTTTTGGCATGGTGAGCAATGCCACATCCTCAAGTATCCTCTCTATATTCTTGATTTTTTCTTTCGAAATTTTTGCACCAAAACATAAACATATCAAAATCTTACAAATTGTGAACCTACAATTACTCATCACCTCAACAAATCCATGTTGTGAATTTTCAGATTCTACCCTTTTCAAATGTTCTTCAGACGCCCATTTCCTAATCCAACTACATTGTCGAATACGTGTAGGGTTCATCAACTCTGACACAAAGTTCCGTCGGAGGGACTGCCAAAACGGGCCATAATTGGCCGAGTTCATCTCACATTTTTCAGCGCTAAATAGTAGACGAATAGGGGAGTGGGGTGGCCGAGTTGCAAAAATCGCTCCCTTTTGAACCAAGGCTTCATGGATAAGGTCAGAACTTGTGACGACAATTAGGGTTCGTTGTCCCATCTTCAAGGTGAAGATCGGACCATACTTGGCACGTAAGTCACGTACCACAAATATAAATTGACGTTTCTGAAGAATGACTTGACCCAGGTTGCCAACAATAGGCCAACCTGGAGGTCCTGGTGGGAGGTTTTTTTTCCCACCCAAAGTGGCAGATCGCCACCAGAAACAACAAAAGAGACTCAAGACAAGGACTAGCATAATTGTCAAAACCTCCATTATGCTATAGTTTGTAGTTAGTTCAGGATATAAATCAATTGATACTAAAACGCTTTTTATATATACTGTATATATGATCTTAAATGTGTTGTTAAATAATAATATAAATTAATGACGTGAACATGCATGTAGGTACTATACCCTGTCTCGCCCTGACGAGTCTATTTGATATGATCGATCGATCATTAGATATTAAATTCTCGTTGTTAATGCGGTCGGGTAATATAAGAACTGTAGTACTATACATGTTTATGTTAAATTTATGTGGTGTATAGTTAAAATCAAACGAGAATATTTTTATAGTAAAAACTAACGTGATCATAGTTAAAATCAAACGAGTATTTTTTTAAATTTGGTATAATGACATTGGTCATCTTTTTTAATGGTATTGATTGATGATTGATGACATGGGAAAATCACGGAAAACACGACTCATCTGAATGGGTGATTTGATGGATTGGGATTTGGGAACATCTGATTAAAAAAACTCTGGAAATTTAGACTGTAAATTGGGCCAGTTGAA
This sequence comes from Erigeron canadensis, assembly GCF_010389155.1. NCBI lineage: Eukaryota > Viridiplantae > Streptophyta > Magnoliopsida > Asterales > Asteraceae > Erigeron > Erigeron canadensis. The sequence continues at coordinate 21,889,359 of NC_057764.1, forward strand.
GAAGGGCCAAAAAACTATTAGCCCATTACTAACTCTGCCATTTACCAAAAAATGAAAGAAAGAAAACATAGAAGCTAGAGAACGACATTCTTCTGTCGAACACAAATGCTTCACAAAACTAGAATTGTTGTAGAAATCATTTTTGATCGATGACTGATCGATGGATTAGGAATTACCGATTAGAAAAATTCTTTGTGAATTTAGTTTATGGCTTGAAAACTAACTAATAAATTAACTATACCCCAAACACCATCTAAAATTCTAAAAACCATAACATAAAAAGTATATATCCTTTCCTAGTATTCATATTTACAAACATAATACAAATAACTCATCAACATCTTCCAGTTTATGTTTACAAAATTATCCATCCTCCAATCACCATCTAAAAACCATTTTCAAGTTCTCTCTGGTTGAGTAAGCTGGCCTAGCTGATCAGCAAGCAGATTATTTACGCGCCAAAATTTGTCACACTGATCCATTTCTTTTCTATCAGACTGCGCCATTTCACCTACATTATTACCACCAGGAAACTCAGTCAAGAATTGTTCCCAAAACACATCATTAACGCCGGTTTCCTCCTTGTCTACATCATTAACCGGTTCAGAATTCATGTCAATAATGTTACTTTCTTCTTTACTAAGCATTTCACCAACATCCATTAATTGGTAGTCAATAGTCGGGCTGTCTGCACAACTTACTGGCTCTTGATCCAACTCTAGTGACAGTTTATCTTGCTCAAGTCCATCATCAACTTCTTTCAATATACCCTCCCATAACATAAGAGATGATTCCAATTGCATAACGAATTCCGTAGCTAATGCTAAAAGGGAATTAAGTCCTATATTATTCTCATAAATCGGGATGTCAATTAGACATACTTGAAAATGATTAGTTTCAACTGACCACTTCCTCTTTTTATCAAAAGGAGCTTTCTGCAAGAACTCATCTAATAAACAACATAGGATCTCTTTTTGAAACTTTCCAACATGTTTTAGTCTGTCTGTTAATCCCCATGCTTCCATTTCATTTTTTTTGTGTTCTTGTTGATGGGCATGAAAGTCTAACGACAACAATTCTTTCTCGTATTGCAGCCTATCGATCTTTTCTTTGTAATCATGTTTTTCCTGTTCGTTCAACGGATAAGATGAAGAATACGAAGCAGCAGCTCCATTGTTTGCAGGATTTTGCATAGAGTGACTATGAACCGGCTTTCTTCTATATATATTCTTCAAAAGATGCGGTTGACCTCTAACGAAATCCTCATTAGCAAATTCCCAAATTTCAGGATCAATTTTTCGAAAACCCTGTATACATAAAGCAGAGCTAATGATCAAAAATATGAAAAAAAATAAAAATACTAAATGATTATGAAATGAAAGAAATGACTTACATAAGTATTAAGTTGTCTGATAAAGCTAGAGAAATTATTATGCTTAAAGAATCTTGGTAGCAATTCATCAGAGAATTCGGGTGGCTTCCAAACGATGAAACTTTTGTTACTTTTACTCCAAGAAACAATCGAATTCGTTGAGTAATCATCAACCATTTCATAAGTTTTCGCGATGAAAGGAGGCAGAGAACTGGAACCACTTTGAGTACCATTTACCATGATGAAATATGCATAAATATCAAGAACAATAAAGAAGCCCAATACTTATTATTCCCAAATGAATTCAGAGAAAGAGTTATATATATATATATATATATATATATATATATATTTAAAATCAAAGTAGCTTGATACAATTTTTGAGGTGTTTTGATATATAAAGAATGTTGTAATGAAAAGTCAAAAAATGTGGATTCAAGTTTGGGTGAAAAGAAGAGTTGACTGGATCATAAGAAGTTCGATGGAAATCAGGCTGATAGTGCAACTTCTGATGTTGTACGTGGGTTTATGTTCATTTTCATGTTATATATTTAATTTAATTTTGGTTTGGATGGTGTACTAACTAATTTTTAATTTTATATATATGGAAAAAAAAAATATATGAAGAGTGACATATGTGCTTTGGTGAGCTTTATCAACTTTATATATTTATATATTATCCCAAAAGTAGGTAATTATGTTGCTAATATTTTCACTTAAACCGTCTATTTATATATTGATTGATTGCCAAAAGTATGTATGTTTCATGAGAGGGTACATAAACAATGGTAACCTAAGGTTGACAAAAAGCATGTCCTCTAACGGTAATTTATTTAAACGGATACAGTTTAGGCTTTAATGAGTGGGTTTAGTTATCTTATTTGTTTTGTTAAAGTGGATAGTTGTATTTTCAATATAAAATTCAGGATTAAGCTTTCAATGTAAAAGGTACAATTTTTAATATATGCTAACGACAATCCTTATGGCTATAATTTTTCTTAATAAAATGCATTTTTTATTCATAATTAATACAACGGTAAATATTAGATTGTATTAGCCAAAAATATGTCTATTTATTTAAGCAACATCTAAATAAGATTAGCAATGTTATTACAAGGATAAAACAAATACAAATTTCTATGGCTTATTAATTTCAACTTTTAAATAAAATGGCATTACTTTATGGGAAGTTACTATTTTAGGATAATTTTCCTATCTATTAAAAGAATATCAGTTTTTAGCAACGAATGAGGTGGAAGGCAATTAACTCATTTCTAAAAATTATTATTATTTTCCTGTATAATACGCGAGATATTTTATTAAATATCTATAATAATATAATTAACATGCAGTTATAAATAAAACATGTTGAAATATAATAATGTTATTATTTAAAAAGTTTTTTTTATCGAAGATGTTTAGTAATATATGTATGTTATTTCTTTGTATATGCATGTTATAAATGAACTGCGAAAATATGGAATTGAATATTTGATGAGGCAGTGTTATTGAGTTCAAATTGACATTTTAAAAACGTCTACTATTGGCCGGTAGAAATTATATAGTTATTCGAAAATAGTTTTTATTATATAGGTTCGTAGGATATATGAGTACGCTATGCAAGCTAACAAAAAAGTAACAAAGCTACATAATGATTAAAACGAAAGAGAATTCTGCTTGATTAACATGTAACTTGAATGCAGCAAGTTTACGGTCTTCTAGCTCCTGAGTCCTTTCCAATATTCCATTCGCCTAGGAGTTCAATTCATCAACACGAGCGGTCTTCTTGAAGATAAAAGTCATAAGTTTCAAGGGCGTACCATTTGTACCACAATATCAACTAGCTGATTTGGTGCTCTACTGTTATTTGAGAAGAGTCTTGCATTCCGTTCTTGCCAAATAAAGTAAGAAGCAGCAGCAACGAGAAGTCTTCCAACTACACTATGAAATGATCTCGATTTAGCTTTTCTGAGTAGGCAAGCCATGATAGCATCCCAAGTCGGCTGAATATGGTGCATTCCAGCCCTTTGTCTAATCGAAATCCATACCTGTTTAGCATAATCACATTCAAAAAACAAATGGTTAAGGGAATCAAGGCCCTTTTGACATAAAAGGGCAACACATCATATTCATATTTGGCGTCCCTTTCATGTTCCAATCCCTGATTTTATCTTGCGTGCTAAGCTTCCGTCTCAGAACCAACCAAAGATGAAAAGCATGTCTGGGTATACATTGAGGGGACCAAAATACTCTATACCAATCAACACACGGTTCTCGAAGTCGAATGGCTTCCCAAACACCCTAGTCGAGAACTGCATTTCTTTCCCATTTGCATACTTCCAAACAAGTTTGTCACTAAGATGTTGTTGAGGGTGGATTAGTTAAATTTGATCTAATGGTTCTAAATTAAAGATGGAATTCATCCAAAGGTTCTTATTTATTTATGAATGAATTTAGAACTTTGTTATTGGTAAATTGATAGATTCTTAGTCTTATATTTTGTTTTCAATTAAGTTTTTAATCTTAATCTTAATATATAGCAAAAATAACTAACACAATCTCAATTGATTAATCACATCCCTCAATTTTTTAAAATTAAATTAAATCAACACATGTTTAAATTAATTTACACTTTTTGGTTTTTCATCACCAATTTACACTTTAACCCAATTTAACTAAATTAATACCCGGTCGGTGACCAGGTTACCCAAAAACAACCTATTTGACCCGTCAAACCCACTTGAGTACTTGATCCAAAACCAACTCGATACAGATCGACCCGATTGACAACCATAACAATTTGGGCTGTCAATACTCGACTCAACCCGAAACTAGAACTGGAACCCTTACGAAAATAACTGAGTTAGGGTTGTGAAATCTCAAACCGCTAACCCACTAACCTTATTTTTTGAGTTAGGTTGCGGTTGATCTATTGGGTTAACAGGTCGACCTTCCAAAGTGAAAATATTTTTAAGTTTATATAATATTTTTTAACAGGTCGACCCATCAACCCATTTTACCTGAAATCAACCCACAAACCCATATTTCATATGACCTGTTTGACCTAACCTTAAGTCACCAACCCGTCAACCCACCAACATATTTGACCCGACAACCCAAAACTTGACCTACTAACCCGCCAAACCAATTTTTTTTCAAGTTGATGGGTTGGTTTAGGTTGACATGTTGTAGGTAAGAGTTGAAAATTCTAACCTGAAATTTTTAATGGGTTGGGTCAGGGTCACAGGTTTTTTACCCATCAATATGTCAACTCGAACTCATTGACAACTTTACTAACAATAGTCGTTATTTACATATCTACATACCTTTTATAATCCACAAAAATATTAATTTGATATTTTTATTTGAAAATTAAAATAAGTTGGACATGTGAACTCGCTAACCCATGTATTAGTCTGGTTGACTGGAGTCGGGTCCATGTTGAAGTACGTGTCTGATCTTAAACTTCAACCCGCCATAGTTTAATACCCGGTCGTTAAAAGTTACATAATAACATGTACATATAACAGACATTGCAAAAAAATATACGTCTTTTCATATACCAAAAATGATGTTTAGTATGAAATCAAACATACACTTAAGATAATCTTTAAACACTTGTACAATTTCAAGTATATTATATATAGAATGAGTTTGACATACATAAACAAGGTTTTATGACCTTTTATAGTTTAAAAATATTATTATTGAAAAAAAATTATATTTATAATTTGAAAAACATCTACCATAAATAGTTTTAATAAATATTAACTATTGTGTATGTATAGGGGTTATATACATTACTCTACTAAAATGTTGTGAATGTATGATTAAGTTGTTTATAAACAATAGTCAGACTGTCAATAATTGACTCAACTTGAAACCCGGCTTGAAACTATCAGAGATTTTCACCCGTTAACCTACCAACATGATTTATCGGATCGGTCCAGGTTGAGCTTTCAAGTTATTAAGTCGACTCGCCAATCAAAATTTTAAGTTTGTTAACGATATTATTGATATTTTTTTTTAAGTTCAATGAGTTGTTTAAGAGAAACGTATTTTTTCGGTAATGAACATCTAGTTATATAATATTTGAAAGTAGTCAAAATATTGTATTACTTGGGTTATTCTATTCAATCATTTTTACAAAACACTTCATGCCAATAATAAGATAAAGTCTTTTAATCAATTAGGGCTAACTCTTCAACTATCGATAGCCGATTTCACTAAAATGTGAAATGTCTCGAGGATGGAGTATAAACAAAAACAACTTTATAAACGTTTTAGAAACACACGTACCATTATATTAAGCCCATTTACTAAAGTGTAAAATGCCACGAAGATAAAGTTTAAACAAAAATTACTTTATAAATATTTTAGAAACACACGTACCGTATTAGATTAAAAGCTTTTTAATTAATTTTATAATCTTAAAACAGAAAAAAAAAATATATATCTAATATTAGTTCATTTAATGTTTATTTTAGTGGGGGAAAATAAATAATCATTGTTGATAAATAAACAGTGTGTATAAATTGATAAATTTCTTAGCTACAAGCAAAATATAATTTGCCATTTGATTTTTTTAATGTACAGATGTATTACAGAAGTATAAGTTTATGAATGTTAAGTTATGTTAAAAGATTTTCAACTCATTAAGAATTTGAATCTATTTTTTTTTATAGTTTTCTTTAAATTTAGTTATTACCAAATATAAAAATGACATTTAATAGTTTCTAAATATAATTCAAACAATCAGAATACAAGAAAATAAAACTCTCAGCCAATCAGAAACGAGAGAATTCATTCTTTTTTTCTCTCTGCTCTACTGACAATATATATATATATATATATATATATATATATAATAATAATTAATTTACACTAAATATTTAGTAAAATCACATTAAGCTTTTTTTATTTGTTAGAATCACTTTAAGTTTATAACTAATCTAGTTAAAACTGTTTATGTATCACACTTTATTTATCAATTACTTAACATAGATATTAATTTGTATATATAATTATATTCATATTTTATTAATTAAAAATGTCGAACTATACATTCTCTTATCTTTATACCTCTATGAATTTATGTTTATTAAAAAAAGAAATCCCCGATACCCGATGGGGACCCCCTATACCGGATGGGGACGGGTATGAGTACGTAAAATAATACCCTGATGGGGATGGGGAATAAAGCAAATAATAATCGGGTATGAGGATGACGTTTGAGATCCCTGATGATATGACATCCTCCCCATTGTCATCACTAATCTCAAATCTAGAAAAATAACTTTCTCAATCTCTTGATCTCAGTTCAAAGGAAACACATTATGTAAAAACCTTTGTCTTCAAGATTTAAACATAATACCTTTAAAACTCAAGTTGTTCTATCTATCACTTCATCTATTGATGTTGATGATTGTTTGAGCATATATATTTCACACATATAACTAACCATTTTTAAAATTTAAATGAAAATTTTACACTATCATTCATTTAATGAGTGTTTAAGCAAAACTTTTATACAAAAATATAACATAACATTATTGCATATAGAAAAAAAAACCTATATTTATGTCCATGTCAAATACACAGTTTGTTTATGACATTTTCAAAATATGATAAATTGTTTAATAAAAATGTAAATTTAATGTAAAACTCGCTAGTAAAATCAAGTTAGACAAATATGACTTTAAACCATTAAACGCATATTATATTTCATCTTTTATAATATTTTTATGTACACAATATTTGTTTATTACCTTTTTGATCTGTCATTTGTCGCTTATTATCAACTTAAGATACTTTTTGATTCAACTCGAGATATCGTAACGTATAATTGTTCGTACTTAAAAACTTAATGTTGCAACTACTAACCAAGTTTTAAAAATATAGTAAATAACAATTGAATTATTATAGTTAAAATTATTATATAATTATGAAATTATAACTTAAGTATTTAGTGAGGCTAAAAATGTAGATTATTATTGGAAAATAAAAAAAATGTAAATTAGTGAGATTTTATCGATAAATATTAATATATATAGTAATATATTAATAATTTTATCGATAAATTAAGATTTTTAATTTGTTGTTATATTAATAATGAAATCATCATTTTTTTATTTTTGAATATTGGAGAGTTATAATTGGTGTTAGGTCATTAGTCTTTTAGTATATATATATATATAGATAGATAGATGAAGATAATAATGAAGATAATAATAAAATATAACATAAAACCTTATATTATATAGAAAAAAAGAAATTTCAATTATTAATCTAGTATTGTATATATAAACGTGATTTAAGAGAAACCAAATTATGTTATTGATTTACCTAAACTGTATTATTTATTGTTCGGTTCCATTTGAACTTTTATGTAGTTTACACAGTTCGATTTCAAACTTTTACAATATCTACATAAATTGATTTTAACCTATTTGGTTTAATTCAAACTTATTGTCACTATTCTCTTTATAAAATCTTCCTGTCCAAGGTATTAGAGACTCTTCCAATGGTAAGTATTTTATAATTTCTCACTTATTCATACCTTTCTCACTTCCAATAGTAATTTTTTATAAATTTTTTTTTACTTTGGGACGCTCCCTGTCCCAAACCCTCTGGTCCTCTTTCGTTTTCCACATGACAAGTTTTCATTGACGAGGTTGTGCCAATAACGTCGGCTCATGATGAGCTCATTGGCACCAACCAAATCCATTACCACAATAATTCCTACAATATGAAAGGCGCCAAACTTCAAATAGGAGTCAACATTGTGCTTCCGGCAAGAGTGACCATTTTGACTAAAAGTTAAAAAGACGGCAATTTTGTACGGACTCATTAACATTGCTAAATTTCTACGAGCATGGTACTCGCGCATCGCAACGGATATTATGGACAGGGCATTTCAGATCATGACTACCGAAAATAGTATAAGTGGACAATCCGGCAAGCAATATACTACGATGGATAATTTAGCTGCAACAATTAATTGGGCAATCAAGTAAACAAGATACTATAATGCATAACAGAGTCACTTATTCTTCTAAAACAGATACTACAATGCCATCCAGAATCAAAGAGAGGGTGTGTTTTTTTTGGTAGATGTAAACAGAGAACATTTTGTATGTGTTGTTTTGGCAGAGAGAACTAGAGTAAAGAGATGTTTGTGTTTATTTTAAGAGGAAGTGTAAGTTGGTAATTTTCTATGTCCCAAAAATTTTAAACTATCAATACTACCTTTGTAATTTTATAAGAGAGTATAGATAAAATGGTTTGTATTAGAATTAATAGATGTAAATAGTAAGATACTACACTATTTGAAGTGTTATGTAATGGGAAATGTTAAATATATACAAGAAATGATAAATATATCATAATGTACAAGTTTCATAGCATTCTATATAAATATTTTATGCTCGGATGTAGCAGAATTATTAATTTAGTGGGTACGTATATCTTCTCTTTTATGTTATTGGCAAGTTTAGAAGTTTATGTAAGAACAAGTAAACTTTGTTGAAACATTGCTTTAATTCAGCGTCATGTTAATATAATTTTAGGGAAAATGATTTATCCTTCTAACAAATTAGCCTACAAATCCTCCTAATAGTTTTAGATTGAGACATGTGGATACCACTAATTCTTTTTTTTAATCTCACCCCCTGATTTTTCCACATGTCCTCATCTAAAAATTAGAAGGATTTTTAAGGTATTATGTTAGAAGGATTAATGATTTCTCTAATTTTAGTGTTAGTGCACCTAATGCACTATCTAGTCTATATTACTTTTATACTTAAAGGTAATTTGAATTTGAAACAAAACTATTACAGTAATAATTATTGCTTCTTAAACGGTTAAGTTGGATTATTTTGATCATTGGTGTACCGATATTATCGTGTCACCAATGATATTATCCAATCATATTTTAACACCTAACTACCTAAGGTGATGTTTGTTTTTGACTTAATAAATTATGTCGTGACTTAATTAAAAATATTTAATCCATTTTAAGTAATCAAAAGTATTTGTTTTTTTGACTTAATAAACAAAAAATAACTGTATTGACTTATTCCATACAAATATTACCTATACATTCAGTCACTTAATTAATTCAGTCAATTAATGATTAAAAAAAACAAACAGGCCCTAAGTCATTAATTCAGGAAGAAATCTAATATATATAATTTAAAAAAAAAACACATTTATAAAATTCGAATTTATGATGATATTATAGAGCATTATATTTACCACCGGTGCCACTTAAATTTATGACCATAAACATGTTAAAAATTATATTTAGTAAAAGTAGTCACTGTTTAGTTGAATGGTTTCTCCTCTTATTAGGTATTGAGGGTAAGTAGACTCTCTAGTGTGGACCGGTTAAAACAATGTAACATAGATCTCCTGTTGCGAGCAATCAACACCTTAAAAAAAAAAAATTTAAATTTTTTTCATTGATTGAGTCCATTGATAAAACACTTTTGGTAAAAAAATTTTTTAAATAACAGCTTATATTAGAAACCCCCAAAACTTACATCCTCCAAATACATCCAAATAAAACATTTTTGGTTAATCGAACATTTTATCTACATGCATACAACATTTTTAACCATGATTTCTACTATGAGGTTGCCGAATATTTTACATGATAATAACAAATGTAAAAATAAGCAAAAAATTTAGATTATACCAATCTGAGGTTACTAATTACTATTTTCTAAATCTACTATGTAGACCCCGGAGGTGAGTTTTTTCTCAAGGTCTCAGGTTCGAGTCTTAGGTTTCTCATCTCAAGCTATTTTCCATGAAGAAGGGGTTGGAGGTCCAGTAGATCGCTGGTTAAAATTATCTCCGGTACGTCTGAATCGAAACTAACTTAAAAAAAAAGTAAAAAAGAATAAAGCACATAAAAATAGTACTGTAAATATATCTATATAAATATTAAAACAATAGGAATTCTAGCTTTTTAAAACACTCTTTAACTTAAAACTATTTTTAAGATTTGCCACATTAAAATCGTATGTGTCATCTCTATAATTTTCCACAATATTTATTTATTTATGCAATAAAAAATATTAAATATATATTGGTATGTAAAAAATAAGATTATGAAATTAATAAAATTGATTTTGTTTCCTAAAAACCAACATTAGTTTCATATATAGATTACATAATTGTGTCGACACATCACACCATTGTCATATTTTTTTTTAAAAAAGTTGGTTTTTGATTTCATCTTCAAATTCTTTTCGTCTTTTAATATGAAAAGTAATTGGGTTGTTAATTTTTATGTGCTTTATACATCATTATATTTCTCAAAAAATTTATATGCTTTAATGTATTATTATATATTAGTTCATGTTCATTTTTATTCTTTTTACGTAAGTTATTTTAAATAGTCGCACAGAGTAAAAGACCTAGTAGTTATATAAAAATTATGAGTTTGTCATACCCATTCATATAACTCATGTCATTGGGTGTACGTATCCGATATCTCAAACCATGGTAGGAGATAAGAAGCAAGTCAACTTCATGATCAAAAAGGGGTACCCATATACCTTCTTTATATATTGTTTTGACTCTTAAATATTATTTTAATCGTTAAAGGAAGGCCATGCCTCATAGGCTCATAACATGAAGGCATCATAGTTGTCAAATTCGTATGAGTCACGAGTCGACTCGTACGAGTCGAGTCGAAACAAAGGTAAAACGAGTTAAATCGTTAGTGTGACTCGAAAAGGTCCTGACTCGCATTCCAACTCATAATTTTCATAGTGACTCGGTCCGAGTCGATTCGACTCAGAAAATCGTCCGAGTTTGGATAAACAGATAAAAAAGAAGAAAATAATTTCCATACTTATTAATTAGGGTTTCCCTTGGGTGTGCTATATATAGAGATCAATAAAGAGGCTTAATTTATTAGACAATAACACCAACACCTCCATCTCCCTCTCTACTCATAACCCATCCTTAAAGCACACCCTAAACGGGAACCCGTCTCTCAACTGAGTCATGATGTCTTCTTCCTCTACGGCTTCTGGATGATCAGGTACACGTACACATCCCTAATTTAATATATGTTTAGTTTATACAATAATTTATCAACATGTGGTATCAGAGCATTATGTTGCTAAATCAATTATGTATGTATCGTTTAGATATAAATCGAATGCATGTAAATCCGTTTTCGTCTTCTTTTTGTTCGCTGCCGTAATGAAACCAGAAAATAAATCTGGCGGCACACTATTTATCAAAAGTCCTTTAGTTTGCAGTTAATGATTAGTTTTATGTCGGACGAAAATCGAAATAAGAAACCTTTTATAATTGTTCGGTTTAGCCTACATATTAATATGCAATACTAAAGTAAGTTAAAACTATTAATTTGTTTTGTTCCAAGCCACCATATTACTCATGATTTTATTTTAATTTTTCAAAGAACATATTTCAGTGTCATGTGTTCTGTTATTGCTCTTTTATGAGTAATATATATTATTGTTGTTATTTTAATTCATCTAAGTTTCTAAATCAATTAGTTTAGTAATTTTGATTTAGATGACATAATCATCATTATACGTTTTTTTTTTTTCTTCATAATTTGCTTATGATGTTCATCTTAATGTTCATAAGAATATCATAAGATTTCTTAGTTTGATCTTGAATCTAATGTATTTTTCAAGATCCTCATGTTTTATCGAAATTTATTAGAATTAATCACCTAAATTTTAATGAGTTAATTAGGATGTGTTAATTTTTTCTTAAATTCTATACTTCGTATCTTAGTTTTGTAAAAATAATATTTTATCTTATTATTTTGAATTTGCAAGAATAAATCTTGGAATTATTCTATAGAATTGAAATTTTATCACATCATAAAATCTTTCTCGTGACATCATGAACCTTTTCTGTGAACTTAATTTTACCATGAACTTTCTTGTTTGGCAACTCATTTAGTGCCAAACTTTAGTGCTAAGTTCTTTAGATTTATAAAACGTCAATCATGTTTTATAACACCTAATCAATCAACTTATTTTATTTGATTGATTTTATCTAGCTTAACAAAATGACCTTATCAAGGTACCACTTCTGCCCAAAGGTGATGTGCTACTCTTACACTGTCATTTAGTGTAATTAAGCATTGTCGTAAAATATGTATGTCTAACATAATGAACAAAGCCCAGTCATATAAATGTGTGTCATAATGTCATTACATCATTCATTCTAGTGTTGATGTAGACATACATATGACATTAGTCTAATATGCATAAATATTACACTTCTGTCAAAGGTGATGTGTTGTACTTATGTTGCATATTTATTAATATTTGTTATTGATATACACATGACATCTGCCCTAAGTACTTGAAAGTTTCACTTCTGTCCAAAACTGATGTGTTACATTCATGTCTGGCAAACTTCATATGTGCACTAAACTTATGTGTTTCGCTTCTGCCCAAAGGTGATGTGTTACATTTACCTTGCACATATTATTCCTAATGCTTATATAATTGTTACTAACCAAAGTGAACACAATTATTTAAGTAGAATATTACTTACTTTACTATTTTGGTGTTATAGTAGAATATCACATCTTCGATTTAATTAAATTATGCTCTATTAGATTCTTATTTAGCCTTAAATCTCAACATTAATCCACTCTAATTACAAAACCTAAAATAAGTTTGCTTCATCATAAGTTTCACTAAATTTTGCTCTTATCGAGTCTTGTTTTTCTATTAAGACATGACACCCATTGCTACTTCTGATAAAGTATTATGAAAGATTACTTGAGCATAAAAAGTGGGATAAGTCAATAATTATGTCTCTTATATTAAACAAGAACTCCTTAAGTGATTCCTATCAGGTGAGCAATTCCATATTATTAAATTCACATACTAATGTGTTTTCTGTGAAAAATGGAAGAATCAGAATAATTCCTAAAATGCATGCAAGTACAAATTCTAAATAAATGGTTAAGTAGCATATGTGAATACATTCTAATATCAAATACCATGTCCTTTAATCTAAAGGGCTTATACATGGAATTCATTTAAGCTTCTTAGTGCCTTAAATAATGATTTTTTTCATTAGTATGATTAGATGCCTTAAAAATCAACTATAAGACTCAGAAATACCAAAGGAAAATGAGTTTGTTGATAGCAATATACGTACCGAAAAAGGAATGTCTGAAACTAGAATTTGGATAGTATTCACCTAACTACCACTAAATTTTAAAGAGGATATTTCTAAGGTCTATTTTTTCCAGCTTTAAGTGCTTTCGAAAGGAAAGTCACCTTGCACGATTATGTCATAAGCACAGACATGAACAATATGACTATCCATAATCTAAGGAAGTAGCTGACTTAGATAAGTATTAAGTAGTTATGAATTTATGATACTATGTTTGTTAATATTAATATTTCAATTAACACATGATGCATTAAATTTAGTTATATGTGTTTCCTTACCAAAATCCATATATGACTACCATGAGAGTAAGTGATTAAGAATCAAAGAACCCTAATGACTGTTTATTTAGGCATTATGATACCTTACATATTCTGGATTACTCAAAATATAATATCAATACTAAAGCTATTACTTTAACAGTTACATGGTTTAAATGACCCACAGTCACTATTAGCTTTAAACTCTCAT